>NW_027526335.1:182973106-183339830 GCF_048455015.1 Haemaphysalis longicornis
ATGGTTATTTGTAGATGTGTACAAGCTGTTTTCCGGATTAAAGGTCTGTGTAAACTAGACCGAATTTCCCCCGGCGAGGCTTACGACACAATAGCGTAGATGCACCAATCAGAAATATGAACGGGTAGTGTGGGTGTCAGTTAATTCGTCACGCAGTGCCGAAGAAGTGCCGTGTTGGAAACGAGGAGAAAGAAAATATGCCTGGCTACTGGCACAAGCGATCGTTTCGATCGTTCTTGTGCAGGTCATCGGGACCGAAAATAGTTCGCGTGGACATCTCATTTAAGCCAATAGGCAGATGAGATGAAAACCTTACGAGAATTTTTTTTGTTTTGCAGGAGGCTTAAACGATGCTGGTGGGACGTACTTCATTGAAACACTGTCGCCAGGGACCTTTGAAAGGAAAGACACTTGGCCCGAGGAATCGGAGAGAGGAAGAACATAGGGACGCTGCCTCTGCAGCTTTATAAGAGAGTGCTACTATTTTTATAGCACAAGAACAGGGATTTCGCTTTTTACATGTGCGAAGTGTTCTTCAGCAAAGCCCCTCTGAACTACAAGTTAGAACCCTCTGGGTATAAGTTTTTAAAGAACGAGGTAACTGCATATAAAAATACACGGCTCATCATGATCCCTGGCTTGTTGGTCTGGGCTCCAAAATCTGAAGATTGCCTGATTTCTCTTCAGAACTTGATTCACGCTTTGCGGGGACCATTTATTTTATTTGTAAAGAGAAGGCCCGGATGAGATCGGTTAGCTTTTGTCACCGTGGTTGGCGTACGGGCGACATGGTGAATATTAAGAACTCATAAACGGAGTTCGACAATAGCCTAACTGGTTTTCGCAGCACCAGCGGCATTAGCTATCGCAGGTGACATCAGCCAGAATTGCCTCGTTCCCAGAAGTGAGATCGGTTAGCTTTTGTCACCGTGGTTGGCGTACGGGCGACATGGTGAATATTAAGGACTCATAAACGGAGTTCGACAATAGCCTAACTGGTTTTCGCAGCACCAGCGGCATTAGCTATCGCAGGTGACATCAGCCAGAATTGCCTCGTTCCCAGAAGTAGTCTCAGGTAGGGCTGCTTTTGTAGTTCTTGGCGATTCAATGTTTAGTGTTACAATCCAATTTGTTGAGTGCCGATGGCCCTTACGCAGTCTGTGACTGCCTCTTGGCCATCGCAGTACCGCGGTCCATACGACTCTACCTGCCCATTCTGCGACTCCGCCGTACAGAATGTGAATGTGCAGCATCTGCTGTCGACCTGCCCGGGACTGCATCAGATCCGAATACGGCACCTTCATGCAACCGGACTCCACCCTGGCTTCCCTCCAGACCTGGAGCGCTGGGTTCATGGACCGTTTCATCGGCACCTTCTGGACTATTTACGAGAAGCAAACTTGTTCGTGTACCCGTGAATCGTGCACCGTTATACCGCAGGGCAAACTTTCGAATAAAAAAAAAATCAAGTAGCCCTATCGCTTAACTCCTAAATTGAATCTCTTTCTCCTCGTTCGCCTTCGTTCACTCTTTTAATTAGTGGTGCAATTGTGTGTCCCTAAACCCCGTTCGCTCTATGTGTGCAGGGATTTCTTTTCCTTCGAGCCTTCCGCTTTGGGACAGATGAGCGAAAAATGGTTATCGCTTGCCTCGTGCTGTGCAGGATCATGGACTCTGCCTTGCCGTTTTATAATGCAGGTGCCAATTATTAGAGAACAGCAGTTGCCGATTATGACACAATAAACCAGTCTGTCGTTAAAGAGCATGGTAAAGCCTTTCTCAGCACTCAAACGTCGGTTCCCCGTCGACGAAATTGGCGAGACTATGTCGGAGGCTACTGAGCTTGGAGGCAAAAGCGAGTGCCGGAGGACAATAGCTCTTGAAGGTGGAAAGGGGGAGCGCGTGGCGGGGGGGGGGGGGGAGGTGAGGGGGGGGGGGCTATGTAAAAGCCAGTACACGCGTCGCTCAACGTGTAGGCAGAAGCGCCTTAGAACTAAAACACATGAAAAGCCTAGCGATTTGTCAGACCTGTACCCTTCTGCACAAGCCCACGTGAACAACGGAAGAGTGCAGATTTAAGGGCACTACGTGGACACGTGGACAGTGCATTGCCTATCACGTGCGCACCACCGGTCGCACAAAGGCGACAAAAGGCGCGGGCTTGTCGTGGCCGGAAGGTTTTCGCGTAACTCGAGTTCATAAAACGAAACACCATTTTTTATTTTTATGATTTCGTTGTGAATGCAGCGTATTCAGAATTTCTAAGATAGATAGTGTTGTTTATAAAAGGACTGAAAATTCGAAATCGCCAATCGCCGCTTGCTTAGTGCCGGGTTTTGAAAACGAAGGATTAAAAAGCGTAGGAAGGTGTCCAGGTGCTTTGAGAGACTGTTTTTTCGAGGTCCTTGAAACTTACCCTTAACTTGAAAATCAGAACTAAGAGCACACAAAAAAATTATTGCTAAAATTCCTGGCCGATTACTCTTGGTGCTTCGATGTTTAGCGTCAACGCTTGCCATATCTGCGTAATTTCACTGTTTATGCCACACCTCCGGAAGCATCGTTACGGATAAGTTAGGAGAAAGCGGTTGCAAGGTATATAAAAACGTTTGCAGAAAACTACGCAAGGGAACTACGCAAAGGAATGGAAAAGAATTATTTTAGCACGAAAAGATAAAGTCGTTGTATAGGACAATTAATAATGACAGTCCTGAGGACCGATTTTGCTTGTTTACCAAGCTTGCATTGACAAATCCGGCTGTTGGAGATTAACTGATTACAGGCGACGCGAAGTCCTTTCCTACTTACAAAAGGCGCTGAGGAAGTGTGTTTTTCCAGCTGTAATGTGTGACGCGTAATTTGCCCACGCCATTTTTTGGCACAGTGTCCTGTCTTTTAACAGTGGTCGTGCCTTTTTTTTTTGTGGGCTGGAAAGCTTCCTTTTTTTTTTTTAAAGAAATAGAAGCAGATGAAGGGGTTCTCCTAGGCAAGCGAATTCAGCGAACTCGTCTAGCGCATTTTAGAACCGCCAAAAAAGGACGCGGCTAGGAAATGGACCGGCTCTTTCGTCCTTGCTGACAACCACTGCTTTTCGCGGCTTCCGAGGCAAGCGGGCGGTGCGCTCCCAAGCCACCGAGGGTGCACATCTGTGTGGCTTATTTTGGAGAGCACCAGTGCGGCCCGCGTTCCGAAATAGCTGCACCTCTAGAACCACCGCTGGCGCCACTGCCGCCACCGGAGCTTCCTCGGGACTGGGCCTCCGCTGCACGCGACGATTCGCACTGGCGGCTCGGACGCTTTTGGAGTGCACGCACGCGATCTGAGGAACCGAACACCGTGTGGGGGTGCAACACCACCGTCGTAAAACGGGTCCTCTGCGTCGCATTGGCGCCGAAGGTAGTCGTCAATGACGACGCTATCACAATTTGCGACCCGTAGAGATCGGTTCTGAGCAATGGTTTGGTTAGGTAAGACGGCTAGGGAGGAAGCGAGCAGGGCCTTGCAGCCTGAATGGTGTTGGCGAAGGTGCAGCTCTCCCCCTTATTCTCTCATTCTATTCTTATTCTCTTAGTGTTATGCCCTTTATAACCATTGTCTTTAATCTTTTTATAACTCTTTATAACTCTCTTTACAACTTTATAAAATTTCCTTCCATCACGCTAGCTGGTTTCTGCAAAAAAGTTTAAAAATATAAGGTGGCTCTCTAATCGTGTGGGAATACTGCCCACGAAAGACAGTAATGGCGGCTTGTTCCGTGACTTCCTTATTACGCGATGGAAAGCGGAAGCTCTGAGGACGTGGCGCTGGTTAAAAGAACGTATACACTGCAAAAAATAAGATGATGTAATACAATATAACATGGTATGATGTACTGTAGTACAGCGGGTAATAGAACGATGTCGATAAATTTTGAAACATTGTGAGGAGCAAGAAAGGAGGGTGTTGTTTTATTACAGGAGTAAAATATAAAAACAAAATTAGGCCAGAACTTGGCATTGAGGACAACAGGATTGCAGGAGCTTATTGGCTCCCAGCGCCACCTAATACGGTGTTCATACATAAGCTACAAATATAACTCTGTGACCGTTAGAGACCACAAAAACTACTTTTTCAGAGCACAGAAGTGCGAATCAACCACATAATTGACGTTTTGGATTTTTAAGAGGAATTAGGGGGGTATAAAAACAACCCCGACAAAAAAAAAAAAAAAAAAAAAAACGCGCGAACATGTTTATGCTAAAGGCTGCCCAATTTGTAGGCCGCGTTATGTATGTTATGTGTAGGCCGCGGATGCAGTTAAGCGCTTCTCCACTCCTTGGGTTCCTTGAGTGAAATCAAGAAAGCAGGGATACAAAATGCCTAAAGACGCACTGATTAGCTTTTTATATTATGCTTTAGAGCCTACCGTGTGCCGAGAAGCGCTGAGCTGAATCCGCGGCCTACACATGACACGGCTTAAGCGGCACCAATTGTGTATCGAAAAATTCTGATGGATCATAGTAAGTGGTACACAAAAGCTGTCGGGGTGAATTACTCAACGCATTGTCGGCTGTTTCTGTCATAAGCACAGAATGTGCACAAAGTGCAGTCGGTCAGGTAAAGCGGCATGGTGTGAAGTTTATGGAAAAAAGAATTCAGTGTCATTCCACCCTGTCAAGAAGCTGTGGGGAGTAACGTTAGAGAGGTCTTAGCGGCTAATTGTCATATAATTTATTTCAGTATAGGTCCGGTAGAACAGCAGTTGCAATTGATTTCTGTTACCATACTCCCTCCGTAGGTGGCCGTGTATTTATAGCAGACAGTAATTCTGTAGTGCTTTCAATTTTACTGTGAAATAAGAAATTATGACAAGTAAATTGTAATTGTGGCAACTTTAACAAGTAAATGAGTTTTTTTTCTCGGTGATTTAGCTAATATTGCAAAATTAGCTAATATTGTATTTTACTTTTCTCTTGTTTGTTTGCTTGTATTCTACCCCCCGCCCCTCTGTAATGCCTTTGCCCTGGCGATACAATAAATAAATAAATAAATAAATAAATAAATAAACAAATAAATAAATAAATAAATAAATAAATAAATAAATAAATAAATAAATAAATAAATAAATAAATAAATAAATAAATAAATAAATAAATAAATAAACAAATAAATAAATAAATAAATAAATATCTAATTAAATAAATAAATAAAACAATAAATAAATAAACAAACAAACAAATAAGTAAATAAATAAAACTAAGCGCATTGCTAGAGTCGTCTTAGCAGCTAATTGTCATAACTTTTGGGGAGATACTTTCTATAACACGAGAGTTAGAGCCGTTTTCTTTAACCGTACCCTTTCCGTAGATGGTCGTGCTTCACTGTGCAACACATGTGGAAAAGCCTGCTATGAAAAGTCAAGCTAACGCATATTTTCTTAAAGTCGGCTTTCCCTCTGAGTCCAAATGCATTGTCAAAAAAAACTTTCAAACGCTTATTTTTTTTTTAAAGTCGGCTCTTCCTCCGAGCGCAAATGCATTGTCGGGAAGACTAACAGTCGAGCGCCTGTTCTTTAAAGTCGGCTTTCCCTCTGAGCACAAATGCATTGTTGGGAAGGCAATCTCTCAGAGGCAATGTAAGTCGTCGATTATCGAGTTATGAAGGCCCTAGGACCATTCTACTTATTATTTTGTAAATAGTTTCTATACTGGGGAGCGTTCTTGCGTGACAGAGAAATCTGTTCCGGAGGGAGGGTGACGCGATACCAGCAGAGGCTGTCGCTAGGGCCAGCCCTATATAGCTCCGCTGTTAGAAATGCAGGCCACGTGCGTTGAAGGAGACGAAGCTTCGGACCGGGTGCAGCGGAGTGGGTGATCGGTCGGTTCGCTGATGTCGTCAGCCCGCAGTAGAGAAGGCGCCTCGACGCCGGCACATAGTTCGTTTGTTCTCTTGGACAAGACGAGTGTGGCTTTGGCATGGGGGCGGGATGTGCGTGTACGTGGTGCATAACGGGATATTAAAACAAGTAGAATGACCGCGAAAATTCTGGTTTGCGGAGGCAGTTATCTTCCTTGAACTAGTGCAAATGGTTGCACTAACTCAGTGAATTATGTTCATACAGGCTCTCACCCGTAACTAAATGGGCAAAGTCGAATTAAAATCATTGGTACTGGTGAGCACCATGTCATCACATTTCTTAGATATTGATCGACTAGTGATATGAGACGAAACGATTTCATTTTCAGGTAATGGCTACGTCCAGAATGTTTCAATTGCAAAGTTTCAGGTCAAGAAATGATGCGCTAACTGCAGCTGTTTCCTAGAAGCTTTTTGCTAGTGTGGAAGAGTTTCTCAGGCTTTGAAGAAAAGCGCGTCAAATTCAAACGACCAGCGTGTCCTCAGTATGCTGTTAAATTTGACTTGGTCCTCGTTACGCATGCGGAGCAGCTGTGATCTGTGACCAGAGCGTGCTGCCGCAGACTACAAGGAGTGGGTGGTTCTCCGCACATATTCTGAGTGGCATAAATCCATCCTGTTTATTAAATAATTTTTTTCAGAAGATGCAGTATTGATCATATATCTCAGCACTTTGAAATTCTTTCGACCAACTTAATAAAGATGTAAAGTACGCTGAACTAAAGTGAGGCTGCAAAATTACACGCATATCAATTTATTGCTTAGTTAATGTTACAAAAAACATCTGTGTATGTGTTGTTCACTGTTCCTTCAGTACTCCGCGCAGCACTGACTTCAGAAGGAATGACGTCATCACAAGTGCCCTCGATAACGCAGATTTCTGTTATGACGTCACGTTACATTCGACGTCTTTACGATGGATTTCAATGACCTTCTTGTTAGAGTCGGTGCAGAGTAAAACAAATGACGCCAATGTCGCATGCTGAAACGGCTGTGTCAGTTACGGACAGACGTTCGGGGACGTGCAGACCTTCATCGGACATCCTTGGTTTGCGTTGAAATTTTGATTTCTCTTTAAAGTTGGCTTTTCCGAAATGCCCTTATAAGGTTGGCTTCGTCGCAAAGGTTTGTTATGGAAAAAAATCCCGGGCCATCTCCACTAACGTGAAATCTGGGAAGGGGTGAAGCATGCAGTGTAGAAGTGCATTGTTGGAGCCTTGGCGTTTTTGCCAACGGAGATAAAACCGTTAACGGGTAAAGGGTATACAGTTTTGCTGTAAAAGTCTCGTGTCTTTGAAACACGAAGCGCTCTCGCGTGAGGCGTAAGTGAGTGTCCCGGTGTGCTTTTTTAGTACGCGTTACGTTCTAGCGCAAGGCGTAAACGAATTCCCCGGTGTTTTTGTGCCGTGACTACATGAGACGACGCTTACGACGACGATGACATGAGACGCCGACAGACCGAGCCCCTAAGGGGCTTCGCCCCTAAAAAAGTAAAAGTCATTTCATAAGGTGAATGCGAGCGTTGCGCTCGAGCTAGTGCCGCTTGATTCTCTTGTGTATATTGTTTTCGGTTTAACTTAGTTTAGCTGCCACAACGGTGTCAACGAGTACACGTTGAGGTTTTTTTTTTCGTTTACGCTTTTGTCCTTTCGATGAGCAGGACGCTGAGAATCGGCATCGGTGGAAGTACCTACGTGTTGGACTGGGCTAGTTGGTACATGTTTGAATGGAATAAAAACCAGCGGTAAACACAGGACACAGAAGAAAAGGACCGCCAGCTTGTCCCGTCGTTTTCTTCTGTGTCCTGTGTTTACCGCTGGTTATTATTCCATTCAAAAGATCGGTTGGAGTACTTGACCTGCGCGTTTTGGGAGGCTATTGCGAGACGATAAAAGTGAAACGCTGCGGAAACACGAGAAGGTAACTTCACGCAAACTGAAACCCGGCTGTATACACGCTAAGGTAATCTCCACAGTGCCGTTCTTTGCGCCTCTTGTGCGACTATCGTGCTGTCCGCTGTCACATACTGCATCCTCCCTGCCCGCATGCCAGGCGCCCCGGGGCGTTTTCTTGCTCGCATGACAGCGTTTTGCTCTGTCACTTTGTTTGACAGTCTTCACATTCAGAACGACGGAGGCGATTTTACGAGGCGATTCACTGAGCACTTTCGCGCTAGAAAGGCCCAAATCCTGTTCTGTACCAGTACCCAGTGCTTTGACACAGCTCTCCTAAAGTGTGCTTTCTTGCAAGCATTTCTTTTAAAGGAGAAGAGACCTTTACAGAGACCAATGTTGTCCCATGGAGTAAGCTTGCCTAGACATGGCTCTCCTAAAGTGTGCTTCCTTGCAAGCATTGCCTTTTAGAGGAGAAGAGACCTGTACAGAGACCAATGTTGTCCCACGGAGTAAGCTTGCCTTGAGATTGCTCTCCTAAAGTGTGCTTCCTTGCAAGCATTGTCTTTTAGAGGAGAAGAGACCTTTACAGAGTCCAAGGTTGTCCCACGGGGTCGGCTAACGACCCCCTCCGGGCATAGTGAAGTGCTCGAGCAAGTCATATCCAACAATAAAAAAAGAGCCACTTCCATGAGGTACTTGGCCTGCTGGATCATTAGACGTCCCAACACTAGAGAACTAACGAGCTGTGCCGTGTTTGCAGCCACCATTATTAGCAAGGTCCACATGTGTTCCTAATGAGGCGGGTTGCTTGCTTCTTTTGCGACGTAGTACACCGAAAATATTGATTGTGGCTAGTTTTTCGGAAAAGAGTCTACGAAAAGGAGAATCTTTTCGCCAGAACGAACGAACGTCTGTATCGGTGATTGCCCGTAACGTTTATTTCTTGCTTATTCGCAGTTTATGTTTATGATGACCTTATTATTATTATTATTTTTTTACAGCTGATAACGATCGGTTGTCGTGGAGAACAGAAAAAAATATTGCACTAAAGATACTGCTAGAAAAGTTTGTTATGAAAAATCACAGTTGTTTCACTAAGGGGAATACGAATGGTAGCGCACCGGCGGAGGAGGGCCGCCGGGATATTTTAGCTTATCTTGTTGTTTATTTTGACTACTTTGGGGTCAACGAACTCGCGGAGACCTTGGCGTCGCTCAACGCTCTTGTTAAGCTCGACGGTCGCAACGCCGAGCATGCACATTGGCCGAGCTGCTTTACCCGTGTACTCTCTGAGACTCCTGCAACAAGACAGACGGGGCAGACGCAACGTACTGCTCTAACACAAACACGTAAGGCCACGCAAGCCGAAACCCGGCTGCATATACGCTAACCTCACCGACATACTCTCGTCCTCTGTGCCTCCTGCGCAGCTACCACGATTTCCTTTGGCACAAGCAGCACCCGCTGTGCCTAGCACGTTTACTGATCCAGCCGCTTGTAACGCTCGAACAGTTGCAGTGCGGGACAGAAGGGCAACGGCTGAAAACGATATCAGACTGCGGGCCGGTGGGCATTGACTAGCCCCGCCCAGTCCTCTTGCTTGGGGGGGGAAGTCTCTTGCTACGAGGCCTTGATTGGCAGGCCGCACACCGACAGACGCGACTTTGAGAGGGGGCACCTAGCGCTCTAGCGCTAGAAGCAGTTGTGTGTGGCTCACAAGCCCACCTTTCCCCCCTGGAAAGTAGAAAGGCTTTGCCTAGCGGACAGGAAATAGACCATGGCGTGTACTGCAATTTTTACGAATGAAAAGCACACGTTAGTAATTTCTGCCCCGCCCTCTCTGTGTAAAGGCGCAGTGCACGGGTACAAACTCCTGAACGACCCCCCACATGCGACAATGCAGAACGCAGGTCAAGGATGTGACAGAGGTCATCCTCGTTGTCCTCATTAGGGTCTGCAATGTGCCACGTGCTTTTCACTAAAGTTAGGAGTGGATTAACGAAGCGCGTGCTTGTGTGTAGGGGTCTCATGAAACGCGTATCACCTGTCATCGCACTGCACCTCGTTACCACTATTTCCTTCGAAAAAGGAATTCGCACAATTTATTGATCAGCCTTATTAATATAATGAAGAGCGTCAGCCATTAGTTTCACCCTGCCATGCGAAGATCTCTGTCACTAGCTTACAAATGCTCCAATGTTCGGTGAGCGGAATCTCTGCCCACGACTTCTCAGGCCTTTCCCAGTTAACCGCTAGGGCTTCTCACTCTACCGCTAGGTATCCGTTTCCGTGGCCCAACTGTTGGTTTTTCCTTCGGACGGAGTTCACCTGGCCTGGGTGAGAATATTTCGCGTGCTCGTAATCCAATCCGCCATGCTGGATTCCCTCAGTGAGACGGCCTGAAGCCTTTCCGCACACAACACTGCTCCGCAGCCTTATCTCTGACACTATATCGCAGCCAGTAATAACTTGTCAAGTCATTTCTTTAATTGCATTGCGCATGTTTGGGAACAAATTCAAAACGATTTCCAAGTTCCATTTGAAAGGGTAACCAATTACTGCCAAACATCCTTAAATATTAATGAATCTAACGCCCATTTTTGTACCGTGCGGAATTAGCGCGCCGTGACCTTCTGTTCTGGCCGTCATAGCAATCACGTGACGCTAAATAAAATCCAACGTCAAATTGCAGTATACAGTGCCGTTCCGGAGCGGACCCACACGTCCTTCCGCTTGATTTTTGTGGGCGTTCGAAGGCACCGCCTTTGGTTACAGACCCATAAAGATAGATGAAGGGCAACATCTCACCCCACCCATTACCATTTCCCCCCACTTTTCTGTTTTGGGAGTACTGCCCTGTGCGCTTGCGGACACACATACCCAAACGGGGAAGGACGTATCTTCCACTAGATATCACATTTTGAGTGCTCCCACACGCAAATTGTTTTAACAAAGGGGGCGCCCCCATTACGGAACGTATATACCTTCTGCATATGGCAGTACACGCGACTGGATACGAGCTCCACCAGAGAAGATGCTGGTGGAGTGGTCTTTCGCTAACCTCCAGTCCTGAAGAGGACGCAGAAAGGTACAATTGGCTATTCGCTCCTTCAGAAAATAGCGTAAGCTTAGGCAAAATAGCAGTTATCAGAACCAATCACAAAGACAGTGTCTACGCGTACAGGCGGTGGTTACAAAGGAACGATAATTAACTTGCCACAACCTTTGCATTGGGAGACAGTAGTTCGGGGAGAATTATGTATCGTGTTACAGAGTCGTTGGAAATTAATTTTGCAACGAAAGCTCACCCGACTGGATGACATCGAGGAGGGTGGCACCCATGGCCGTCTTGCGGGTCTTGAGCTTGTCTAAGACATCCTTGGTGAGGTACTTCTTTAGTAGCGACTTGCAGTCCTTGGCGTCCTGCAGCTTCTTGAAGCCTGCCTCAAGCTTGTCGACGATCGCCTGGTCCGCCATCTTGGGATCCTTTGCGGGTGGTTTTTCTTCTTTAGGTTTTTCTTTCGGTTTTTCTTCTTTCGGTTTTTCTTCTTTCTTGGTCTCTTTGGAACTGACCCTGCGGTGAGAGAGATAAGCATACAAGTTTTAGGGACTGCTTTGCACCAGCACTGTTAGCGGTTGCAAAATGGTGCCGGAAGAGATCACGTTTCGTTAAATGGAGCTGTAGCGGTTGTACTTTTGGCAATTCAATTATTGACGGTTCTACTCCGACCGTTGGCCTTTGTTCAGGTCCTTGTCCTAATTTAGTTACTCACGCATTAAGGGTAAGTTCTTTTTTCGGTTTAATGTACTTCGGTATTAATAGCGACAAGATGGATGTTTTTCTTGTAGATTATTCCTCAGCTTGGCAGAGCCAGAAAAACCACGGTATGGTACAATGGTATATATATATATATATATATATATATATATATGTATATATATATATATATATATATATATATATATAGAGAGAGAGAGAGAGAGAGAGAGATAAATAAATATAAAGCAGAAAAGCAGATGGTAAATAAATATATAGGCTTGTCGGGCAAACAAACAGTCGATTGAATGTCATGAAACACCAGGGAACGTTTAGTTCAAAGCAAGTGAATTGGGTCTAAGAACGAAAGTTTCGGTCGCCGTCTGGACGAACGCTCAAGTCAGACAGGCTGCCGCGCAGTCTGCCGTCTTTTTTGGCGCGCATTTATTTAAATCCCCGAGGCGCTGCCAAAGAGGGCGACGAATAGAGTTTGCGAATGACCGTATCAGCTTCCACTGAACCCGTGAGAACTTTACACAGCCTTTGCTCGAGTCTTGTCGAATGAAACGTTGCACGCAGATACTCTTCAATGTTAATCAATGAGCCGTCAACTTGTCGAAATATTCGCGAGCTTTCTTTTAAGCTACGTTCAGGAGAATATTGTGGCACTGTCTAGCAAGGCCGCTTCTTTGTTGCATGAGACGCTGACAACTTCCACCCAACTTACCCTTACCGGCAGCGTCGTAAATCCAGCAATCCATTATTGTGCAGATTTGCGGCTCGCGAAACAACATGTAGATTTTCTAAAGTGGACACTCTCGACAAACTCAGCACGGGGGCCTAAATGTCCAGTCAGGTTGTAAGCATAGCTTATAACCTGACTGTGCTATGCATGGGCAGCAAGCGCAGTGACAGTGCATGTTGCGTAGGCTAAGCAGCTACGTTATGACACGCTTCGCCTACACACGAAACTTCCTTACTTGTGTCCTTAGTTTGGATAATTCTTAACATCAGCGATCACACAATACACCTTATTCAATTGTTAGTGCAATAACGCTACAGGTTCGGCCATGTATTGTTGGCCGAAACGAGCTCGGTATGCAGTGTAATTTGGGGAGACTTGGTCGAGACTTGCTGAAGTCTGTGAACCTTAGGCTGGCATTTTTCTACCTCTCTCGACAAGCCGCACTGCAGTTTACGTCAGTTATACGGCTCAGCAACTGATAAAAAAAATTAAAGTCGCCTCCGTAGAGTGGACACGAGTGTTAGCGATTGAACGGGAACAACTTATTTAGAACGGCAACGGAAGTTGCCGCTGCGCCTCATCACCACAGCCGGACGTTACTCGGCGGCGGGGCGCAAGTAGTGCGTTATTGGGAATATTTTGAACATGCACGAGCCGTTCCCGCGATTTTTGGACTTAAGGTTCTAAACGACTGCTGCGACGACGAACAACACGAGAAACGGCAGACGATATCACGCTTTCGTAGCAATCTCCTTTCAAATCACGCGCGCCATTTGACATCCGGGTCCGTCGTTTAGGCGGAGTGATACCGTACGTGAGCTATTGCCGCTCTTAATTTGTTCCCGAGTATTGCAGACGACGCGCTTCGAACTTGCCCGCCTGCATCTGGTCTGGCATTGGCGTTGGGCATGGAGGTTTGCCGTGGAAACGTATTAGCGGGGTGCTAATTTCGCAAGCATTAATAAACGAAGTGATATACAAGCGAGGGACAAATTCGAGTGGAAACCGTGGAAGCCAGGGGCAGTACACCCAGACGTGGTCTCGCCATATTAGTTCTGCGGCGCACTGACAAAGCTCTTGTTTACAGCACAGTTTTGCGTATGAAACACTAAGACTTGCACTAGTCATCGTAATAATGTATTTTATACTTGTATTTTTTGGGTGACAGTTTTGGTATATTCTGAGAAAAGCTGCAAAAAAAAAAGATTAAGCAAATAAATGAACTGCGGGGTGTTTTACGAGACTGAAATGATTGTTGCGATGGATAGTTGCCAAGACGAACCGACAAGCGTGCCTGAAGCCTTGGTCCGCGCATTGTGCTTGGCGCGGTGGTGAGGAAATTAGAAGACGCGGGCATTGCCAACACAGTTACGATATGCGAATGCTTCTTGACACTTCCCAGTGTCAGAACGCTTGAAGAGAGGTGACAAATGCCAGGAGGTCATTGAGCCTTGGAATTTGTTTTGTTATCCTGACACCTTATTTCTTCCTACCCAATCGCCTCATAAACATTTACCATGACTCTGCTACAGTGCTTTTTTTTTAAAGTTTAGATGAGCAACCTAAAATTCCTTACTTATTCAATCTGCGTGTTTTCTATTTTTCAACAGAAAGCTCTTGACAGTAGTGTGATGACGTAAATTCAGCTCTACACTGCAAATAAAAATCGCAATCAAGTTTGTTCACTTCTAAGCGAGAAACGAAACCGCAGCCGAATGTCCAGATTTCGGCTCACGTTAACGGTCCTGAGGTGGTAGAAGTCAATACGGGACCCGCCGCGGTGGCTCAGTGGCTAAGGCGTTGCGCTGCTGAGCACGAGGTCGCGGGTTCGATTCCCGGCCGCGGCGGCCGCTTTTCTGATGGAGGCGAAAAGCAAAAACGCCCGTGTGTACGAGATTTCGGCGCACGTTAAAGATCCCCAGGTGGTCAAAATTAATCCGGAGCCCTCCACTACGGCGCGCCTCATCGCCTGCGTTGCGTCGGCGCGTTAAACCCCTACAATCAATCAGAAGTCAATACGGAGCTTTCCGCTACGACTCGCCTTAAATGCCAGGTGTTGCTTCGTCGCGTAAAACTCCCTGAATTTGAAGCTTTTTTCCCACTTCGAAAGTGCTTACAGATCAACGTTTAGAATTTGGAATTATACACCGAGATCCACTTAACCACCTTTGTCAGTAGTGGACTTTAATGCCCGACTATGAAACAAGGATTTCGGCCATTCGCCTTCACGCCCGTATTCCCCGCAGCAGAAGAGCGAAAAAAAAAGAGTTATCAGTGCAGCTTCGCTTAAACTTAGCTCAGCCCAAGCTGTACTATTGTTCTGCGCAGACTCTTGACAGGCAAGTCAATAAAAATGTGTTTCGAACTTTTCCCAACGGCTGTGGCTGCGAAAATTACACCGGCTCATTGAATTTGACCAAAATAAACCTATCACCTTCTGCGGCCGCTTGAAGGTGATGAAGCGCCGAAAGGTCATTTACTCTGGCTTGAAGCCAGGTTCTTTGCTTGCCAGCGGCTAAATGAAGAACGAAAGAGGAAACGAGGTCCCGCCTGCGGTTCTGAAACCTTGGGACCTTATCCTGTAAATTCCCCCAATGTTAATACCCTCTTGTACCTTTCTGAATAAATTTGAGTTTGAATTTGAAAATTTGAGGAATTCAGCGCCGCTGGTTGCATTCTATGGCAACAGATATATCGAAGAAGCCGTTATAGAATGCTGTTAACGGGGAATCGGTCGAGAAATATGGAGTGAGGTGGACGCACGTTCACTCGGTTTAAAAAAAATTGTTGGAAATGCAGAAAATGATTCCTTAACACGAACGAATTTGTGGGAATCCTTCGACGGAATTTAAGCGCCCCTTTGAACAGACTTCCTGCGAAGGTTCGTGGGCAACAAACCGGCGGGAAGTGACCGGTTGGATCGAGTTAGTGAGAGGAACATTGTCTCAGGAGGCGACAGTATTGTCTCGGGGCGTTAGTAGTGAAAACAACAGTGAACTTATCTGTACAGGGTGCGCGAGCCAGACCGTCTAGAATAAATGTCCAGTTTTGTTCCCACGAGGAAACGTCAAGAAACCTTTCTGGGTGCAATTGAACACGTAGCCTTTTACTACATACGGTTGGCCTATAACCGAAGTGCTGTTTTGGCTGGTTCAGGTGAACGAACTTACTTTCGCCCTTATGGTCGATTGAAGATCGCTCACCGACGTGTGGGCAACTTCAAAGGCTGTCGTAATTCTAAAATTTTTATGCGGCGTTCGTTGCCGAACTTGTCAACTGCATGACAGAGCAGAACTGTGTTAAAATTATTATCGGTCTGAGTGCCACATGTTTTACAGACAGGGTATATGCTTTTTTAGGCGGGTAGAAGAAGCCGTGTGCTTGGATTAACTATATTTTTTAAAGGGAAGAGGGGGCAACACGTGGACGAAGCAAAATTATATATTTCATAAAATTTATAACTGTCAGTTGCATTGTTTCTGCCCGTAAAACATTTAGGGTAACGGCAAACCGATGGGAAATGGTGGTTGTAGCTGGCGCGCTAAGCTTTCTAATAATTCATGTCTACAGTCGAGCCCTTTGAGCAGTCTGAATATTATGCCGCAGTTAAACCGGGTCATTTCAGGCTCAGTTTGAATTTTTCGTGTTATTGGAATTCGATTACGACCTTGCGCCAATCGACAAAAACCTTGCGCTAAGAAGCTCCCTAAGGCAACGCATAGCATATAATGCTGCGAAGGCACAAGCGCGTTTGCCTGATCTCCTTACCAGAATCGAATGTCCTGTTTGCGGCAAGTTGCTTTTGTGCCCCTGTAACCTACCCGCGGCCTCCTGCTCGAACCTACTACACTTCGAAGTCGACTAGTTGAAGCTTTAATGCAAAAGGGCGCGATTAAAGTGAAAGTGTGGCCTCAAGTCCTTTCCGGGTATTTATGCTGCGGAGCGAACCGCCCAGCCCGGAAGCAATCGGTATGACCAGCCTTCCAATGGGGAAATCCCTCACTTCCTCAGTTAGCAATCCTCCTCTGTAGCAGAAAGAAACGGAATCGACAACGTGGTTATCCTTCAGCAGCACGAATTCGACAAGCGTGAAAGGTCTGAGAAGTTCATAGAGAATTTAATTACATGACGCGGAGGAAAACTAGAAGATTTGTTTCGCGCTCCTACGATGTGTCTATCCGGAACACGACAAAGATGGGACGTTGGACATAGCCGGTGGTTCACCGTGGATTTAACGCTTGACGCCTCCTTGCCCTTCAGCCTTTGTTGGAGGTAACTGTCGCTGGAATATGTCGTCACCTGATTTTATAGACTTTATTTTTGGAAATATTTCCTGAACCACAAGTTATCTCAATCATTACCATCAACAACAGCTACTCAGGTCCACTGCAGGGCGAAGGCCTCCGCCATTGATTTCCTACCGCTCCTGTTCTGCGCCGCTCGAGTCCACGGTTGGCCACCGAATTTCCTTATTTCATCCCTCCATTGAATTAATGGCCTTCCCCTTCTTCTAGACCCATTTCTTGGTATCGACTCTGTTACCCTAATTGTCCACCGGTTGTTCGTTTGTCTCACTGGCCAGCCCAAGTCTATTTATCTTTCTTTACTTGAACTATGACATCGTCAACTCTAGTTTGTTCCCTCACCCAAGGAGCTCGTTTCTTGTACCTAAGTGTTATTCCTAACAGTATTCGTTCCATGCCCGTTGACTTGACCTGAGGTTGCTTTCTAATTGTTTAGTAAGGTGCCAAGTTTCGGCTCCGTATCTCATTACCGGCAGTATGCACTAGTTGTAGATTTTTCGTTTGAGTGATAGAGGTAGCTAAATTTTTATTATTTGGGGGTGCTTGCGGAGTGCTTCTCAAACCACACCTTTTCTGCGCTGTACTTCGCTCTTGTGGTTGGGGCCAACATTAACCATTTGTCCGAGGTAGTTTTATTCTTTTACTTCTTCTAGCGTTTCGTTTCCTAAGCTGAAGAGGACGTTTTTGGCGTGCTTATTCCTCATTACTTTAGATTTACTCATTTATTTTTAGCCGCACGGCCGTGCTTTGTGATTGTTATTCCTGAAGCATTTTTGCTTAATTTTTAATTATTTTAATTTTGATTTATTTTAAATTTTTATTCATTTGAATGCTGTCCATCTAAAAAGACGAAGTTGTATTACTTGTAGGCGCGCTGGACCAACAGAGTGCGGACAAAGCTACAAAGGATGACGAGTAACGTTAAATAATTTTGCGAAAGTTGAGCAAAGGAGAACAAACGCACACAACAAAGTGGATAGGTACCGTGATATCTTTACGTGGCAGGACCCCGGCGTAGATGTACCACTACAACACTAAACCTTGGTAGCATTTCGTACGCTGTAGGCTGGAAGTTAAGTGTTACGAAGTAGTAAGCGGCTGGTTAAAATGAAGTTTTCGTCGAGCCCAGGTCCTGCGCGGTTTGCAGGCCGCGTACGGATTAACGTTTTGCAGACCACTTTGTTTACCCACCACGACGGTGGCGTGTAGCTCTCTGCTGACGGCTGGCGGCTGCGAAATTTCGCGCGTTCTATTCCCTGCTGTGGAGTCTGCGGAAGCCCACGTTTCCATGCCACTTAGCGCGCCTCAAATATCCTAGGACGTTTAGATAATTCGATTGCGGTGCGCATCAATGTTCAGGAGAAGCTCACCGAACCACGAAGCTTCAACTGCCGCTTCTGGCACGCCGTGAAATAACTTTGAAAATAACCCCGTGCTGCATTGTTTTTAACCCCCAAGCTGTGGATAACGTTTCCTCCGTTATCAGAGCCTTCAGCGATCGTGACCAGGAATCCCAGGCATAACCTGGTACATTACTGTCCTCCCTATTTGCCGAAGAGCTGCTGGCGAAGTGGTACTACCCGTTATTTTGTCTTCGATTCGTACCTCCAGCAGACAGATTGTCCAAAGACGATAAAACAGCAATAATTAAGTACAAATTTCCTCAGTGGTAAGTGGGGTATAGAAAATGAAAAGTTGCCCAGAAAACAAGCTACAAATAAGACCAAAGAAAGCTTGCTGACACAATTCAAGGAACAAATATTTAGGTAGTTTACCAATGAAATGTCTTGGGAAGCCAGTGCGACTCCTTTTTATAAAAGCGCAGTTTTTTTCCATCAACCTGTGACATTGATGCAAGGTCATGGTTGTTCGCCAACGTGGCTTCGAATAGGTAGCGCTTTCTTCAAGCAAGGTCATCGCGGGACAAGGATTCGCACGCCCCTGAAAACTTAAGCGCCGATACGAGCTCCAAAACAAACAGGTAAATCCACGATGGAATGATCGAAGGCCATTTAACAATAAAGATACTCGGCCAAAGTCTGACTCTGGTTTTAAGGTTAAATAGTGCTATTAATTAGAATAATCTACACCGCCTAAGCCGCCTTTACCACACGACCGCTCCGGAAATTCTTAACCTTCAGCACAATCCGTTCGGGCGCTTGGTCAGGCAGAAATCGATTTTTTCACGACGTCCCTGTTTGCAAACTGTGATCGAGGTTAAGTCACACGGGACCAGACGACGCGAGTAGATTATAGTGGAGGAGAAGTACGGTGAACGGTAAGATCGGAGAAGAACTGACCTCTTGGGAAGTGCGAAAGAGCAGCGAGAAGCCTGTTACCGGAGTGATGGGAACGCAGCGACTGTGTGTGTGCTCGCAGTATTGTCGCGGCCGCGAGACCGGAGAGGGAGAGGGAGAGAGCGCCGTGAGGGAGGGCGTTGGGGCATCACGGGAAGACATCCGCCACCCCCCCCTTCCGACACCGGAGTTTGGACCTTGGGCTTACCCGGACGAGTTTGAACGCCGGGAGGAGGGCGAAGGAAGGCGGGAGAGAAAGTATAAGTGAGACGGGAGGAAACGAGCGTGTGTATACGATGAAGCACTCCGGCGCGCGTGTTGGAGACTTGGAGCATTCGTGTGAGAAACCTCGGCTTTGTGCCTCGTTGAGTGCCGCATTTCTGACGGGGCGGGAAGAGGGGCGTAGCCAGGAATATTTCGCGAAAGTCTTGAGAGTCAATTTGCGTGACTGAAAGCGGAAGCGGAACGTGTTTACGTTGCACACTGGGACGGGAGAGAGCGAAGTTCTCGTTGACAATGTGTACAATTTCCAGCTTGCGTTCTGTCACGGCTATTTTCGTCTCTGGTATGGGGACGACAACGAGGTGTTGTATGAATCTCCCCAAGCCAATAAGGGATCTATGAAAGCTCATGGGCTCTAATTAAAAAAAATTCAGGAGGGTGGGAAGGGCGCCCTAATACACCTGCCAACGTTTATGCCTTTTGGTCAGCTGCTGCTCACATAATTCTAACGCCGAAGGGCTTTGTGACGCAAAACCTCGCAAAAAGAGGGAACTGACATTGCAATATGCATTACAAAGCGTTTAGAGAGACTATTTAAAGTTCAGGGTCGACCATCGTTAAAAAAAGAAACGTCCGACCGCTGTCCATGTTTCTTTCGTTCCGACCGGAAGAAAAGAAACACTTCCTTCCTTATTACAACATGCTTCTTCCCAGGCTGCCAGCATATATTTGGACCGCGTAGAACGGGGCAGCAGGCTCCTCCTACGTTTATCCAACATCTGTTTCCGATCACTGCACAAGCCACACTTTCGTATACCTTTCTTATTCGTTCGTTAAAAGGAGCTCTAAAGCAACACGCCGAACGACAAGGTTAGTCGTTCAAGAGCAGCCAAGGGCAGAACAGAACGACGGACATTGTTTACAAACTCATCGGCGCTCAAGCCCGGGCCCTCTCTTTCTTTTTTAAACTCGGTTCGCGCGTTTCGGAAAAGCGGCTACCGATCATGGAAGGAAGGCTCGACAGGGAAGAAAACGAAACCTGCGGCCGTCTGCTGCTCCTTCGAGCCTTCTGAATCGCGACGCCTGCAGACCGGCGCCCTCCCAAGCACCGGAGCTCTCCGTTTAGGGAGTGCTCGCCAAGATGGCGCCGTTCCGGATCGATACCGCAGCGCAGTTTCGCGCTAGCCCGCGGGCTTGGCAGTGGTCCGCGGCATTCGGTGGCACGACCACGGTTTCTCGCACGGATAGGTGTGTGCGTAGGGCTCGTCGCGTGTCTCGAGGAGCGCTCGGTCACCTCTCCTCGAAGCTCCCCGCACCTTCGCTGTCCGCGCCCGGCGCGTGAGCAAGCGTGCGTGCGTAGCAGACGACACCTGCTCGGAGGCAGACGACGGGAACGGCGGGAAGTAATGGCGCTGGTAGGGAGCAAGTCGGTAAACTTTACGGTGGAAGAAGAAAATAAAAATGCCGAGTCGTCGCCTGCCGTAGAATAGATTATTCTGACGGTTTCTGGTCTGTAGATGGGATGTAAGAAGATGCGGTAAGAAACGGGATTACGCGTACAAGTGTGGGGTGAAGAAAAAAGACAACGAAAGTGAAAGTACGCTTTCTTCAGACGAGATAATGCGTAAAAAGGCTCTTAAAAATTCTAACGTATTTAAGAATGTAGGATAACACGCCACCCGAGACAACCCAAAGACCTAGAGACCTTAAAAGCGCACGTTCACCATTATCGCTAGCGTCAATGCGTCTGGAGGAGAGACGACAAGCACTATGAATGAAATCTTGTCCAGTTAATGACGTACGATAAATTGATCCAGCCTGGCGCTGCTGTCGTTGCTGCGGATTAGGAGTTCTCTGGATCGCGTCAACGGATCGATGAGACAGACGATGCCGGTTGAACGAACGCGGCAGTTACGCCAAGCTATGCGCGTTCTTATAGAATGAATTGGAGCCCTCTTTTTTTCAAACTAGACCGGTCGGCCGACAGCGTCTGCCGGCCTCTGCGACGGACGCGATCGAAAATTCATCCCACAGAGAGATAATAGTCGTGCGCAGAGACAAAATGACAAATTCAGAATAAAAACCCGCGCTACGTTCCTGGTGACATTGCGGTAAGCAAATCGCTGGTCGGCCTCCAGCAGGCTTACCGTCGTACGCAGGGGCGCGCTGCAAAACAAACTGGACTGGCCAGAAGACCACATCGTTGTCGAAGGAGCCACCGACTCGCAATCATGCTACGGCCGACGAGACTCTTTCGTGCGGACTACGCAGTCCGTGCTATGCGGCCGACGCGCAGGCGCGTTCGCGAGAAACGCACGCCTCCGCCAACTGTTTGTGGCGGCGTCGCAGGCAAATTGAACGAACATTTATCCGGGCCCCTAAGTCTACTTTCGTGTTATTAAAAGGAAACGTTGGCGTACTATATTTTGACGGCGCGTTTTACATACACAGCCGCCTACCGTCCCCAGCTTAATTCATGTTAATTGAAGGTAGCCCATTTTAGTACATCTTAATCTACGTTAATTCACCTCAATCCCCTAAATGACCTTAATACACCTTATTTCGTTTTTATTCACCTTAATCCCATATCCTAAACTTTTCTACAAATCACTTATTATCATTGTTCCACCCTAAATAATTTCATTCCAGCTTAATCCACAATAATTAACCTTAATCTTAATCCACCTAAATCCCACAGTACTTGTAATCGCTATCAATCACTATCCAATACTTATTTATTTTTAGTAATAATTAATCATCATTTATAAACGACTGGCACGCATTGGTGCGCTTCTGGTCTTCCGTGAGTTTTTTTATACAGCTTCTGTTGACGCCAGGGTTATTAAGAGACACCTTTCAAAAAAACACACAAGGCTGTCGCCTTAATAGTACCACGGCAGGGAAGAACCAATGGTGTTTAAATGGGCAAAGCAGACAAAATACAACGTTGTTTAATTGAAGGAACTGTCCCTTGGTATACCTCGCACAACTCGACCCCAGCCCCGAAATTATTTTTCAGCAAAAAGCGATAAATATTGGACGCTTTCAAACTTCGCGCTACATGATGTCAGCAGTAACTTAGTAGGAAGAACACCAACAAACAGTGATCAGTATGTCAAGTGCACGTGAGTATTGAGGGGATACGATCAAACGTAACTAGACGCATTGCTACAATTTCGCAGTTGTATTTCTTGCGGGCGATTTGAAACTACTATAGGGATAGGCATATCATGGGTACTTAGTTCATTTGAAACCGGATAATCTACACCACCAGTATACTCATACCAGTAGACCAGCATATACGCATCGTTTGAGCAATCCTCGAAGGGAAATCCTTTTATTTTACGTTTCCGGAATCACCAAATTCTTCTATGAAGCCGACGTTTCCTTTTCCTTCTCGCAGGTAAAAAGGTGTCCTACCGGCTGGCCGTCCACGCGATTTGTACAAAGGCTGCAAGGAACGCTCTTGAGCGTAAGTAAAGGAGTAATGGTGTTCGCTTCGCCAAGCTACTGGCGTCGATAGTTTCCACCGCGCATAGGAAGAGAATGCACGCGGTGCACGTTCAAAGCTTCCCGCTGAGCAAACGGGTTATATACGGGGACATGAAATTCAAATTAAAGGCATAAGCCGGTTGCAAGTTAGACGCGTACGGCTTTTTTGGGGATGTTTCCCATACCACATAAATTGGCTCTAGAACCCTTAGGATAATGAAGGAAAATCGCCTAATTGATTAGGAGCGCACTCTGGACAGGAAATGATCAGTTCCGACAAGGGGGTTGTACCGGCTTAAGGCAAACATGCTTTCAGTGTGCTCTTAAAGGGCTTACCCAGCGTGGCTAAATATTGATTTAGTGAGATGAGAGGACGTAAATGAAGCCAAGCACAGGATTCGCGGAGAAGCGGTGTTGAGACGAGGGACGGGCGAGAACGCTGTCTTCATTTCTGGTTCGTTTGATAGGGTGAGCAGCTTCCGAAGGAAGCTAATTTAATTTGTTTTGTTGGTTTTGCAAATTGGGTATTTCCCACCCCAAATCTATCGCTTTGCAGCCCTTCTCCGGTGGGGCGTTTCGGTTTCTCTACAGAGGGTTCGTGAATGAAAATACGCGATGCTATCGCGCTCTTTATGTTACCTTATTAAAGTTAGAAAAAGACTCAGTTTTTGTCAGAGATGAAAATAAAGCGTCACGTACACGTCTTAGTACAGTGTGGTTCGCTTATACAAATGCCCACAGTTTTTTCTTGTAGTGGCCACTCAGGTAGACCTCTCGATTCATTCTAAATACACTGCGCGTGTCACAGCTATTGGCAACAATGTTGGGCTGCAGAAAGTTGGGTGGAAGAAATCCACCACTGTATTTCGGGTGAACATATCCGGTCCCACCACTGCACTTATGCAACTGTCCAGAACCAACCGCTATTATCCAGTTAGAAATGCATCGGATATGTTCAAGATATGTTTCGGAGTTTATCCGGATGATATGTTCCGGACCATATCCTGAACATAGCCGGTGCATTTCTACCCGGATAATAGCGGTTGGTTCCGGACAGTTACATAAGTACAGTGGTGGGACAACATAAGAGCTATTATAACCGAGACTATTCATTGACGTCACATGTGAGACACCAAGATGCGGTTTCACGCGCAGTAGCACGAGGTTGAGTCGTCTGCTTGCTGCAGCGTCTTCGATTTCTGCCGACCTGTCGTCTGCGCGCCTACGTGCTCCACCAGATCTCTGTTTCCCTTCTGCACGGAAGCGTAAAGTAAACGTTTGCGCCGTATGCGCCTGTGGGCCACCAGACGATGATGACGCCAAGTTGACAAAGCAAAAGCAAACTTGACTCAAAACTGCGTCAAGCAAAAGCGGGGCTTGTTTTTTTTCTTCTACGGAATCGAGTGATTACGTGAGGCTTTTTGTGTATACGATCGCGAGTTCCCTTGAGCCCCTACGAAATAAGGCTCTCCATCAATATCCACTAACGCCGCCCGCATCTTACCTAACAGCGAACTTCCCTCCGTTTCACCGATAAATTAGCAGGATTTTAATCGATATGCATAGGCATGTTTGTGGGAAATTAGTTTAATTAGAGAACGAACTGAAAGTATTACTGGAAGGGTTTTTGGAGTTATTCTCATGGCGTTCTCTCGGCAACAGGCTTACCTATATACCCAAATATTTTTTGTTGGCCGATATGCGTGTCTGTCTTGTAATCCGTATGCCTTGCAATCCGTATCAAGGCCAGCTTGGTTGCTGCCGCACCGAAGAGATTAAGGAGCGATCGTCAGCATGGTCTCGGTGCTTTTCCTTCGGGGTCCTGGTCTGAAAACTGTAGTTCTCGGCACCCATCCACCGCGGTGGCTCAGTGGCTAAGGCGTTGCGCTGCTGAAACCAAGAATGCTGGCTCGATCCCAGCCGTGGTGGCCGCTTTTATGATGGAAGAGAAAAGCGAGAACGCCCGTGCGTCGACATTGCGGCGCTCGTTAAAAGATCGCCGGGTTGTCGAAATCCATCCGGATCCTTCCACTATGGCGCGCAACATCGCCTGGGTGTGCTCCAGCGCGTTGAACCCCCAAATTAAATATTTTCGGCACCCTCTCGCTGTGTAGTGTATCGATCCAGGCCTGTCAGACGCTACGAACATTCGTCATTTGCTGTCGTGGAGACTTGTGGGCACGAAAAATTGCGATAGAGCAAAAAGCACCCAAATTACCGGCCCCATCGACGGCTATGCCAAGTGCACAGGTAGACAAAATTTTCGGCATTTGCAAATCTCTCCCTGCGAGTGGACTGTAAAAGTATGGAAAGTTTAACTGGCTGTATACTATTCATAATGAAAGCAACCGCGCTAAATCTGAACAGGATGAGGCCACTTGGAAAAGACAGCGCCTGGAGCGTCTTTTTTAAGTTTTCCCTCCCTGTCGAGAGTTGGCGCTGTTGTTTTCATTATTACCTGTGAGTGGGATGGCGTGCGAGGCGCTCGTTGGCGCATGCTTCAGTATAGAAAAAAATAACGGGAGCCAGGAGAAACCCGCCGTGGTGACGCACTGGCTATGACGTTGTGCTGCTGAGCACAAGGACGCGGGTTCGATTCCCGGCCGCGGCTGCCGCTTTTCTAATGGAGGCGAAAACCGAGAAGGCCCGTGTGTCCGACATTTCGGCGCGCGTTAATGATCCCCAGGGGGTCAAAATTAATCCGGAACGCTCCACTACGGTGCGCCTCAACGCCTGTGTAGCGTCGGTGTGTTAAACCCCAAATTCAATCAATCAATCAATCAATCAATCAATCAATCAATCAATCAATCAATCAATCAATCAATCAATCAATCAATCAATCAATCAATCAATCAATCAATCAATCAATCAATCAATCAATCAATCAATCAATCAGACAATCTGCAACCAGGAGAAGGTTTATAGATAGAGACACACGACAGGCGGTAAAGTCTCACATGTTTGTCGTTCGCGGATCGGTACTACCAGGTCACTACTGTAGCGACTTCGCTTCTAAGTGCGCCCCGACGTAGCAGCTCCTTAAAACAGCTGGCGACGAACTTACCTGCTAATGGCAGTGATGTAGCGTTTCGTCGGGCCCGTACGAACCATTCTGCGTGGGAAGGCGAGAGGAAACGGCCGTTCAGAACCTAATGCGGTGTAGAGTAAAACCTAGAGTAAAACCCGCGGAGTAGATCCGAATAAAACCCGTGTAGTAGTATAAAACCTAGACTCTGCCTTTCTTGACAGTGCTTGTAAGTTACTACTTGTGACTCGCTGGTGAGTTCAGCGCTAGGCTCAATAAGAAATGCCTGTACGGCATGTTTTCAGTCGCCGGACGTAGACCGAGACGGTGCTTCGCCTCAGACTTGACTTGCCATGTGCGAGGGGAGCGTGGAGCCCCTTAAAGGTTCAGCGGTTATGAATCTACCGGCGAATATTTTTATTTTGCTTCGAAGGAGCAAAACCAACATCAATGGATAGTAGTCGAGCTACATTGTCTTGCCCCAAAAGACCTCTCCCTGCTCGCGTTTCTTCGCGAAACGGGAGTCAACTTATATCTGTAACGTAGTTTTTATGCCATCGGGTATACATCGAAAAAAAAAAAGCATATGTAGTCGGAACTCACGAGCAAAACATAGTTGCACATTCGAACAGTCCTCAGTTATACACAGTGATGCAAAGTTGCACGGCGCACACGTTTAAACACCACTGCGTCAGCTTGAAACGTACATTTTCAGAATTTGTTAAAACACCATCTCAAGGGGATACCGGGAGGAAGTCGCGCATTTTCTCCAACTCACGCACACCGCTATTCTAGAGGCTTTTCCGATCTTTAAAGCACAGAGAATGCTTCAGAAAGGTTGACATTTAAGTCTGGATGGGATTCAAATCGAGGAGTCATTCCCTCCTAATCTTAGTAATACTGATATTTTTGTTCTGTTTTGCATAGAAAGGATGGGGTTAGTACGGGATTAATATTCTGTTTTGTATTAACCCGAATGGAACTAGTTTAACTTTCTCGATGTGAATGCGGGGTCAAAAGTAGCCTGTTTTTTCTCAGAAAGGATTAAACGAAGCAGAAAGTCATTTGTGTTATTTTGCCGTATGTATCATTCTGTGCTTTCAGGAATGAGTAAGAAATCGTTATCGAAATCCTTATCAACTTAGCACCGACTTTTCGTGGGTAGCCGTGAAAGCTACGTAATGAAATTTTTGTTGCAGAAGTTCGATGGGAATTTTCATTATGGCCATTAACAATGATGATGATGATTCTGTTTAATGGCGCAAGGCTTCGAGGCCAAAGAGCGCCAAAACAAGAGCGCGTTAATGTCGCAGGTGAGTTATATGTTGGCACTTGAAACATCGGCGTGGGTTGGGAATGTATGCTCGGACTTCGCAATGCAAGAATCCTGCAGTGACTGATTGGGGAATAGCGCTTCGATAAAGGGTTAGTATCACATGCTTCGCCGGTATTTCATTTCCATCACGTCTTATGGTTATTCCCCTGTCGTCGGTAACTCCTTGGTCACGCATGCCATCTAGGATGTCAGAATCAGTTTCTTTCATATGGTCCAGTTCAGAGATTACGCCTTGAGAGCTGTTTAGGCTTCGCTGTGGATGGACAGATACTTGGACATCGTGCATGTCAGTCTGCCTCAAAAGGCTACTGGACTGTTCTTTAGTTCGTGCTTCAACGAGGATGTCAACTGATGTTAGCTTCCTTGCCTTGTATAGTTTACGCCAACTACAATCTCTATAAACTTAGCTACCAAAGAGACTGATTTATTGGTGATCGGCGCACCTTTTTCAACGGTCTGTATTACCAGGAAACGGGGGAAGTTGTCAGGTCTCGTAAAAAATTCAGAAGAAAGTGACGAAAAAGTAACTACTTCGGTGCGAGCCCTTTTCAAGGCTCGATCGTTTAGTGGGGGGGGGGGGGGGGGGGAGGTTAGAATATACCATACGCTATAGTATAAAGCACAGGACGGGGGTACTTTCTTCTCGAGCCTTACCGTGTTAGCTAGAGAGGTTTCGGAGCTCCCTGCCTGGTAAACAGACAGGGAGCCCATCCGCCGGAGCTTGACCTGGGCTCCGACGGCCACCGTTTGAGGTTTCTACCCTTCACCTTAAAACTCATTACCACGGTCGGTTACAGCGTGAGTATGGGGGTTCGGGGTCCGCGTTGTCGCCAATACCGTCACCAAGATTACTCAAGGTGCTCCGTCCGGGGAAGACCGTTAACAAGACTCCTCAAATCTTCCTTTATACTTCTCGCCGTCGCAGTAGCAGGGTCCCTAAAAAGCAGCGCAAAATAGGATCACAAATGCCTTTCTAAAAAAGCCGACGTTCCTCCGCGTTGGAGGCAGTCCTTAACCGGGCCCATTATTCGGTACAAACCAGCCTTGCATCCTTCCTTCGGTATCTTTTTTAAAATGCATCAGACGAGCACCTAATCCAGCCACCCGGGCCACAAGCCCGAGACAGTGTCCACAACGCCTCGAATGTTTTTCTCTAGGCCATCGAAGATACTGCAACGAGTTAGCTTCCTCGAAAAACAACCGCCTCTGCGAAGTCTTCTTTTAAGTGGACGATCAAACGCGCGCTAAGCTGAATTTGGGTGGTCCACGTTGCTAATAGGGCGCAGCTGTGAAGCTGGACTTCTTTTAAAGGACGGTGTTTGTTAGAAAACAGCACATTCGAACAGGGCAACGAGGTCTCCACCACCGTAAAGCTCCTCGAAGGAAGTGTGGCGAACATTTACTTCCAGTTGAATCTATGTATCACAATTGTGCGCTTTGTCAAATGTTGACCAGGATCAAATCTAGATCAAGTCGAATCTCGATGCTCGGCCTCTAAGTGCGCGTAGACGGCCTCGAGGCGATGTGTAACAGGCATAGGGCCAAGTCCAAAGTTACCACGCAAGGTCCTGGTTAGCACCAGTCGTTTCGCAAAACGCAAAGATCCCACAATCGAATATTCCTGGCGCTAGAGCAACTCATACTGTTTATGGTTACTACTAGCTGTCCATTCATTCCTTCCGGGCCCAAGGCAAGGATAGCGAAACGTGCCTCCAGCCTCGTCGCCCCGCGCGTTGCTCCTCTTCGTCGCCCTCGGAGTCCTCGTCTTCGTCCCCGCTCAGGTGGTCGCGGATCTCCCGGGCTCGCTCGCGGCTACCCTCGCGCACGGGGCACGAGGCGTCGTGCCGGGAGGCCCTGGCCTCGAGGGCGGCCGCCCTGCGCTCCATCTTCGCCACGTCGTTGCGTCGGCGGCCTCCGCCGCGCCCGCCGCCGCGTTGCTGTTCCTCCGTCTCCGGGCTCTCAAGAGTGGACGGAATGGGAGGCCAGCGTTGCAGCGTTGGTCCCATGTGGCGAAAGCTCCGGCTGAACATTGGCAGCGGTGGAGGCCTTCGGAAGAAAAAACCGCGGTTCGCTTTGCTTCTGTCGCAGCGCGGCTGGCTTGCGCACAGGGGTTAAAAATGGGCGGGAGTTTCGTAATTGGCGTAAAATTCAAGTAGCTTTCTGTCCATTTTTAATGTTCGTTAATTGCTCTGTAGGTTTTCACATCCGTTATCCTACGAACCCAGTGCATAATTTCTTGCTTAGGAGTTCTTAAAAGTAATAAAATCGCGACGGCAGCTCACTAGTCCCGCGTTTCATTCGTACTAGTGAATGTGTTTCTCAGTCGTTCATTTTTTATGATTGTGTGTACGCTATTAGCCTCTTGTTAGTACGCGTCAACACTAGCACGAAATAACCCCGTCATTCTACGCGTGGCAGCTGTTAGACGTACATTAGGTACTGGCCACTGTTGGTTATTTTATTTTGACATTTTCTCGGTAGTTTCTTCTATTTTAGTGGCCATAATGACTACTTACCCAACCACCCAACAAATTTAAGCTAGTTTAGAAGGACTTGTGGGCGGGTTGCTGCATGTTAACTAAATTGTAAACTGCGAGGACCACGGGCAACCTCAGAAAAAGAAGAGCAAAGCGGCCGGCGCAACCATGTACAAGACAGTTTGGTATCGGGCTAGATGGGGCATATTATGTTTAGGGGGAACCAGCTGAACATTGAAACAGAGGGCTATGTGTTAACACGCATGTGACAGGGACAGCATTGTCGCTGTCACTTCCGAGTTAACACTTAGGCCTCTGTTTCATTGTTGGTTTCCTCTAAACTTAATAGGCAACCATGTATACGGCTGCGACCGTCCTTGTGCCCTGCTCTCAATTTTGTCGGTAGTCCGCGCACTTTCCACTTCTTGTTAACCAACACGCCGCAGACTTAGGTGCATAGCTTAGCTAAAAGAAGCAACCTGCCCAAAAACTGCGGCGTCTGGATCCGTAAGATGTTCTGCGAAGATAGGTGAAGGACGCGCGAGTACTAGCGAAGCGGGTGGTCGCAGCAGACTGACCTTCCGTACGGAGGTGGAGGGAAGGGTGGCCCGTACGGTCGTCCGTACAGAGGCGGTCCACCGTAAGGTGGCGGCATTCTGGGGTACGGCGGTGGGGGTCCGTAGGGCTGTGGCTGCCCGGCGAACATCGTCGGAGGAGCCGTTACCCCTGGCGCCTGGCTCGTGTAACTTCGAGCCTGCTGGGCGCTTTGCGTGAAGCCTTGGCCGAACGTGTTGCTGGGCGGTGGGGGTCCGTAGGGCATGGGCTGTGCCATCCCGGCGAACATTGTCGGAGAAGCACGCGGTCCCGTTACCACTGACATCTGGCTCGTGTGACTTGGAGTCTGGTGGACACTTTGCGTGACGCCTTGGCCGAAAGTGTTGCTGTGCGCGTGATCAATCGAAAGGGACACGGATTTACGTTTACAATCTGCGGCAGGGTAACTTCCGCGTGCTCAATTATGACGGATATGTATAGCGGGGAGAAAATGTAACTCAGTGAGTTCCACCTTTATTTCCTCACTTAGGCCGGCTGTGAGGTACAGGAAGAGGCCGAGGAAAAGCGTTAATATATGCTGGTAAATGGGCTGGTTGCTGTGCTGGGAATGAACTCAACCAGCGCGTTATTCCTACTATCTATGTAAAAGGAGCAGAGCGGAAAGCCAGGCTAGTTGAAAATGGTTTATTACTGGGACTGCGCACAAAAAACAGGACCAGGGAAGAGAACGCACACACGGCGTTGTGGGTGTTCTCTTCCCTGGTCCTGTTTTTTGTGCGCTGTTCCAGTTATGAAGGATGCTTCGCGGCGACGACTTTATTTTTCCAGAATTCACAAAGGTGCTGGGGTAAGGAAGGAAGAGTGTCGTAATAGTCAAAATGTCGTTGAAGACGGAAAGGTGGGGGGGGGGGGGGTGCTTCGGACGTCACCTGAGCTTTCGTTAACGTTTTAGGCGCTACGTTCTTTCTGGCGAGAAAGCAGTGGCGCAGTGAAATCCTTACCCAGGACCGACTTGGACGCTTGTGTGCGTGGATACATCGACTTGGACGCTGCAAAAATAGCGAGAAAGCCACTTACGCGTGGTGACGCGACTGTTACGTATATTTTTTTGGTTTCTTGCAGTTGCATTCAGACGGAAAAGTGCGATTTTATGATGCCATTACAGCCGAAACTTGCAGATAGATAAAAACGTCTCTGCACGAGACTGGGTTTATATGCATTGATATATTACATACACATAAATGAGGTGCTCATTGAAAAAAAAGAGCCACCTGGCCTTCCTTTAGCTTCTCTTATATATATATATATATATATATATATATAGTAAGGAAATGAGGGGCTCGTTGAGGAAATACAGAAAGATAGGTCAGCAGTCTACAACGCCAAAAGAGGCATAGGGGTGTGGTTAGGCTCTTTTCTTTTTCACTACAGTTAATTAGGTAAATATTTTTTTTATTATACAGAAGAAAGAAAGAAAGAAAAACACGCGCCCAGAGTGGGGACCGAACCCACGCCTTTCGATTACATGTCGAATGCCTTACCAATTCGGCTATCTGGGCGACTGCGTTCTCGTTCACTTTCTGGGCTATTTATATTTACTAGAAGTGTATCTGACGCTTGAGGGTGGTAGCCAGCGCCACTCTGACTACACGGGGAGAAGGGGACCTTCTTTTCAACCCCCGGGGCGTGACTCGAACGTCTACAGCCTGTCATGAGCGGGTTACTGGCGGGAAGCCCTCTTATGCTACCTAGGCATCAAGGCTGCCTATATATATATACCTAGGCCTATATATTATATACCTAGGCATCAAGGCTGCCTATATATATATATATATATATATATATATATATATATATATATATATATATATATATATATATATATATTGGCATTTCAGGACGCTAAGGAAAGCACGAGGGCAGTTGTTTGAACTGTTTTGCACATGAAAGTAACCATTTTTTAAATGACAGTAAAAACGGGACGAGAAACGCGTACCCCAATTGCTGACCAAACCCACAACATCCGGACTACCCGCCTGATGCCTGACCGATTCAGCTACCATAGTAGCTGTGTATCCCTCTATGTCCTGGGCATATGCATGCGTACTACGTGTAAGATAAGTATGGGGGTGGTAGAAATAGAACTTGGAGTGAAGATGATCTTTTTTTTCCCCTCAGACCGAGAGCCTGTCTTGCGCAGTGGACTGTCTGGAAACCCTCTCATTTTATCTGTGGTATAACGACTACTATAGTGATGGCTCGTTAATTCAGATATTTGGAAGAAAAAATTTACTCAATATCCGAACGTAAAATTATCGAATGAAGGACAAAAACAGCCCAGTTGAAGCTCTTTCACGGGTACCTTTACTTTGCGAAGAAGTCAGTGATGCTAGTTTGTCTTTCGGCGGATAGCTGGGCGGAACGAACAGGTTTCCGGACGTGCGACAGTCCGTGCAGAGCAAGAGTATGCGTAGAGGATCATAGTAGAATTCTCCCAGAACAGCGAGAGCATCCACACCTTCTTTTGAAGTACGACCCTCCGCGGGTGCTTACGATGCTGCTGTTTACTGGAATCGACCTACGTTCGCATCCACCCCACCGCATGAGGGAAAGGGAGTGGGTGAGCGAGGGACGGCGCGTAGGGGCTCACGTTTCGAGAAGGCGTGAGCCCTTTTTAGGCTTAACACCGTTAGGCTTAACACCGTTAGGCTTAACACCTTTTTAGGCTTAACACCATTCGCACTGCGATTGCACGTGTATGCCTCACAACACAGAGACGCTATCAGTACACGGAGATTAGCTAACCAGAGATTACTGAGGCATATTTCTAATAAAAAAAATAAGTATTTCATCTGATTTACTGTTTACTGGAATCGACCTACGTTCGCATCCACCCCACCGCATGAGGGAAAGGGAGTGGATGAGCGAGGGACGGCGCGTAGCGGCTCACGTTTCGAGAAGGCGTGAGCCCTTTTTAGGCTTAACACCGTTAGGCTTAACACCGTTAGGCTTAACACCTTTTTAGGCTTAACACCGTTCGCACTGCGATTGCACGTGTATGCCTCACAACACAGAGACGCTATCAGTACACGGAGATTAGCTAACCAGAGATTACTGAGGCATATTTCTAATAAAAAAAAATAAGTATTTCATCTGATTTACTGTTTACTGGAATCGACCTACGTTCGCATCCACCCCACCGCATGAGGGAAAGGGAGTGGATGAGCGAGGGACGGCGCGTAGCGGCTCACGTTTCGAGAAGGCGTGAGCCCTTTTTAGGCTTAACACCGTTAGGCTTAACACCGTTAGGCTGAACACCTTTTTAGGCTTAACACCGTTCGCACTGCGATTGCACGTGTATGCCTCACAACACAGAGACGCTATCAGTACACGGAGATTAGCTAACCAGAGATTACTGAGGCATATTTCTAATAAAAAAAATAAGTATTTCATCTGATTTACTGTTTACTGGAATCGACCTACGTTCGCATCCACCCCACCGCATGAGGGAAAGGGAGTGGATGAGCGAGGGACGGCGCGTAGCGGCTCACGTTTCGAGAAGGCGTGAGCCCTTTTTAGGCTTAACACCGTTAGGCTTAACACCGTTAGGCTTAACACCTTTTTAGGCTTAACACCGTTCGCACTGCGATTGCACGTGTATGCCTCACAACACAGAGACGCTATCAGTACACGGAGATTAGCTAACCAGAGATTACTGAGGCATATTTCTAATAAAAAAAATAAGTATTTCATCTGATTTACTGTTTACTGGAATCGACCTACGTTCGCATCCACCCCACCGCATGAGGGAAAGGGAGTGGATGAGCGAGGGACGGCGCGTAGCGGCTCACGTTTCGAGAAGGCGTGAGCCCTTTTTAGGCTTAACACCGTTAGGCTTAACACCGTTAGGCTGAACACCTTTTTAGGCTTAACACCGTTCGCACTGCGATTGCACGTGTATGCCTCACAACACAGAGACGCTATCAGTACACGGAGATTAGCTAACCAGAGATTACTGAGGCATATTTCTAATAAAAAAATAAGTATTTCATCTGATTTACTGTTTACTGGAATCGACCTACGTTCGCATCCACCCCACCGCATGAGGGAAAGGGAGTGGATGAGCGAGGGATGGCGCGTAGCGGCTCACGTTTCGAGAAGGCGTGAGCCCTTTTTAGGCTTAACACCGTTAGGCTTAACACCGTTAGGCTTAACACCTTTTTAGGCTTAACACCGTTCGCACTGCGATTGCACGTGTATGCCTCACAACACAGAGACGCTATCAGTACACGGAGATTAGCTAACCAGAGATTACTGAGGCATATTTCTAATAAAAAAAATAAGTATTTCATCTGATTTACTGTTTACTGGAATCGACCTACGTTCGCATCCACCCCACCGCATGAGGGAAAGGGAGTGGATGAGCGAGGGACGGCGCGTAGCGGCTCACGTTTCGAGAAGGCGTGAGCCCTTTTTAGGCTTAACACCGTTAGGCTTAACACCGTTAGGCTGAACACCTTTTTAGGCTTAACACCGTTCGCACTGCGATTGCACGTGTATGCCTCACAACACAGAGACGCTATCAGTACACGGAGATTAGCTAACCAGAGATTACTGAGGCATATTTCTAATAAAAAAAATAAGTATTTCATCTGATTTACTGTTTACTGGAATCGACCTACGTTCGCATCCACCCCACCGCATGAGGGAAAGGGAGTGGATGAGCGAGGGATGGCGCGTAGCGGCTCACGTTTCGAGAAGGCGTGAGCCCTTTTTAGGCTTAACACCGTTAGGCTTAACACCGTTAGGCTTAACACCTTTTTAGGCTTAACACCGTTCGCACTGCGATTGCACGTGTATGCCTCACAACACAGAGACGCTATCAGTACACGGAGATTAGCTAACCAGAGATTACTGAGGCATATTTCTAATAAAAAAAATAAGTATTTCATCTGATTTACTGTTTACTGGAATCGACCTACGTTCGCATCCACCCCACCGCATGAGGGAAAGGGAGTGGATGAGCGAGGGACGGCGCGTAGCGGCTCACGTTTCGAGAAGGCGTGAACCCTTTTTATTTATTTTTGTAGCGCGAGCTACACTGGCCGAGGTTCAGCAGTTTCGCGTGGCTCCTGGACAGACGTGCTGCGCATGCGCGAGGAGCAGTTACGTCTCACGGCGCACAGCTGGCGCGCCGGAGCCGCCGCCGCCGCTATTGGATCGGACTGGATTGGATTATATTGAATTAGAAATCGTTTTAGCAACGGTAAGCATGATAATCTGGTAATTCTAGACAACCAGCAAACCTGAGAATAACCAGCTGAACCTTAGCTCACGCTACGTATATCCTGGCATAGCCGAGCTAAGCCACTGCTAATTGCTGTTAACCTGCCATAGCTTGGCTGGAGCGGGTTTTGTTCCTCAGTTTTTTTGTTTTTCTTACGGGGAACACGAAATAAATAACGGAATAAAGGCGTTGGTCCGAATTAAGCGGTGCGCAAGTGAATTTGGCCCGAAATAACGAAGGTCGGTGGCCATACGGAATGTACGTCTTTGAACCGCGAGGGTTCCGGTTAGCTGGTAATCCATGAGCTACACAGCGCGAAAAAGACGAGGGACGAAAAGAAGAGGGACTGCAAACAAGTCTCTGAAGGGTGGGAGTAAAAATACCGACTTATCCTATTTTCAGAATTAACGGGGGCCAAATTAACGAGATTTAACTCTAACAGAAAAAAATTAGCAAAAAGCGCGAAAAAACAAAAGTTAATGCAAGACGTATTGCTGGATCTTTAAGAACGCGTCAGCATCTCTTCCGCCTGTGTCGAGAACTTGAGGCTCCGCCCTATGCGCCTGCATTACTCCTGCTCAAGACGGCCGCAACACGGCGTTTCTCGTGCGTCGCTCGCACCCCAAGACAGCCGGTCTTAGCTTCTCAATGGTCACGTTTGGCCCCTTTAGCTTCGGCGTTAGCTGCCTGTACCTCCTCGTGCCGTCCACCGGTATCGTCGTTCCGTTGTCGTCACTCCTATTGCGTTTTCCTCTGCCGCCTACTCGGCCCTGCACTGACTTCACCCTCCCTTTTACGACGCGTACAAGCAGTGAAGGGACGGGTCGAGACGTCACTGGACAGTAAGGCGTTGCGCTGCTTAGCACGAGGACGCGGGTTCAATTACCGGCCGCGGCGGTCGCTTTGAAGTTGGGAAAAGCAAAAACGGTCGCGTGTTTGGGCGCACGTTCAATATCCCCAGGTGGTCAAAATTAATCCGGAGCCCTCCACTACCGCGCGCCTTATCACCTGTGTAGCGTCGGCGCGTTAAACCCCACAATCAATCAATCAATCAATCAATCAATCAATCAATCAATCAATCAATCAATCAATCAATCAATCAATCAATCAATCAATCAATCAATCAATCAATCAATCAATCAATCAATCGATAGATCAATCAATCAATCGATAGATCAATCGATGAATCAATCAATCAATAGCCACGGGACCGGCGTGAGGACGTAGCAGCAATCTCAGCTTCGTCTTGACGTCTCCCTAGAAACGAGGTCGGCACCGCTGCGCACGCAGCACAACCGCAGCTAATGCCGCTGCCGGCTCGGTAGACGTCGCCTCTCTCAGCACGCGCTCTTTCGTTTTCCGTTCTTCTGTCGCTCTGTGTCCGCGGATCGACGGCGAAATTTAGACCGGCATGCTACAGCTAGTGCCCACGAAATAATGAGTAGAAAGCCGGGCACACGTTGAAACAACAGCAATTAGGGTAGCTTACCATTTTGGCGTTCATGGCAGCGAAGCTAAGCGCTTCTTGGTTAAAGCTTGTGAGATAAGCGAAGCCACAAGGTTGGATGTTGAACACTGACTGCATTCCTTTTTTACCCTCCTTTACCCCCCGATCGTGGACGGCGAGCTTTGCGCAGCTTCTAAACCTACCAGAATGCCGTTGGGCTATTTATAATTGCTAAAAGCTGACAAACAATTCTCCGAGTACAAAAAAAAAATCCTGTGTTGCCTTTTTCTTCACCTTTGTCGAAAGAAATACAAGTTGTATGCATTTAGTACTGCTGTTACGTACAAGTGCTACTCACGATTTAGACCCTGAAGTTTAATAATTATACGGCTTGACTGTTGGTGCCATTCAACCAGCCAAATTTATTAACATATAAGAACACCCTCGTATGACGAGACGCAAGCGCAGAACTACTGGCTGTTTTTTTTTTTGTGAAGCATAGCGCTGCCCGGGAATATGCATGGCTATGGAAAAGAAAACATTCTTGGCAGAGAAAGGCAGAATAACATAACCCTTTTCTTGTCCGGTCTTCATGCGCGTTGCGATGAAGCGTTTAATACCATGCGCGCAACTGTGCTTTGTAGCGACGCAGCACCGGAAGCGAAAATTTGCGACACAGGCAGAAACAAGCGCTGGCGAGGAGATCAATGAATATGATCGGCAGCTGCGTATTATATGTATCTTGCGAAGGACTGTGTCCAAGAAACCCGCGAGCCGCATTCTCGGGATCTCTATATCCGGAACGCCGGAAGAATGCGTCTCGGTTGCGCTATCCGACTCCACCTGACGGCAGCACGACGAGATACGATGCTCCGCGCGAAGACAATGCCGCCGGCTCATATTCAGAACGATACGCCTTCTGTGCGCTGTACCGCACTCCTGTCATGTGATATGCGAAACTGAACGCTTCCAGCCAACAGATAGGTATAGTAAGGCTATGTGATGTTAGGATAGGCTAGACGAGCTGGTTTTAGTGGTACCCGCCGCGGTGGCTCAGTGGCTACGGCGTTGTGCTGCTGAGCACAAGAACCCGGGTTCGATTCCCGGCCGCGGCGGCCGCTCTTGTGATGGAAGCGAAAAGCGAAAACGCCCGTGTGTACGAGATTTCGGCGCACGTTAAATATCCCCGGCGGGTCAAAATTAATTCGGAGCCCTCCACTACGGCACGCCTCGTCGCCCGTGTAGCGTCGGCGCGTTTAACCCTACAATCAATCAATCAATCAATCAATCAATCAATCAATCAATCAATCAATCAATCAATCAATCAATCAATCAATCAATCAATCAATCAATCAATCAATCAATCAATCAATCAATCAATCAATCAATGGTTTGAGTGGTTAAGAGGGCTTGCTTGCTCGTGAGGAAGCAGTTTCCCCGCTACCCTCCCGTTCAAGTTGGGCATCCGGAGTTGTCGACCGCAACCTTGTACATCGGTGAAAAACTTTCAGGGCCGTGGAAACTGTGCTGCCATTTCAAATTTCACAACTCCTGGGTTAAGCGAAGAAGTAGTAGCACCTCAGGCATTCGAAAAAATTGCTTTAGTAGTAAACGGTTTTCCTATATTTCCCTGCATGGCTACACTCACCATGTAATTTTTTTTTGACATGTACACGTTCTTTAGTCTATGCTTACTTCCGGTAGCAAAAGTATTGCCCAAGACTATACAAATATTCTAGCTCGTAAGCGCGCTGCATGCCATGCTAAATGAAGCTGCCGGTATCAACAAAATTCTCCGACGAGAACAACGAGAACAACGAGAACGACTTACGATAAAAGCTATCCAAACTCAGGAATATTTACTCCGTGGCACGTAACACGCCTAACGATGACGGCGATTCAAAAGCAAAGGAAAAGGGTTACAAACGTTCTCACCGAAACGTGAAAAAGTTAATACTATGCACAGGTGCCGTTGTTCACGTCGCTTAACGACTTCGCTGTTTCTTTTACTGTATTCAAAACTTGTTTCAAGGCCCTTCGAAGTGACTTAGAGGTCGATCGTGTTGTCATGCTCGCGAAAGCAACTGCCCCTTGTAGTGACTGTGGAGTAAGAATTGAGCAAATGCAAGACATCCCAATTGTGCTCAGCTGACGCTGTGAAGGCGAACCTAAGCTGCTCCTCGGGGTCCTCGTTGGGCTGCGTGCCAGGGGTTCATGCTTCCAGTCGGAGCTAAGGAAGGCACGGTCTAAAGCTGGAGTATGCACTTTTCGTCCTTTTTTGCTTAATTGTATTTTCTAGTAACGAAGCGCATTCCCGCTACTGAATTGTGAGAAGGTTTGATACTTTCTGCCTCCCCAGTCGGCGCACACAGCCCATCGCGGTATCTTTCTCCCTTGCCGCAAACCAAAACTGCACTTGCACCGATGTGAATACTTCACATTGGAACTCTCTAAAAGAAAGAAAAAAAGATCTGAGGCCCCCGTTCTATGGCCTGATGATGAGACATGCAGCGCCATCTACAGTGATGTAGGCATACTTTTTAGAATTTGGCCCGAAGTCAAGCTATTTGACCTCGACCATCAGTCATGGCAAACGTCCAAATGTGCTTACGTGGGAATTCTTACCATGACATTGCTTGGACACAAATATGGCCAAAGCAGAACACGCGCATATGGATCGCCTGCGTCGAGCCGAAACCTGGTTCCCAACTTCGGTGAATAACCGTGGACTGCTTAAGGGACCCTGCAACACTTCCAACTTTTTTCTAAATCGTAAATGCTGCAGAACGTAGTCAACCAGCACGTCCAGTACTTAGATTAGGGGGTGGCAAAGTACCTCAGACAAAAATTACTGCTCGACCTATCAGATAACCTTGAAATTGGCCCAGGAGATTTTTCTCTCCTTCCTGGTCTTGGCGTTCTTCGGCCCCTGGAATGACGCCATTACAGCGGTGTAACGGCTATTGGCCGGCTTTCCTTCAGTTGCAGCAATGAACACATTTGATAGCTACTTTAAAAGGCATGTCACAAAAGCAAAGCAGAAACGGAAGGCGTATCTGCGGCGACGGGCAAATGACCCAGTGCCGCTCCGTGCTGGCGATAACTATAGCTTTCGCAGTGCTTCCAGACGTGGAGGAAGGAGTGAAAGCGCTTATCAAAAGTGTTGCAGAGTCCTTTTGAATAGAATTTCTAATCGGCCACCATATACAAAAAATTAAAGCCGATCCACTCAATGTGAAAGCTGTCGGAAGTACAGAGCAGTGATTCGGCATAATGGGCTGTACCGCCGTTATCCGCTTACGGCTACCACCCCATGCAATTCAAATTTTCCGCCTTCGCAGTGCTCGCGCGCCCCGTGCCTGAAACTGCGAAAGCAGGAGTTCTGTTCTCTTTGTGCTTTTCTCCCCGCACGACCCGGCGTTGCACTGCCACTATTTGTCGTAAAAACCAACCCAACTGGCGTCCTTAACTAAAGGAACGCGGTCGCTGCCGGTTAATAACGTATATTTTGCCTCAAATGTATACCTACTTTCTTTGCGCTAATCAACGGGAAGATGTATGACAAGCGCCAGCGTTTCACGAGTTTCGAACACTTATGACTATATAAACCGCTTGGCTTTCGAAGCCTCTGGGGTACGCCGCGAACAACAGCGTTACCCCTGGACGCCGCCTTGGCGCTCTATATACTTGGGTCGAGCGAGCGAGCTAGGACGACAAGGCGAGAACCTAAATTGCTCTGCACTAAAGAGCCGTTTCGAATTTGAGAACTGCGAACCTTGGCACAGGCCTGTTTCGACTTTAGAGGCACTGCCCACGTCCTAGCCGCCACCGTCCGGCCGCGGAATGCGTTGGAGCACGGCTGCCTCGCGTTCGCTAGAGCGCATCGATGCGTGACTCTTATTGGCCAATGCGCTTTTCAAAGAGCAAATTGTAGCGTTGATCGTGTTATGGGAGCGTGGCGACGGAACCCGCATAGACAAAAATTTGCGGATGGAAGCTATGGCGTTGAACAGTTGGCCGAGGGTGACGCTCTCCGATGCTTTTCCTCGGACGCCACAGTTCTAATGGACGGGACAGCTGCCTTCAAGGTTATGCCACAAGGTACCGTTGAGACTAGCAGGGTGAATGCAATTTCTAGGAGACAAGGTAGCAGATGGATGGTTACCGCTAGGGCGTCGAGCACGAAAGAGACTGGATGGTAATAAGAAAACGTGTCTTGATTGATTGTAGGGCTTAACGGGCAGACGCAACGCAGGCGATGAGGCGTGCCGTAGTGGAGGGCTCCGGATTAATTTTGACCACCTGGGGATCTTTAACGGGCGCCGAAATCTCGTACACACGGGCGCTTTTGCTTTTCGCCTCCACCAGAAAAGCGGCCGCGCCGGCCGAAATCGAACCCGCGACTGCGTGCTCAGCAGCACAACGGCTTAGCCACTGAGCCACCGCGGCGGGTAAGAAAACGTGACTCAGGTTCTTTATTGTCCCCGCTTCCCTTTTTATGATAACATGTTCGTTTTTCTCCTCTTCCACTCTGCTTCTCCGCTCCTTTATCCAACACACACGCACATTGACTCTCATCGCACGCTCCGACTAGCCTCCCTACGTAATACACCTGGTTATTTTTGGGAATCGTCTATTTTACCGGTAGTTTGCAGTATAACCACATAAGATTTTCCACGGCAGTCACTCGTGACTGGCTAAGCGTGCCAGCCGGCGAACCCTAAATAGACATTGCGCTAAAGCCTTAATTACCGTTATATCTTTATGACGGCGTAGCGCAACGCTCGCTCGGAATTAGGACTTGAGCTTGAACCCCAGGTAGTAGACAACTTCCGTTAGTTTTATTTGCTGCTTGCTATGTCTGACAAACATGCGTTTTTGGGCTTTGGTTCGCCTACGCTTTTCCACCTGTCTACATATTGTCGCGAAGCCAAAGACGACGCAGTTGTCTTCAAGGAAAACAAGTTTGTTGGAGCGAAATTGTGCTCCCCTGAAACCTCAAAGAATATAGGCGGCGAAGCAGCAGTCAGCAAAGTGACGTGCAAAGGCGAGCGCGACGATTCGAATTAAAGCCTCGGCGTCTGCTCTGCAGGCTTTTATCTTTAGGCGCGAGTGTTTCTCGAACCGTCGATTTACATCCACAAAAAAGAAGATTATTCTAGGCTGTTCCCGTTAGTTCGGGACGCTGTCCCTATCACAAGAGATAACACATGCGGCAAAGAAAGAAAGAATGGAACACGCGCTTCCCTTGGCACACAGATAACACAGATAACACAGATAACACAGATAACACAGATAACACAGATAACACAAATAACACAGACCGGCGCAGCCGGGCGGTAAAAGCAAAACATAAACAAACAAACCCAATGCATGGTTCGCGGCAATATGTTGTTAAGCGGTCAATATCGCTTCAAGAACTGCGCGGAAAAATTGGACGGAGAGGAGGCGAACACGAGCGTTAAGCTTTCGTATGTTACAAGGGGGTCTGCGCACAGATCTTCGTTTGGGGAGGGTTTTGTTTAATTGGGTTAGAGTTGAGTTATGTTGAAGTAGGTTAGGTTAAAATAAAAGTGGATATTGCATCAGCTTAGGAATAGCTTGGGCTAAACAAAGCAAATTTATCGCCACGGCGGCACAGAAAAATAGACATAATGAGGTCCGGTTAGCTCTGCTAAGCTTATCTAGCTAACTCACTACCGGACAAACCCCTGCCGAAACTGCCGTGAGAAATTCTTGGGCATGTCCTCCCGGCTGCTGATACATAAGGCGCTGCTTTGTTTTCGGATCAGCAGTCGATTCGTTTAATAGACAACATTCGCGAAAGCTACCAAAAGGGCAAGCAATTATCTACGTGGATGTGACCGCATCGTCTCTTTCCCGAACGCGAGTGTGTTCTAGGGCTTCAATGTTTTTGAGCATGGGATACACATTCGATGTATAACAGGCATTGAAGCCCTCGGGTGTTGTTTGTTTCGCTACAATTCGCTTACGTTCCCTGCTTTAACACAATATCAAGGAAATGTGTACTGGGCCGACTGCCGGCAAAGTAGGCTGCAAGAAAAGCCGCCGGCACTGCGCCGCCATTGGCTGGTCGCGACCATGTCACCATCCTGCCGGCATTTTTTTTTTGCCTGCAGTCGGTACTTTACTATCTCCCGCGCTGCTGCATTGCTTCCCGTGGGTGCTTTAGAATGCTCTATTCGTAGATGTTTTAAGCCAATACCTAACCTAACCTAACCTAACCTAACCTAACCTAACCTAACCTAACCTAACCTAACCTAACCTCCTAACCCGACACAAGGTAAACATAACCAAACCCAACCAATAAAGGCAGGTCTCTAATGAATAATAGAGACGCAACACCGCAACATAACCGACAGGATCTGTATTATCTAGTACCGTGTTTCTGAATAAAAATAGCACCATGAATATGGCGAAGAAAAACACGAGAAGCAAAGTTAATAGAAAAAAGAAACCGGAGCTGGCGGCACCTAACCAGCGGCTTTCCCATGACAAACTATATATGAGGCGCAGCCACTGCGCCATGCTACTACAGGTGACTGCGCCTTCCTCACAGGCAAACATACCAGTCACAATGAAGTAAGCCTGCACAACCAGTCAAAAGACAGTGCCGCCAAAATATCCCTACCAGCTAAATTGCCGGCTGCAGGCAATACATCCATTTCCTAATATCAAATTACCAGTTTAACAATTCTTCGGGTGTTGTTCCTGGTACATGGTGTAACAAGTGTTGTACACGTTCCTCCAAAATAGGAACAAAAGCTCGTTCCTCGTTCCTTGCCAATTTTGAAACGAGTTCCCGTTACAAGTTCCTTTATTGCGAAAGGAACGCGTTCCAGTTCCACTTCGAAAATTGGAACGTGTCGTTACATTAACGTTACAATTAGGTGTTTAAATTAAAATATAGTGTCGGGTAATCCTGGGTCGAAATTAAGTGAGACATTTAAAACTCACGTCGAACTACGTATATTATACGAATATTAACACCACCGGCAGCAGATTATCTGGAGATAAAGATAATCAAAAGAAACGCTCCTAGGCGAATTTTTTCAGGGAGCACCGGACAAACTCCAGACAACTCGAGGACATTTCGGTGCGGAAATTTCGGTGTACGGACATATCGGTGTACGGGCGTTTCGGTGCACGCACAGTTCGGTGTACGGACATTTCGGTGTACGGATATTTCGGCGACCAAATTATCCGGTGCTTGCCTGTTTGCGACAGCCGTTGTATTTTTATTTCCGCTTAACGTGGGTTATGGACAACAATCTGGAGCAGTGAATTTATTTTCTTGTTTGATGCCATGCTCGATCTTTGCCAGGTATTTTTAGAAATTCTACATTTATATATTTTCGTTTACTACCTCTTCCTAAGGACACCTGTTATGCAGCCGATGGAATTATTTAGTACACGTTTTTTTTTCATTTATGACAAGTTGTTAATTTATATTCTCTCTTTTTTAGCTAAGACAATTACCCGTGTTTACGATGGTCTACCGCCTCTTTTGTATTTTTTTTTCATTACACACCCTCAAATTACATAAATTACATGGGAACTCTCAATATCCAAAAAGTAACAAGCATTAGCTAGCCCCCCAGAACGAAGAAAACCTTATGAAGAGTATTACGTAGGCTGGGCTGCCTTGCTAAAATGAATTCGCGAACACTGGTCTAAGATACTGTCGGGGAGGAAAAACGGGCCTTTTGGAAAACAGCCGCAGGTTCTAATGTCCTAAATGCTGATTAAGCGCGTACCGGTTGTGCATACAAATTCCACCCATTGTGTTCGGGACAGCCATCCTTCGTTAAATGTTTACAAGCATACGTTTACCACATTTTAATTCTTTGTTCTAGCGCCCCCCCCCCCCTCCCACCTCCCGCCTGTAGGCTCGAATGTCGACCAAATTTCTTTTTCAGCCATATTATTTTCGGTTTCCCCTGAAAATCCTACTGGCGTGGTGGAGTTCACGGTCGCCGAAGCGTAACCGCAATGATTTTTTATCTTTTATTTCAAACATACTGCTAGCCTCTTAGTGGAGGCTTTTGCAGGAATTCGGTGATACATTCAGAACAATGACGTAGCACACTTCGTGTTTAAAACAGAGAAAAAGCTTTACATTCATCATGGGCGCACGAAACCTCCATAATGTGACACAAAAAGCCACCCAAAAAGCCGCTGAGAACACAATGGCCACTATCGTTTGCTGGCTACGCCCTCCCGCGCGTCGCGGTCATATCGACGGCGCACCCACTCCAGGAATCGCTCTTTCTGCGCCTTCAGTCGCCCCCTTGGGAATTAACTCATCAAGTCGCGCATATCATGGACACGCCAGGTATACATCGCTTCCTCCAATTATAAGGAGCAAAAAAAAAAAAAATGAATAGGCTAGTGGGACGAGAGCGGCAACAGTCGTCTTCAAGTTTTCGAAGTCCAGTCGACGCAATGATAAAGCACAAGTGACACCCCTCTCTTCCTACTTAGGGGGATGATTGCCGGCGGGGCTCAGCTTTCCCCTCCCCTAAGTAACGCCACCGTAAGTGCGATCGTTGGTTTGTTAGTTTTAAGTAGAACTGACACCGAATGCAACGAAGGCGAGATTGATTGAGAGAATTAAAACGAAATGCACACGCGCCTAATCGACCTCGTTTTTCTGTTGTTTTTTCGCGGAAGTTTTGCTGGGGGGGGGGGAAATAGACTAAAAGACTAAAAGAAGCAGCGTCTTGCACCGTTGGGTGAAGTGAAAGGAAAGCGCTTTGGTAACACTTAAAGTATTAGGGTTGTTCCCATGAATGTTAAAATAACAAAAAAAATGTTTGAACGGATCCAAATTAGCAACTTTAATTTTTACCATCTGCTACAGAAATTGGGTTTCACTTTGCAGTGCTCCGCCAGGGTTTAGCGTTCGTTTCCACGAACGGCGGCGCAAGCAAAAGTCTGTAACGTAAAATCATATCAAGTCACGAAATTACAATATTAAAGCTGAAATGTCCAAAGAATGCCTGGGACATCCCCTCACTCAAAATGTCTGGGCCAAGACGTCGTGCACCAAAATGTCCGTGCACAGAAATGTCCACACCGAAACGACCTGGACCGAAATGTCCGACACCGAAATGTCCGGACCCCGTTTAGCAGTCCGTCCGTTTCGTTGGCTACGTTGTTACCGGGTTGACCGGGACCGGTCTGCTCCTGAGCGCGCGGAAGGACGAGTAGGAAGGGTGCGGAGGCACGGACATGCCTAAGGCAGGCCCTCGGAACTAATCCCCCTACCGCGACGAATGCCCAAGTGCCCAGCCGGGTCCCGGTCAATCCAGTAACAACGCATACGACAGAACGGTCGGACTGCTAAAACTCTCTATTCATTCCCCGCAAGGGACGCATCGGCCAGACGCGCATTCTGGCCTCCCCAGACAAACGATGAAGGGTGAAAAGCATTCTCGCGGCTACGCTATTCACCCGTCGAACGCCGCGTAAGCAACCAGCATGAAAGCAAGCACAAGCTGCGGCCTGCTGCGTGGTTATTCTTCTGACTTTGACTTTCGAGGAAGCACGTACGGCGGAAGGGCGGGCAAACTGACCATCTTATAGGAAGAGAAACGCAGTAGCGCTTTGTGGATTTTTGTACTCGAGCCTTGGCATCAAAAACAGCCAAATCCTAGCGATGTTCCTGCCGTTCCTTCAAAAACGTAACGAGTTACTGTTACAGTTCCACCGACCCTTAATAAAACAGTGGTGTTCCTCCGTTCCTCCAAAAAGGAACTAGTTCCAGGAACGCCGTTCCTTGTAACGCCGTTCCGTACAACACTGGGTGTAACCTACACGTCGTCGCGGAAAAATTGTATATAACAAGAAGCTGACAAGGATATACGACTGGTACTAAATCTCACTGTTCTCTGTCGCAGACCTGCTCGCCGTACTAGTACAACTGAACTCAGTCGCATCCACCAGTAATAACCTACCGTATCGAGCCGTTCATAATAAGCTACGAGCCGAACTGTTCCCGTTTCAATCCAACAAGACTAAAAGCATACGCACGAACACGCATATTCTTCGGCTTCGGTTACGGAGGTGAAGTGTCTCTTACATTCATGGTATCCAATACAGGAAAAAAAAGCCTTCATGCTGTCAAACACCTCGTAGATTTTGTACACATGCTCTGGGTTCGAATTTCATTTGCTCCGTATTTTTAATTTTTAAAATTTTACAATAACCAGATTTTTAAAAAGCAGTCAATGTGTTTGTTGCTATTAATTTCTGGACATTCTTTTTCCTACATACACTGAAGCGGTACGTTTTAGGCCGCTTTTGGCGCAGGACATTTAAAGCCCCGCTATGCACTCCGGGCACTCCCCTTTGTAAACAATTACCTAGTTTACCACACTTATATGCATTATTTTGGAGAGCTGGTGAGGGCTCGTGCCTGGTCGATCACTGTCGACACAACGTGCGCAAGAACAGTGTTTATATTTCGGAAAACAACGGCGTCGTGCCTATAGACATGCAGGTATGATTTCGCGACGTACAGCCACAACTTTCGTAATTAGCTACGCGCTCAACTTGTGTACTGTTTAATTCCGTAAAAAAAAACGCGACTCTCCCCAACAAGAACTGCAGCACTCACTGTTGGTTATCCATGGCTTCGAGTCTCTCGCCGCGGGAGCAGCCCACTTCAGGACGAAAATTTTTGGTGCGATGTGGAGCGCGACTGTCGGCCCTACACTCAGATGGCTCGGATACTGGAGTCGGACCCCGTCCCCGCGGGTGTCCAGTGGCCCGACCGACCCCCACTGGACCACCAGTGGCTGGTGCGGAGGCGGCGACGAGACCGCGTTAGTCTCAGCCCTGCCTTAGACGCCGGGGCGCCATCGGAAAGTCATCGCTGCTTACACTATTGCCGAATCCCCGCCTCGCCACCGTCAAGCCTCTTCTTCTTTCAAAATTCTCCCACCCGCTCCCATGACTCCTGCTGCCGAAACGCGACCCGCCTTGTGTTTCTTACAAAATACGAAATTTTTTAATGAATCTGAATAGAAGTATTAGCACTGGCAGTAAAGACCAGGAGGGTAGATTTTTTACAAGTAATAAAAGCTACTGATGCAGATTGGCCGTCCCTCCGAATCTAGGCGGTACTGATTTAGAGCATAGTCAACTGGAGTTAACATTTTCCTCCAACAGCAGAAATTGGCCACCGTCGCTCGGTGAATCATATACACTTAGCCTTAACAATCTTGGATAAAGAGACATGGACATGAGACATAAATAGCACACCATCAATTGGCATTATTAATATTATTACGGATGAATTACCCGTAATTTTGACACGTGGTCACACGTGGGCTAGGTTGTTGACATTTGAGTATGCACGTAGGTCCCAACAAACTCTAGTTGCGAGTCAGCACAGACGAGCCGGAAGAACGCGATACCACGTCACCCATTTCCCCCCTTCTCCCATGACCGTTTACGTAGACCCTGCACAGCTACACACCCATCACACATACGTAACAGCCACCGTAAATCACACGGCAACCAGCAAACACACCCTCGACCTCAGCAACAATCCGCGCCGCCCATCCCCACGAGGCAGATGAGGCCGCAATCACTCTGACAACTACGACCTTCCCCACGCCCACCCTCATATTCACCGATTCCCCGAGAGCCGTTCAAAATTACAAGCCAAGGGATCACATCCGCTTAGGCGCACAAAATTCTGATTTCCCACCGCCCCCCCTCACACCCTATAGCCATCGCAAGGACTCCAGCACCCATGGGTTCTGCCCACCGTTGCAGCTATGAACTTCCTTGTCACCCAACAGAGCTAGAATTTCAGTAAAGTGTAAGAGTCTCAAAAAATCATTGACAGAAATTCTAGCATCATAATCATTGCCATAATCATCATCATGATTCACAGCCCATTGGAGAGAGAGAGAGAGAGAGAGAGAGAGAGAGAGAGAGAGAGAGAGAGAGAGAGAAACTTTATTACGCAATAATGTGGGAGTGGTTCCTCAGTCTAGGAGCCCATGTGCTGTCCAGGCTGCCGTAGCCCTGGTCGCAAGCAGGAGCTGGTCCTCAGGTCGACAGCTGGACAGCAGTATCTCCCACTACTCAAGGGAAGGTCCTGAAGATCCTGAAGACCCTGAAGATCCTGGGACTTACTATCCAAGCCAATACTAGAAATGACCAAACCCTTTACATCCACAGCCCATTGGAGCCCGTTCCAGAACAAAGGCTTTCCTCAAAAGTTAGCTCACAGTCCTGTTGCGGAATCAGCAATTCCGCAGCGGTTGCAAATATTACTCATCACTACCCCTATGACAGCTTGACGATCTCATCGGAGCATCACGACGTAGAATGCTTAGTACAAATCAATATATCAATATAAAACCATTGCATTAGCCCGGGGTTAGGAGTCTCAAGAAAGCTAACAAGTCCTCCTGAATTCTGTACAGCAAACTAATCATAACGCAATTCCGATGAACGTCCGTGCTTCTTCTGCAGTTGTGCCATGCAATACCCAATGTCGGATGGTGTCGTTTTAAATGCAGAGCATTTCTTTAACTCACGATGTCACCCGGCGTTGGCGTGCCTCGTTGTCCGCAACAGCCGTTCCAGGTGCGCCCTCTCCCCCACTCCTCATCGCCTGCTCTCCGCTGCTCCTCGCGTTTCGCACTTGATCTCACCCCCACTGCTCTCTGCGCATGCGCCGCGTTGCTATGCAAACGGAGGCGCGTCGCCTGCGTCGTCTGCTTCCTCTCCGCCGCGGCTGCGCTCCGCGGCGCCGAAGTCAAACGGGAGCGCGCGGCCTCGTCCGCAACAGCCGTTCCAGGTGCGCCTTCTCCCCCACTCCTCCTCGCCTGCTCTCCGCTGCTCCTCGCGTGTTCTCTGCGTGCTCGGATCGCATTCAGCAACAGGTGGGGCGCGCATGCGTCGTAGTTTGGCGCGGGAGCAACAACAGTTGTGGCGTGATCGTGACGTAGTCGTGACGTGGACGTGGCGCGGTCGCGCCGTGATGGGGCGGTTCTCGGCGTTCGCTCTCGCTGTCAATTCCTTTCGAACCAGATAATAAATGATGTCACGTGACCACTTAATTACGACTCCTCATTAATTACAATAATAATTATAACAACAACAACAATAACAACCAACAGCAACAACTGCAACAACATTAACGTAACCCAACCAACTTAACGTCGTGCGCCCCCCGAAAATGCTCTGCATTTGACCGTGCCCCTCGCGAGGGGGATGTTTCATAATTTTTTAATGTGGTCATGTCTAGATATGCCGGACCGGGTGGTGCATCAATACCAAGCTGACGAAACGTAAGCTTTCTTTACTGGGAAACGCGTCCACAAGCAGGCCTACTGCCAATCAAGCTCATCAGCACGCCTGCGCTATTCCTTCTGAGGATACACTTGAGGATACACTACTCTGAGGATACACTTGCTGTAATTGCCGTGGTCGCCCGTCAAGGCGGCAACACTCTTCCAGACAAAAATTCCATCCTCTTCGCCCCACACTTGCCGAAAGAAAAGGCATACTCATGAGCATTGAAACAGGTACCGTCAAGAGCAAAAGTTTACGCACCACGAAAGCAGCAGTTGTGTGTTATTTCTCTGCCGCACGGCAGCCTGGGGTATTATGTGCGGCATTTTTGCAATAATTCAGTAATTATACGTCTTCTCAGACGCATACCACCATTTGTGGGCTGCTACCAGAAGAGAAATAACCTAAAGTCGCCATTTTCATCGTCTGTAACCTTTTGTTAATGACTCTACCTTCCCGCAACCAGCTTGGCTATATCGCGTGTACCACAATAAATCCGGCCACATGTGAAAACTTCCTCCACCCAGGTACCCTCATTTATATGATGGTGCAGTCTTAACCGATTTCCATCACTTTTATTTGCCTCATTTACTTCACGACCTGAGAGAGAATCTGACGACGAGCGCTGACTTTGAGTCCCGGCAACTTTTCCAGGTCCGAGACAGCACGGTCGACTCATAGTCTTCTGGTATGACGAACCAGTTTTAGATGCGACGGCATCTCAATTCTCCCCGTCGCGCGAGCTGCGCTCTCCGCCGCTCACCCCCTCTCCTCTCCCATAGCGAACACTCTCTCGCGAGGGGCATTGGATTGGATTCGATTGGCTTGGATTGGCTTGGCTTGGATTGGATTGGATTTGGATTTGGATTTGGATTGGATTGAATTAAAGTGGATTGTGTTGGATTGTGTTGCGTCATAGCCGCGCCACGTTGCGTCATAGCCACGGCAGGTGGTTCATGGCACGTTTCACGCGATGGGAGAATCAACCTAACGGAAACAACAACGGAACCCCCTATGCGTCGCATCTACACAGGTGTTCCCGCGAGGGGAGGTGGGAGTAATTTTTCCTTCCTCATGCGTAAAGAAATTTTTTACAACAACACTAAAGGCTAAATGACATGTTGTTTAATACAAAGGTCATACCTCACAAAGCTGTTGTTGTTTTTGTTTCACAGCAAACGATGATTCGTCTGCGTAGAAGGACGTTTACACAAGTTCTACCAACCCTCGTTCAGCATTCACAATTAGGGATGTCGCTAGTGGTAGCGCGAGAAAGTGTGCGTGGCGGTGCTGCCTGTTTTCATGCTCTGTGCATTTCATGCGCCAATAAGCCACTGCTGCCGCGAGTGGTATATTGGTACTCATGATTCCGTAACCTACCGACCGAGGCCCACTTGTTTCTACACGTTGAGTCGCTTTATCGGGACGAAAAGCACGGTGCTGTGAATTGTGCGGACGGGAGATGTCCGGTGGAATTACGTGGTGAAGTTGTGCAATGAAAATGGAAAAGTCGACAATAGCACCCACGCACACACACGCACACATGTATGGAAGAGAGAGGTAGCAGAAAGCTGGTGGGGCGAAAACGTTTATTGAGAAAAAATAAAAAAAAAGGACAGTGGTCGGCCTCCTCGGTTCAGAAGGCGGCGCCTGCTCGTGTAACCCGATTGAGATCCAGGCATGCGCTGTTACTGCAGGTCCGAGCTGGTCAACGCGAATTCCCATTACGGGCAACAAAAAGGTAGAAGTTTGAAAAAATATCCACCAATAAATAATCGGTAAGCACTACACCAGAAAGAAAGGAAGAAAAAAGAAAGAAAGGGTCGATACGTAAGACCGACATTACAATATTACCGACCAGCTCCCTACTTTTTCGGTATACAACTTTTACCACGCCATAATTTATACACCTGGTAGAGTTGGTTCAACTCACCACCAGATCTGCGCGTGGTCCTCTGGTGTCGCCTCTACTTGCATATTGACATCTCGAGGTGCCCTCAAGCGTCTGGTACCACCGGTTAGGCCCTAGGGTTACTAACCGTCCGGAATTTTGCGGGGATGTCCCGACTTTTCAAACAACGTCCCGAGTCCCACGCCGTTCCGGATTTGTTCCGGAACGTTTAGATATAAATTTTTATGCGATCCACCGCACGCTTAACAAGGCGTGTCATGCTCCGGAACACAATGTTATCATGAACTTGTTCAGGTAGAGCTGTAGGTAAAGCTGAACTTTCGCGTGAAGTGCGAAAAATTTAAGAGTACATTCTCCACCAAGAGCAATTGTTGCGATCAGCATGCAGCCCGCTGAAATACCATTTCAAGAGGCCGGGGAAATAAAGAAACAGTGGATTTGTCTGAGATACCGCAAAAAAGAAAACTGATTTCGTTGCCTCCCTATGTTAGGGTACGCTACCCCCACCCGTCCCGAATGCCTTCATTGCAGACTTGGTAACCCCATTAAGTCCCTGCCCGGCCCACCAAACCCCGCCTTCTTTAGCGTCTAGCTTAAGCCCTAGGTTTTAGCCCTAGCCAATCCCTCCTTCTGGACACGCGCTAACGTGTTGAATGCATAATCACCATCGCCACCGCCACCACCACCGCATAGAATTTCTTAGTACCACCGTAATTCAAACCACTATAATCATCATCACCACCACCATCCTCACAATCATCATCATGATTATTATCATCATAGCCATCATCATTGCCGTCATCGTACTCGTAATCATCATCATCAAGTAAGCTACGCGGTGGTGAGTTCACAGGGTACGCATACAACGTCCTTAGGCGTGCCTATATCCCGCGCTCTTATTGTTTAGGCTGCGTCTAATCTCACGGCAGCCCTGGGGGTTACCTCTGGGAAATTCTCAAGGCAGTTTCCATAAAATCTGACTGGCCGAAAATTTGCTGAATTACGCGCCCACGTAACCTAACCGAACGCGTCATAACCTACCCGAATCCAGCCCAACTGCAACAAACCTAATCTAACCAAGCCCAACGACTCAAAACACAACCTATATTAAACGCAATTCCACCCATTCTAGTAGTTCTGTGTGCCGATCTCTTGATACAGTAAAAACCAGTGTGAGAAAAACATAAACAAGATCACGATAGCCGAGAAATTCCGAAAGATAAAAAAAAAAAACGCCATTGTCGGTCTCGAACCTGAGCCTCCTCGTTTAAAACTAAGTGCTATACCACTGCGCTACAGGGACTTTTTTTCTTTAATGCATGGAAATTTCAGAAAACTTTAGAAAAACTCAGACAAGACACTTAACACACAATATAAGCATAACAGGCAGCAAAGGGCAAGGACATCAGTCGAACAAAGATTGGCACCATTTCAAAGCTCGGGCAAGCAAACGCACGCATCCAAAAGAGGCAGCCACTCCGGTGGATCACTCTGCGCAGCGTACGCTACAGGGGCAGCTGCAAACACGGCTTTTGAGGGAATATTTATCCCATAGAATTTACGATCTGCCTTCCCAGTGGCTCCGTGGCTCTTTCCTCCAATAAAAATTGTCACCGTAATACCTGAACTTATGCGGAAGGCGGATATACCAGCCCCAGCTCTAAAGTTCTTTGCCTTGGAGCACATTGCAACAAATACAGAGGCCACACCCACGTGTACACTGATAGCTCAGTGACAGCTACATCGTCGGCGATAGGGATATCGATTCCTTCGTCGCTGACCATCTGCGCCACACTTAGCCACAAGTCCTCTACGACAGCTACTGAGCTGGCTGGATTGTGCGCTGCTTTTCAGTATATTCGGAAGCAGCCGGCCAATCAATGGGCTGTCTTTACAGACTCCAGGTGAGCACTCGAGAGCTTAAAATCGCTTCCAAAAGAACAGCTGGCGTGGGAAATCAATCTTTTGCACTTACAAGCTATACAAGGGGGACACAGGGTAGATCTGCAGTGGCTTCCTGCCCACTGCGGAGTTGCCGGCAACGACGAAGCTGACAAAGCCGCCTCATGTGCTTACAGTCTCTGCACTGAAGCTCTGCCGATCCCATTCAGAAGAAAGGATGCGGCAATACTCGCCTCATCAACCGCATGGAAAGCGCAGATGCCTATCTGGACTGACGCAAGGAAGCAATACGCACCTCTTCACGCTATTGACCCCAAGTGCACCTTCAGAATGCCACCCGGGCTCAGCAAGCGCGATGAAGCTATTCTCCATAGGCTGCGCTTGAATGTGCCTACACGGGACATTACCTCTACATTACTTGGGCTTAGAAAGCGCGATGAAGCTATTCTGCATAGGCTGCGCTTGAATGTGGCCTACACGGAACATACCGTTTTGTTCCACATGGGGCTCACGAGAAGACATTCGTCATGTTATATGCGTGCGCCCAAAATACACCGTGCACAGACAGAAACTAATAGTATCTTTGTGCAGGCACCTTGGAGCGGGACTTGAACTGAGGGCTGTTTTGGGCCCTTGGTCGGGTCTCAGTCAGGCTGCACATGCAATCAAAGCTCTCTTGGAGTTTCGTCGAAGCACCGGAGTGGACAGAGTTTTGTGATTGAAAATTTTGCGCGCATCAAATGACATCTTTTCATTTTTATAGTTTTTTCTTCCTTTCTTTTGTTTTTTGCTTTCTTTCTCTTTTTCATCAATCATCTAGCGTAGCAAGCCAGCGGAACGGCTCGGCTAACCTCGCTGGTCTTCGGTAAAGTTTCTCTCTCTCTCCGCGGGTAGCATTCTTACCCAATGACAGACGACGGCCGTGAGAAATTTCTGACGGTAATTCTTGCGGTTGCCGTCATAATAGATGCTGTTTATGCATTCACTTCGTAAACACCGAGTGCATCACCCTAGAGGTTCTTAGGAAAAAAAAATACGCCCAAGAAATCACAGGGCTGTTACGCAGTACCTGTCGGCGGGATTCACCTTGTAAATCTTGCCGGAAGTTCCTCCTCCTCAACGTCCCCATCATAGCCACGATAGCTTTCGCTTATACAATAATACAGTTCAGCAGTATAGGCTTGTCACCAGCCGCTTTTCTAGCCTCGAACCGTAGGGGTGTAGTAGAACATACACAAAGTCCGATGCAGAACCCTTTAGATGCAGTGTTGATTGTTTTTACGTCGGAAGGAATTATGAATTGGGGCTCTTCATCAGTCGTGATAGCCAATGATACGTCTTCTCACGTGCTCATACGTCAGCGGGAAAAAAACGTGCGTAAACACGACGAAAGCAAGTCTCTTTGCTGAAACGTTGGCAACAATCGTGCTTTTACCTTGTTCGAAGTTTTTCTTCTCTTTTCATAGGTAGATAGAACAAAGGGTTGGTAGGTTGGTAGTCAAGAAAACCTTCGAAAGCAAAGGGGGGAATGCGGTAGATTATAGAAACAGGTGAAGATTTTTTTGAGTCAGAAAGAAAGTGGTGAAAAAATGTCCGCCGGGTGGGATCCGAACTCACGACCTCCAGAATACCGGTCTGGTGCGATGACCACTACGCTACCGACGGGGCTGTTTCCCCACCACTTTCTCGGGTATTTATGTTAAGCTATTTTTTGTTTCCTGCACTCGGGGGTGGTAGCCAGCGCCACTCGGACTACTCGGGGTGAAGGGGGCCTTCTTTTTAGCCCCCAAGCCGTGACTCGAGTGCCTACGGCATGCCGAGAGTGGTCGACCAGCGTTGAACCCTGTTAAGCTACCTTTGGCACCAAGACTGCCAGAGCAGAGACCATCGCTATGCATGTAGCGAATCAGAAATGGGAAATGAGGGGCTCGGTGAATCAAGATAGAATAAAGGGTTGGCAGTCAAGAAAACCTTCGAGAGCAAAGGGGCGAATGCGGTAGATCATAGAAACAAGTGAAGATTTTTTGAGTCACAAAGAAAGTGGTGAAAAAAAATTAATACACGAAGAAAACAGAAGCATCGCCCGCAGTCTTGGCTGGACGTCAGATTCTTTTGCGGCAGTGTCGCATTTGCAACAAGCAGCCGCACAATAATTGACGTCGGGGTTGCCGGCTCATAGTTGGACATCCGCAGAGTACTCGTTGACGAGCCAGCCAAAAAAAAAAAAAAAAAAACAAAAAAAAAACGCCTTCTCTCTCCCATCTCATAAGAATATGCTTAGCGATCCTCTCGAAACCTTTTTAGTCTGTATTCGCTGCATCCGTGCGTTCGCACTGTCAGAGCTTCTTACTGATTCGTTTCACTGACTCGCCGCGAGAAGCTCAGCCAACACACCCGCATGGCACGTGCCTGTCGCGAGGTCGTTGATCAGCGAAGCAGCAGCCACGGTTGTGTTCCATACGCGCCGCGACGAAAAGGCGCCCTTGTCGAGTCCTTGCAGCCTCGGGCGCGCGCAGACACTTGGGGCTCGTCCGTTCGGGCGGACTATTCCTGGGACGTGTGCGGAACAGGTACTGCTCCACCGCCACCCACTGGCGCAGTTCCAGGCGCGCGGCGAAGCCTATCTTTGTTCCTGCGATGCGTGCTTTTGCTCACAGCTGGAGCACTGCCTTCAGCCTCGGCGGAAGCCGGCGCCTTTAAACAAGAAAAAATGGCCCACCGAATATAGCGCCGCGCCGCCACGCAAAGGACAAGAAAGACGCAGGCTCGAAAGAGGTGCTTGTTTACACTCTTGCACGCTTTGTCTTTTTCCGTTTCCTTCGTGGACGCACGTCGCCTCATTCACCCATTGAGGTATTTTTATACGCGTGGTGGTGCCACAATTTCTGGCTGTCGGAGTCAGTCGGACGACAGGACTGCTGATGCCTTATGCCTTAAATCGGCAATCGGAATTTAAGATGGTGGGTGCGCGCGGGCGTATGTTTAGGGGCAAGAATAGGTACAACTGGCAAAAAATTATTGCGCCAAATTGCCTCAAACAAACCGAGCTTTCCTTGCGGCCGATGCGGCACGCCAGATTGACGGGATGCTTTCTTGCGGCGTGATACCTAAGTTGATTTATTTGGAAAATCAAATATTGGTTGATTGATTGAGTGATTGATTGATTGTAGTGTTTAACGCTCCGACGCAACGCAGGTGGTGAGGCGCGCCGTAGGGACGGCTCCGGATTAATTTTGACCACCTGAGGCTCTTTAACGTGCGCTGAGTTCTGTTACACACGGGCGTTTTTGCTTTTCGCCTCCATCAAAAAAGCGGCCGCCGCGGCCGGAAATCGAACTCGCGGCCTCGTGCTCAGCAGCGCAACGCCTTAGCCACTGAGCCACCGCGGCGGGTGGAGGTAAAATGTTGTACCAAATACAACGTACAGACAGATAGACACACAGGCAGATGGACGGACGGGCAGACAGACAGACGGACGGGCAGACAGACAGACAGACAGACAGGCATACAGGTAGATTCAGGCGAATTACCTATCTGCATTTTGTCACTAGCATTATATCGAGAAATACCGTTTTTTGCGTACTTTCGAGGATGTCACAAGAGCGAAGTATGGCGGTAGGTTTCAGAGACAGCCTTGTTGCCTGACTTAAAATACATGCACAACATTAGGCAGAGAAAGGTTGCGAAAATATCGCGGCACCCTGTAACAACGAAGCGCGCGAGTATATCATAAAAAAAGTGCCTTTATGGTGAGTAGGACCATAGCAGAAGCAAGGTCGTATATAAAGAGTAAGGGGACAGAAATGCCGTTTTAGCAGCTTCAATGATTGCATCGATCACAGTTTTCTCAAGGTGTTGAATTTGTCGACCCAAACTTCTTTGAAAACAGCTAGCAAACGTTGACGGGCTCGAACACAAGCTGTCGTCATTCCTGAGGGTATGCGACCAGGAAAATAATTGGTTCGCTGTTTCAAACATTGCCAGAATTCGATGGGATAGCGAGTAAGACAAAGTTTGGTATGGTTTGCAAGCGATTCTCTGTCGCAATTAAGCGCCCTATTCACTAAGGAGCGGTACTGCTTAAAATACGTGTGAGCAGAAGGATTTCAAGTTATTTCGTCATGTTTAGGCAGCCGGCGTTTCTCGCGCAGAGGGGAAAAAAGGCAGGGGTAAACCAAAATGGAAATTGAACGCTCTGATTCGATTTTTTGAGAGGTTATCATTCATGGCGTTTTGTTCATTGGTAGTCAGCACTTGTGCAGCGGCATAAGCACATGACAAACTGTTCATTGCGTGTGATTTAGCGTTGGAAAGTGACATGTTTAACATACAACAATCGACGCCATAAGAATCATATTGGAGACCTTTGAAGTGGCAGGTGCATGGTTGTGAGCCTTGACTGTAATATAAGAATGTCATAAAAAACGGTCTTGTTAAACATTTGAAAACCTAGTTATAACGAGTTAAAGGTCTGTTTGGCTTGGTTTCGCAGAATATACAAACAGTGTTCCATGAAAGCTGGGATACTGTATGATTGGATTCAGCCTGTCGCTTAATTAGGCTGAAGCGCTCACGCAGACGGCCCAGAAGGTGGCTACCATGGCGAAGCTGACGGGCCAAGTGCCGGCGATACAGCCGCAATCAACTCTAAAGTTCCCCTGCAAAACCACTTTCTACTTTTTTTTCAAAATCCGAAATCCTTTCACAACGTAGTAAACAAGCACGTCCAGTACATAGATTAGGTAGCCACGAAGTAACGAAGTTGCTGTACGCCCACCAGTGAACTTAGAAACTCGCTCAAAAGGGATCAACGCATGTCGTTAAGGGCCCCGTGTCGCACAAAATCCGGCGTCGTCGGTGGCGTTGACCGTGAGCAGAAAATCTCGTAGCTCCACCTTGCGGCGCCCATTGAAATGCCCGGGATCGTAAGGCGTTTCGCCAACACATGGCGTGGGAGCAGGAGCGGAAAGTGTTTGCCGCTCGGAAAATTTTCATGCGATGGGGACGATAACGCTATCCCGTTCCTCGCTTGTTCGTTTGTTCGCTCTCTCTCGGTCTCGGCATTGCTTTCGGGCTTAAGTGACGTTCCTTTCAGTTGTAGCGACGAACGCCTTTGGTGTCCGCCGTGGTAGCTCAGTGGCTAAAGCGTTGCGCGGCTGAGCCTAAGGACGTGGGTTCGATCCCGGCTGCGGTGGCCGCTTTTTTGATGTATGAGAAAACCGTGTGTCAAGATTTCGGCGCACGTTAGAAGATCCGCAGGTGGTGGGAATTAATCGGAAGCTCACCACTACGGCGCGCCTCTTAGCCCAAGGGTAGCTTCGGTGCGTCAAATGCCACAATAAAAAACTCAAACCCGTTGGGTAGCCTATTATGTGTATGGGCATTTTCTCTCCTCCCTTCCCCATTTTCCTGGGGAGTAATACGTCGGTGCTCGCAATACGGCAAACGTCTCGGTTGTGTCTTCTAATAAAGAGCTCTTTTTTATTTTCTTAGGGAAAGCTACAACAAAGTAATCATAAGTTATCATGAGCTAAAGGTACCTTTAACGGGCTACCCTCGTTTGTCCCACGTGCCGATATCTTACTCGAACGCGAGTCAAACTGCGGACCCAAAACTGCTTTAGCTGGAGTGAAAAGACACAGAAACTTCGTACATTCGAATAGCTTTTGTTGAGTACGTAAGATATTCACTTCGTACTTATAGATGTATTAACCTCTATGCATCATGGGATTTCTAGGCACGCGTACAGCCTAGCTCTCAGAAACCGTAGAAGAGGCAAGGTTGCAAAGCGATGCGGCAACGAATAGTGACGTCGCCAAAAAAGGGCAGAACAAATATATAGAAATACATTCTCCAACAACGACACAAAGAAAACAAAATGCGGAAAGACAACAACAGCGTATTTATCCGCAATTTGCAGGGTTGAAGATCGCCAATATTTCCTTGCGGATATTTGAGAAAAAAAAATACTGTATTCGCACCCGCCTCGTTTTAGAGTTTTCGCGACGTGTTCAAGGCGCTCGTTCTATAAATACGCACTGAACATTGAGCGTCGTTTTGGCGCCACCTTATGCGCCACTAATTGCTCCGTTCCTATGCAGCGAGAACACCACCTTCGGTACCCGCACTCACCACGAGGTGTCGTCCCAGCTCCAAAGGACCGCCACCAGAACCACCGCGACGGATGCCAGGAGAACGGCAGCTCCCAGGGCCGCAGCCATTTCAAGACTCCGGGGTTCGCGCACCGTGAGAATGCTGCCACAGCACCGTCGGGGTCGTTGCCAAGATATTCGCCCTTCTTGCACATTGCAAACACCGCCACCGGCGTGGAAGCCGTGTTTATTGGAGGCACAAATGGCGGCCCTCGTCGAACCCCACAGAACACGCTACAGTTGTTTCCTCGTTGAAACAGAACAGTTTGTCGAGAACCAGCGCGTTCAGCGAGTCTCCTCAGCTTGGGTTTCACCGGTCACTTTGTTGTAAAAGGTCTCCGTTGTCAAATGACTCATTCACTGAGGTAAAATATACCATATTTCACGACAGCTCTTCGGCCAGTTGATGCAGTGACGAAGCATGCATCCGATGATAGTTGTTGTTCAACAACTGTTGAACAACATATTGTTTAACAAGCGGTTGAAACACTAGTTTGCCTGCCTTCGAAGTGTTCGTACGGCTTCCGCAATAGCGTACTTGCCGTTTGCTGCTGCCACCAACGACGTGAAGCACTTGGAACGGTAGGACATGTCCTCATAACTCTTGACCGCACTTCCTTGGTCGGCCGAGCATTCGAACACGACAAGGCCTCCGATCTGGATGAGCTTTCTAAAGTTGTTCTGCTAAGAACACCTCGTCAGGAATTGTGCATCGCTTAACGGTACTAGGCACGACCCGCGAACACTCCCGCTACGGCAAAACACGTGCGAACGAGGAGTCGTAGAGGAAACACATTTGAATTCGCCGAGTTGCCGCAACGTTGAAGCTTTGTCACGTCCCCACGCATCCACATGAATTCTTTTTCACGCAAGAGCATTGCGAAGCTGCAGAAGTTCACGAGGTTGCCTCTGGTCGCGGCGCTCGTGCCTCGTCCTGTTGCGTCATCCGCGGCACTAAGAGGTTTAGACTTAGTGCCGTGCCTGCTGCCTGTGCGGACTTTCTGCGCGCATGCTACGTCTGCGGCTTTCCGAAGGCCCCCAAAGGCTCGTAAATGTCAGACGATACACGAAGGCTATGTTTGATTTACCGCACTTCGGCGTCTCCGTGTGCGGACATACGCCACACGGAGGCACGGATGTGGCCTGAAACGATACGCTAGGACATCGCCCTCCACCATCAGCCGCCGTTGGCATACAGTGGGCGGGATAAGAATAGGCTTTATGCGTTTATTGATCTCAGAAAATATTCACAGACGATCAATCTAAGGGTGGTATGATATGTAGCGTTGGCTGTTGACGTGCGATTATGTGATGATGACTATTCTCCAAGGACATTACTTCATGCGGCATATGTCCTAAAGTAGTTTCTTCGGGAAGATAGAATAGAAATCACACACGTGGGAACGAGCCATGTCTTTGGGCCTATTACCCTTCTCACCAACTAGGAGGTATTGGCATTGCCATTTTTGTGAATGCTCCATGTGGATATTAGTCTGGTCACGAGCGTAGCAAAGGTCTGGAGCAGTGACTGCATGCTTTTTTTCTGTTGCTGTTTCCACTAGAGGCGAAATCTACAAACCCTCCTGTTTTTTTTTCCGGCTTCCTCCGGGGGCTTCAAACAGGCCGCTATAATGAATGCGAAGCTCGTTATTTTAACTTATTATCAGCGAAGACTGGTGTCCGAATTGTGTGGTTCCCGCCTCAGAACCACAGGAGCCTGTACTTATTCTTCATAATTTTCGAACTAGCAAAAGATATTTGTGCTCTGATGCGCATGCGCAGTGATGCCCGTGACGCCCCACCTCCTCCTGTGATGAACGCACAGAGACAGACACGCGGTGACAAGTAATGTCCGGAAAAAGTCCGCCCTGTAATAAACTGTTGAGAGCTGTCACGGCATTAAAAGTGTAATGGTGGCCCATGTGTACAACAAGGTAGCTTTCAGCATTAATGGACCACAAGGAATCCAATGCGGTATTCGGCAGCCTCATATGAGGCGTGCTGTACAATGTACAGGCGAATCTACCGAACAGCACATCGAAGGCAGTATGGCACTGCACAAACAGCAGTCCGGTGAGGAGCGCGAATCGCACTCGTACGAAGGAAGCGGGGTGGCTGCGTGCAACACTCAGAATCATCTCCTAACGTCCACGAGACAGAACAATCAGGATCACATGGGCACCCGCCCACTGTGCCGTCTAGGTACAACAAAACGCCCAACTATTGACCCGACAGTTATCCTGCCTGGCTTAAGGAAGCGAAGCGGACAGGCCGTTTCCATCGATCACATACGAATCCATCACGCGACATTGCAGGTTGGCACGAATCATCTAGCCACCCGCGCATCATCGACCAAAGAAGAAGGAATACAGCTCTGGGAGCTCCGGACAAACACGGTTTCCGACCCCCCCCCCCCCCCCCCCCAAATGCCATGTATGGTACCTCTCCCTTTATTATACGCTATGACACTTTTGCGGAGCCTTTGGAACTATCTGCCATATATTGTCTTGGCGCTATTTGTCCGCACACGCCCTTGCGCCAATAAAACACACACATAGTAGTAGTAGTAGTAGTAGTATTTGTCACTGGGAAGATGGCTGTGAGCACACCCCTCTACACTCTGAATTCTTTTTACGCGCTTTGGGATACAGCACTGATCCGCACCAAACTCAAGGATCAGCGCCTGCTAGGGCTGAGGGCAGTCAAAGCAGGGACAGCTCAAGATGCCTCGGGGTAGTCTCCGCCCCATTGCTCTGAGTAATAACATCGTTTATTATATCTTTTCCTCCCTCTTGCAGCAACCTCAGATGCTGTAGTTACAACTTTCCCCATCCTACTCTTTTTCTTGCTTACTCAGCCTTTCTTCTTGACCACATTCATATCCCTCTCTGCGTTCCCCACTCTTATACTCTTATCGGAATTACGGTGCCCACTTACAGACGCGGCAGGCTGTCTTCTGTCGGGTCATTTACTGTTATCTTCCCCGCAACTAATATTTATTTCCGAACGACGGACGAGATATTCGAAGCAGGCATAGTCTACTGGGCGCATAAAGCTGTTCCCACGCAGTATACAGGGAAAACAGGCAGTACATCGAATGAAGTAACGTAGTCCGCCGCTTCCCACAAGCCGTTTCATCGAGCACCGTTTCATGGAACGCCGTTTGGTCGAAAGTCGTTACTTCGAGGACACTTAATTTGGGCGTGCACAGTGGGGTGGTGTCGTCTTCGGCGTGCAGGAATACATGATAAATCACAATTGCCGCATTTTCCCATCCTTCAATCTGCGGGCTGAGTGTGCCCCTTATTAAAGGGGCCACGAAGACAAAAATACAAGTTTGGTTCTTTAGAAACACTGCTTGGTCCCGATAGCAATGGGGATAATTTTATCGCAAACTTCAGACAAATAACTGAGACATGAAAGAACGCACGTGTAGCAGTGGCGACTCCCCCCAGCCACTTTACCGGCAATTTCTCTATGACGTCACAGAATCTTGTTTTTGTGATTGGCGGACGCCGACCTTTAAGCCACCGCCAAGAAACACGACTGGGCGTTTGTAGTAGACCCTCTAGTAAGCTTTTATCACATTACTTGAATGGGAACGTGCAGATAACACACTGAAAATATGCTGTTAGTGCTGGCCCATATTAGATCAATACAAATCCAATCAAATCAAATTTTATTAGTTTTATGATAGTGCACAGGTACATTGGAGTAGTACAGAAAGAGGTCCCGAAGTGAAGCACTGCCGAGGGGAACGTTTATTATTGAATGTATGACAAGTGATTAAGATTAGTTGTGTAGCCTCTTATTACAAGCGTACAAATTACAAACAAATGTTCCAAACCGGCAGACGTACATCCAAACAATGTTAGCTTATACGCTATTACAAACCAGCGTTTAATTCATTGTACAGGTTATTATCAGACAAAAAAAAAGACAGTATAGAAAGGAAGCAAAAAAAAAAAAGAAATAAAAGTAAAGGTAGAGAAGAAAAGAAACAGAAAAAGGAACGTTTGGCGCAATAATAAATACTTTATAGCACAGAAATAGCAATGAGAAAACACACACATGACTATACAATGTAGAGCCAAATTTGTAGGGCTTTTCAATACTTCTCGCGTTTTTTTCGGTTAAAAAATCGTCTTTCGTGGCTGGAATAGAGATGAGTGAGGTACTGAATTTTGGCACCTTCCAATTAAACAAAGATGTAGCGTATTTTCACGCGTATAACCCCGCTTATAACCCGCACCCTCACTTAGGTCGACAAGGGAAAAAATAAAACCCGTACCATTTTGTATAGGCATGCGCCGACCACCCGAACCCCCTACCTTCCCTTACCCCCCTCCGGAGCAGCGGGAGTGCGGGCTGACAAGCCCTCAGCTCGGGACTCAGGAACACGTGATCTCCCGTGCTAGAAAAGCAGCGGTCGCTCGCGGCTTTCAGAACTGAGAAGAGGCCAGCCACCTTTCTCTCTTTTGTTTGTCGGCTCAAATAAAAACGTTTTTCCGCCACCAACACCCGCGTATCGCCCGCATATTTGATGCCTAAGAGGATGGACCACATTTATTATTTAAGCAACATTGCACATTTGTTTATGCAAAAGAACTTATCTAGCTGACTACGTAACTGGATGACTTGCCGCATACATTTTTCAGGTTGGTATATTGTTGAGCTGTGCACGCAAAATAAGCACTCTCAATTGGATAACAGCGGCGTAGTCGCTATTACTGCTGTAGGGGCATCACGGCCCAACGTGCGTTGCGGCAAAGCTGCACCAAAAGAAATACCTCGCATATCATCCGCATCTCTACTTCACTCGTGACATTTTCGCATTTTTGGCGCGGGTCATACTCGTGAAAATACGGTATTTTGTCTTCATGAGGCCTTTTTTATTTTGCAGGAAAAAAAAACAAAGCAAAAAGAACCGCTGATTTGTTCTATACAAACGTGCGACAGAGTTGCTTTGGTACACGGAAGAGCTTTGATGAGTTTGCAAGATACTTGAATGCGTATAGAAGTACCTCGTTGGACAGTATTTCACATGGGCATAAACTCACGTGGGATGCTTGGAACTTTCTAAGATGTCAGGCTGAATGCCTAGTTGGACATTCTGTTGATCTGCTGTTGAACATTGTGTTGAATTTCGCGGCCGCACCCGTCTCCACTTGAACAGCCCTTTGGACAGCACCCTACGAAGCTCCTTCTGCTCTTTCGCCATCGACAGGAGCCACCTGTTTGCCCCATTCGGTACCTTGCCCTTTCAAGGGGGCTCGTATTACACTTTCAGCAGCTGCCTACATCTCTCCGGCAGGGCTGTTTTCCTTTCTCGGCACTTGATCCCCGGCTCGTCCTCCAATTTTCTGTGCGATTCCGTTCCTCAAACCGACTTTTTGTACCTCAAACGTTGAATAAAACAAAGTTTGGAGGCTTTCGCCTAAAAAAAAATAAAGCTTAATTCCGCTTTGCGCTGAAGGATGACGCCTCATATTGTACGGTACGCGAACATAGTCCACAAGAGGGTTGACCTAACATGGCACCATACCCAGCTTTCTCGCTCAAAATTCAGACCTCTCAGGAACCTCTGCGAAACAACTGTAGAAAAGTGATATTTGGCATAAAGCCAGAAGTCAACGTGAAGCTGAAAACGCTAAAAGAACTTTGCAGGATTCTGAATATTTTTTGCGCAATTCGCTATCAAATCTTACTCTCCATGCATTTCTATGGGATAGTTGCCATGGTTCAGGAACCTAGTCGTGCAACGTGCGCGACTTGAAACTGCGCACAAAGGAAGTTTGCACCCCAAATATTAGCTGTGCAAAAGAACTTTATATTTCGCTAAAAAATTACAGAGTAATCACTGTTGAAAGGACTGCCATGAGCGGGAAAGCTGCACATGCGAACTAACGAAGTACAACGCTTGAGGCGTTATGCACAATCGATACATATCGTCTAGGAGGGCCGTTAAAATCCTGAGGGAACATTTTGCGAGCGACACTTTCGAATGCACTTTTCCTATTAAAAACGCGTGTACGTCGGCCAAGAAAAAATGTCAGGTTGTAGACTGAACATTCTAGACTCTGATCAATGTTTAGTTACGACCCACTTCTATGTCCTTTAACTAGTCCTTAGGATAGCGAAACAGTAAGGTGAGCTTTTAAAACTTTGATAAACAAGCCTAAAGAGGTGGCAAAGGAAACGGAGGAAATTATTTGGAGGATGCAGTGTTCTATAAAGTGGCTTTGGTGAAATGGCCATGTCTTCGATAAACGCAACTGAACGACACGGTGTTCGACGAGTTCTCCTGCACCCCTTAAAGGGGCAATGACACAAAATTTTGAAAGCGAGATAACTTCGGAGATAGATTGGTGGGAACACATATACATCATCTGCAAAATATAAGCGGCGAATACAGCCTAGAACATATTTAAAATCAATTTTAAAGTCTGCGAAACGCAACCGAGCAGCCAGCAGAGGACCACGCCCATGGAGGAAAGGATAAATTATTTAAATGTCCTGGGACAGCAGCAGCAGTTGTGGCAGCAGCAGTTGCGGCGGCATGTTCCCCTTCTAAGACACATTTCTTCTTCCAACAGGTTGGTTGGTTACTTCTGTACACCTATTTGAAATTTATGCTGTCCGCAACATCTGCCCAAACCCTTGTTTTTTATTCTGGACAACAGCGCGAAAAAAGACGTGGACGAAGGGAACGGACAGGACAACGCTCGTCCTGTCCGTTCCCTTCGTCCACGTCTTTATCGCGCTGTTGCCCAGAATAGCGCCATACAAACTTGCCCAGCTCACCACTCTGTTACAGTTTATTTCTTGTTTTTTAGTATCACTATGCCTACTCTAGCGCAACTAGCAAAAAAGTGAAATATCTCGAAGAACTTTTGAATGAGAAGTTGGACTCACTGATTGATGATTTGGTGTCTTGGGTTAACATCAAGTTGAAAGATGTTGGTCTACCCGCCGCGGTGGCTCAGGGGCTAAGGCGTTGCGCTGCTGAGCACGAATTCGCGGGTTAGATTTCCGGCTGCGGCGGCCGCTTTTCTGATGGAGGCGAAAAGCAAAAATGCCCGTGTGCACGAGATTTCGGCGCACGTTAAAGATCCCCAGGTGGTCAAAATTAATCCGGAGCCCTCCACTACGGCGCGCCTCATCGCCTGCGTTGCGTCGGCGCGTTAAACCCCACAATCAATCAATCAATCAATCAATCAATCAATCAATCAATCAATCAATCAATCAATCAATCAATCAATCAATCAATCAATCAATCAATCAATCAATCAATCAATCAATCAATAAAAGATGTTGGTCTGGGTGAGCATGCTTCGCTTTGTGAAAGTGTTCATTTCATGAGCCAAGAATTCGACGAAATGAAGCTGAGACAGGAAGAGCTGCTGGCCACGAACAAAGTGCTCTTGACATGAAATGAAGCACTCGAAAAAAGAGTGGCTGATCTCGAGCAGTATTCGAGGATGAATAATGTTGAGATCAAGGTTGTGCCTTCCTCACAAGGTGAAGAAGGCGGAGCCATTCTGAGACGAATCGGCGATGCTCTCAAGTGCCCCGTCTTACCCACCGATATCGACACGGTTCACCGGGTTAGTTATAAGACCAGCGAAAAGAGCATCATTGCTCGCTTCTACTCGCGTTATAAAAAATGGAGTTCATTAGGAAGGCTAGCAGAGCCAGACTGCGCACTGACAGTACAGTGAAACCTCGATATATCGAACAGCGCGGTGCCCACGAAATAGTTCGATATAACCAGAATTCGATATATATAATCACGTAGAAAACGCGTCATTAACTGGTACAAATCAATAAATGAACGAAGTGTGCAGTAAATACTCACTTGGTGCTACAAATTATTTATTCTTTTCGCTTAAAGTACTGCAGCAGGGTAGCCTAGCGTGTTATACACGACTTCCTCAACGTAGTTCCAACGTTCCACAAGCGACATGCCGGTGCCTTTTATAGCGCTGCAGTAGCGGTGCGGTAGGGCCACAACCGCTGAAGCCTCGGTCGAAGTCGGGAGCGGGGCACTATCAGCGCTTGCGGGTACAACCTCGGCAGCGTCTTCGTTTGTGCGCTCAGTAGTAACCTCCGCTAGGATCTCCACATCCGTCAACTCCGCCGTCGTTCCGGTGCTGTCGCGACCGCCGACAAAGTCATCAATGCACACGCTTCGTGGCTCAGCCCCAACAAAGCGCTCCAGCTGGCCCAGGTTTCTTCAAGCTCGCATTCTTCTCTTGTACCGTCTAATTCAGCTTCGGTGCAACCGATGCGCAGCAGTCGGGAACGCCCATCGCGCCACCGCTATCCTCGAGGGTACTGCGGGGTAGCCCGCCGCCTGTCAACAGAGCGCGAGCGGCCTGGGCAGTCTGGGGTGGCGGAGTTCGATATACCCATTTCATGTCCGTCCCAGTTCGAAATAAAAAATTAAAAATGCATGTGATTTCCCGCGTGATATAGGAAGTGTTTGATATAGGCAATAATTCGATATACCCGTGTTCGATATATCGAGGTTTGACTGTATCAGCTCGTCTGGTGGCACTAACCTGCCGATCTACGTGAATGATCGTTTCACTCTTGATAACAAGAAAATGTTCTCAAAGGTACTGGCACACAAAAAGAAACACAAGTGGAAGCACTTGTGGACCGATAACTGCCAGATAAAAGCCCGGAAAGCAGACGACAGCAGAGTATATGGCATTTCCACCGAGCCCGATCTTCGAATCTTTACGTAATGCATTGTAAAACTTCCCTTCGCTTATACCCTAAGTATGGTCTATTACACTTTCTCGTTTCATGGCCTTGCTTTCTCCGGAAAGTGTGAAGGGTCAACTTACCGAAATGAGTCGTTCGCTCATTCACTTGAATGCACGTAGCCTTCGTAAGAATATAGATGCAATTTCTAACTTCATTTTCTACGTTCAGCATGCCTTCACTTTCATCTGCATATCACAGACTAGGCTTTCTGACGCAGACAACGGCATGAGCGGTTTCCCGTCTTATCAAGCTGAATATTGCCATCGCCAAACCGACAGTCATGGGGGTGCCGCGATTTTTCTTTCCCAAGATATGGCTTACACGCGCAGATGTGACCTTGAATTAAATGTGAATCATTGCGGGTCAGTGTGGGCAGAGGTTAACTACTCATTCCTTAATAATGAAAAGAACCTAATTCTGGGTAGCATTTATTTTTCACCGTCGTCTCCCCTTTGTGACTTTATGCGTCGTTTCAGTGAAGTTTTATCTAAGCTAACTTTCGAAAATAAGAACGCAGTGATTATAGGTGATGTTAATATTGACTTTCTGGACACGGATAGTACTTCTTATGCAAATTACATTGATTGTTTTACTGGGTTTCGTTTCGAATCGCTTGTTGAGTGTCCCAACTATTGTACCATCTCACGGTAGGTGTACACTCATTGATCACGTGTTATCCAACATGGCGTCACCTCCCTGTGTGTGGCTTGTTGACACTGATATCACCCATAGTTTTCCTATTTTTCGCACATTCGAAAACATAACCTACACACGCAATATCAGCTATTTTACCTCTGTATTTAGTTCCGATTCCTTTGTTGAGGCTATCAGCATAACTGATTGGGCGCCCATTATGCCTATGTCCGATCCCGATGCAGCCTTGCGAAAATTTTGTTCGTCATTTTTACTCGCCGTGTCGACTAATACGCGCACTGCCCAATTTAAAAAGAAATGCAAGTATTCGAACAACCCACGGATGACAAATGGTATTCTAATAAGTTTAAGGAAGAAAGAAAACATGTATAAAAAAGAAGCGTCAGCCCTTTAATATCTGTCTGGCTAAACGATACAAGTCCTACTGCAGTCTATTAAATACCATGCTCAAGCAAGCGAAAAAAAGGTACTACGAAAATGAATTCGACAAGAACAGGAATGACCCCAAAAGGCAGTGGCAGCTGCTCAACTCCTTTTTTAAAAAGTCATCTGCTGATGTCCCTCTAACCAAAATCGACTATAATGGATCCACCCCGCCGAGCCCAAAAAAATTTCCAGTGTTTTCTCGGAATACGTTTCTTCCGTTTATACTAACCACCGCCGCCATGCGGAGTCGTATACTTCTCTGGGATGTACCACGCATTCATTCTTTCTTTTCCCAACAACACCACATGAAGACGTTTCCACCATTGCTAATCTTAAAAAAAAAAAAAACAGCGCCTGGGTTAGATGACATTTGTGTAAGGCATTTAAATCTGGTTGCAAATTTAGTTTCCGACAAGCTCTGTCGTATTATCAACCTTATGTTTAAACACAATTTATTTCCTTCATTCTTAAGAAGAAGCTAAAGTAATTCCAGTTCCTGAAAAAGGCAATAAAGAAACAGTTACCAGCTACCGTCCAATTTCAATTCTTTCCTGCCTTAGCAAACTAGTCGAAAAATGGTTTATTAAACGTCTGAATGGCTATTTATCCAAATTTAAGTTACTTAAAGACAGCCAATTTGGTTTCCGCTCAGGTAGGTCTACTAATCTAGCTGTGCTGTCTCTAACTGATTACATAAAGAAATGTATTGATTCGGGAAATTTAGTGGCTTCTGTTTTTTTAGATCGCACTAAAGCCTTTGGCACAGTGAATCACCAAGACTTCTTTCATAAACTTCAGTCCTACAGCATAACTGGACCTGCGCTTACATTCTTAAAAAAATTACTTACTTGACCGGCAGTACACAGTACACGCGGCAAATACCTTCTATGCAATAAAATATGTTAACCAAGGAGTACCGCAGGGCTTACTATTGGGTCTTTTGCTTTTTATTTTATATAAGAATGTTCTACCTGATGTTCTCAGCTGTTATAACTGTGGTCACTGTGTTTTATACGCAGATGACACAATCATATCTTCATCTGATGAAACCATTGGGGCTTGTTGGGTTCGAAAACATCTGCAACCACTTGAAGAACGTGCGGTCTCATCATTGCCTCTACATTACACCCTGTTCGACCAAGCGGCGGCGACCACGAGGCGGAGAGGCCACTCAGAGCCGAACCACGCTGACCCTGGCATCACATGAAGTGTTTCCGCTCCGCGAGGAACTCGTGCCGTGGATATACGATATCCCAAGGGATCGCGCGGAGCTGCGTGACCGACAATGCCAGTGCACGCATGGGTGTGTTATGACGCCTTCGCAGGTGGCGCGATGTTTGCACCACAATGGAAAAGCGCACCACATTGCGGAGGATCCATTGAACTCGAGGTGACCCTGTGAATTACGAAGAATGAGGAAAGGACCGTGCACGACCGGAAGCGACGAATGATCGCCTTGAGAGAGGTGGCTGTGCATCGGATAATTGGCCGGACATTTCGTCTGCAGCCAATGGGAAGTTCACGAAAGGGAAAGTGCTGTTCTTTGATTGGGCTGCAGGGAATCCTTTGTGTTTAGAAAGCCTATATAACCTGTTGTAAATACACTGTAAATAGAGAAGGAGATGTATTAAACACTCTCTTCTCTCAGGTGTCGTGGTTGTCTGATCCTCAAGGTGCCAGCAGATAACGAGTTCGTCTTCATTCCCCATATCATCGGCATCCATCTGCCGCTCAACCAGCAAGGCGAACGTAAAGAAGAGAAGGGGAGAACTTGACTGTGCTCTTGTCTCACAGTTAAATCTTGCATTAAGTTTCATTATGAATTGGTGCAGCAGTAATCACTTAGCTATTAACCCCACAAAAACTAAATTTATAGCCTTTAAAAGTGCTCAGAGGTCATTATCCGCTATTACAGTAATACAACTTGGTATTCATTCCATTTCCGCATGTACTGATGTCGTCTTTCTTGGCAAACATCTGGACCCATGCCTTACATTTGGAAGTCACTTTAACCATCTTAAAAGCAGAAGACGGCGTTCGGTAACCGCGCATTGGTCAAAACTCACCCTTTCTTTTTCCGCGAAGCACTGCTGGCGTTGTATTTGCTTTCATTCATAGTCATATTACTTACGGTATAGTCTCATGGGACAACACATATGCTTGTCACTTATCATCAATACAGCACATTAGAAACCAGTCAATACGCATGGTCACTTTTAGTTCTTCGCAGTAGAACGCCTACACATTACTACGCTCTTACAATATCTTGCCCGTAAATGTTTCGTTCCAGTTGAATCTCGTCACCTTAATCCACAAATTGCTTCATAATCATCTGACATTCACATTTATTGCATCTGACCTTTTGCAGAATAATAATGTGACCAGGTTTGCGGCTAATAAAGAATTCATGTTACCGCCCGCTCATACCAATTATGGAAAAAAAAACTTCCGCATTCAATGCGATATCCTTTTGGAATGAGTTACATTCAAGTTTAAAGTGTTGCACTTCATTTCCATTGTTCAAAAAGTCTCTCAAAAATAATTTTTTAGACTAAATGTACTTGTGATCTGTTAACTGTTTGACTTGTTTGTTCTTCTATTCCTTTAATACCATGTTGAGTGTTTTTGGCTTGATTCGTGATTTAAAAGTGTATTTGCATGTCCGTATTTTGTAAGAATGTTTCAGTTGCTGTGCATAAATTTTACCGTCATTTGTATCTGTGAACTCAGGGTCGCACTAAAGTCTTTGGCTCTGGGACCCTCGTCTGTATGTCCTGGATTTTGTAACAACTTCTTTTTGGAAGTAATAAAACTTTAAACTTAAAAAAACCTAGCTTTTAGGGCGCCTAATTGGTGAGTGTGGGCTTGTGATTTGGAATCCAAGGAGTGGTTTATTGTGTTCCATTTATCTTTTCTAAGCTGGTTAAAAGTGGTTAAGCTACCGACGCTTGACCAACTATGCGACACCCTCCAATATGCAGATGCCGAAATAAAAAAAAAAGAAAAGAAAGAGAACTCCGTGAAGACTTTTTGCGCAAAAAATTACTGAAAAATTTGATTAATAACGCGACCCGGCAAAAGAATGCACCTTTTCGAACGAATTTCTCAACCGCAGATACTACTGAAGCCGCCTTCGCCGAGCAGGCACAACGCCCTAAACAAGAAGCATATCTGCGCACTGATTTTGGTACCCAAACAACGCATGGGTGACATTTCGCCTCGAGGCACCCAGTGCATTGCCCATAGCTATGTCCACTTGCTGAAGCCGACGAATTATTACCAGCAGAAATATTTATTTGGAGGCGGAAACAAAAACACAGAAAAATTAAATGAGAAAGTCCAACCGATACCCACTATTTATGACGTGTGCCCGTGACATAGGCATTGCATTTAGTTGCTATAAAAGGAACTTGTATTTATTCATTTAGAATACTTTAAAGGCCCGGAGGCTTCACAAAATAGAGTGACGCAAAGGTGATATGCACAGAAAAAAGGCACATTGTCAATTCTAGGTATTATGTACAGCAATCTTGAAGCTAGCAGAACCAGGTAAATCGACGATGGAGACAGGAAAGTGGTTCCAACCATTGCTGGTTGTAATTAAGGTAACAGTTTTTGTTTAGTGCTTTAATTGTTAGGAAATGTATTATTAATAGTCGTCAGTAGGTTTGCTAATATGTCAATAGATAACATTCTTTCGGTAACTGCTAATTTCCGGTTTCGACTCCGGTACTCAACTAGCGCACCGAACGTAAATTGTGTTTGCGGCATTTCTGCAATTCGTATTATTGTCGCAAGGAAATATAAATGCTCGGGAGGGCCACGCACACAGGGCCCGCACGGGTTCGCTAGCTATTATCACTTGATTTGTTGATTTGAAAACGGTCGAGCGAACGGACGCCACGTCACCCACAACGACAAGCTTCGTGATTCAACTCGGACCTTGTTCGCATTCAACGTTCTCTTACGAAGTAGTTTACTGGTCACAGACCAAAGTCAAAATTTGCAAATAACGTTTCGTGTCAACAAGGGAGCCGTGGCGCTCCCGAAACGTCATTTGCATATTTTGACTCCAGTCAGTGACCAATAAAGTACTTCAGGCATGTTTCCTGACAAGAAAGTATTACGCCAAAACCCTCGATTTCAATGCTTTTTTTCCCTCGGCGTCCCCCTCCCCTTATTACAAAGTTTGAATAGCGTTGTTTTAATCCCGCTCAGCCCTTTGTGCCCTATTGTCCGTTTTCACGCATTTCAGCGCCTGGATAATGGAAACGCGAAGCGTTGCATCGCTCTATATCGCTGTTGTCATCCAGTAGTTCCGAGAGCGACCGTTCGTCGCGTCAGGTTAGTTAGCGAGCTGTCTTCGAATGGGCCACGCCAACCGCTGGTAAACAAATGCACATTTTGTAGCAGCGACAGGACTGTTTAGCGCTGTCATCGCTGCCTACTAATAGGGGTTCGTGCGACGAAAATATCGATACGATGTCGACAAGGCACCCGTTCTCTCTACACGCATTCGGCAGTGACTTTTGCGAAAGCCGTGAGTAACTCGTGTGCGAAGGTTTTGTTCGCGTGCAGTCACATGCTTACGTCGACAAAAAGCCTCGAGAAAGAGTGGAAGGTTACTCGTATAGCGGTGTGAACAGTCGGAGAGATGGGGTGTATTGGGCGTTACTGGAGCGCTGAAGGACAAAAACATTTGGCGTGCAAAGCTGCGCACAAAAAAATGGCTACATTTACTCTCTGCACCCAACACACGCGCACGCACCACGCACGCACGCACTGACACAGAGCGAAAGAGATAGATGAGAGACTGTATGGTCGTAGAAGAGTTGGAAACTAAAAAAAAAGCCAGTGAAAGTCTCATCATCACCAGCCTATCTACGCTCACTGCAAAGCAAAGGCCTCTCCCATTAATTACCAATTACCCCGCTCCTGTGCTAACTGCGACCAATTTATCCCCGCCAACTTCTTGATCTCATCCGCCCATCTAACTTTCTGCCGCTCCCTGCCACGCTTGCCTTCTCTAGGGATCCACTGTGTTACCCTTAACGACCAACGGTCTCCTTGCCTCAGCATTACATGCCGTGCCCACTTCCATTTCTACTTATTTCTACCAATATGTCCCTAACACATGCGTTTGTTCCCTGATCCACTCCTCTCTCTTCTTGTCCCTTAATGTTACACCTATCATCTTCTGTTACATTGCTCGCTGAGTCGTTCTCAATTTAAGTTGAACCCTTTTAGTGAGCCTCCAAGTTTCTGCCCCGTAGGTGGGTACCGGTAAGATTCAGCTGTCGTACACTCTCTTCTTCAGGGACAATGGTAAGCGGCCATTCATTATCTGAGAATGCCTGCCGTATGAACTCCACCCCATCATTATCCTTCTAATTATCTCTGCCTCAAGGGTGGGATCCGGGTCCACAACTTGTCCTAAGTAGATATATTGACTCATCACTTCCACTGCCTCGCCACCTATCTCAAACCGCTCTGCTCTCCCGAGGTCATTGAGCACTACTTTAGTTTTGCGCCCGCGGCGTTATAGTATATAAAGTCTATAACGCTGCAAACAAGAAATCAGAACAGAACATTTCTGTGATGACACAAATGGCAGGGCCTGGCACCTTTAAGTCCGAACTTGATGCCCGAAAACACGTCGCTACTTGAGCAGATTACGCAGAAAGACGGGGCTCACATATTCTGCACAATGGATGCAGAGCATAGTAACGGAACACATTCCGAGGCGCGTTATCCCTCCTTCCCCAATATATCCATCTCGCCCTCCCGAAATGGAGGCAGCGCACACCCCCTGACGCTCCCGGTTCCAACTAAGATGAAAACGCCGGCCTGCAAGCAGTCGAAACAACTAAACGAAATTGATTCATTGTAGGGTTTAACGCGCCGACGCAACGCAGACGATGAGGCGCGCCGTAGTGGAGGGCTCCGGATTAATTTTGGCCACCTGGGGACCTTTAATGGGCGCCGAAATCTCGTACGCACGGGCGTTTTTGCTTTTCGCCTCCATCAGAAAAGCGGCCGCCGCGGCCGGGAATCGAACCCGCGGCCTCGTGCAAAGAACTAAACGAGGGTTACAGGGCTGGTAGAAAAAAAAGCTCGCCGCCTCGATCTAAAGAGGCCTCAATCATCTTCCTCTTAGTCAACCGCGAAATACTTTTATCGGTAGGCAGAACACGACCCTTTATCACCGTGTCGAAGGTAAGGGGATTGTGGTTTGTTTGAGTCTTTGTTTATAGAAATCGCCGGAAAACAGAACGGCCAAATGCGGGAAAGTCCACTCTTGGTAAGTGTTGTGTTATAGCCCTTGCTGAAAAGTTGGAGGCATTGCTCGTCTGCGAGGCTCCGGAGATCCAGAAGAGTCGGGTGAACCGGGCGAAGACGGCAGCCACCGCCAGAGGTTTCCTGGACTGAGACCTACCACCTCGGACCGGCAAGAACCAAGTCCTAGCTTGTCTTTTCAGCCAATAAACGTTTATTTCTCTCTCTCTAGCCCGGGGGCCCGGGCAGCGGAGGACCTCTGGACGCAGGTGCCTGGGAAGGAGTGTTTGTTTCACGCGAGATGTGCGCGAGAGAAGAGATTGTGTGAGATGGCCGTGAATCACCGTGATCACGGGACGAGTTGAAATGGAAGACGACCGCCTGAACAGCGCTTAGCTGGGAAAACGCGCTCACTGGATATACGAAACGTCGTGCTCGCAAGCGCGGGAGGGGTATAAGTCTACTGGAGCTGCTGTACGTTCCTTGATTCGGCTTACGTAACTGCAAGTAAATTTTCTTCCTGTCGCTTGCTTGCGATTGCTACGTGCAAATGACGATGTTCAACGGGAGAGCCATTTAACTTGCAAGTATACTCCGCAGTTCCAATGTTTAGAGAGCTCGACCGGTGGACTTGTAAGCGACATGGTTTGAACAACTCCTCCATCAGTTCTAAAAATGACAGCAGGCCAACGAATGTATTCGCTGAAGAACGGTGAAGGTTTGTATTCGGAAAGTGTGCTCTTGCAGGTAGGGGCCGAAAATGGAACGTTTATACATCAAACACATTACCATTTTGACGCGTCATCAGGCAAGTAGAAAACACTACCAAGTGATGTGTGTTATTTGTCTCCCACGGGCGGGCGAGAAATAATTTAGGTGCTAGCAGGTATTTTCTTAGCGAAAACAAATTAAAAACAAAGTGAACAACATCACGGTTGTTACGACTATCCACCCGAATGACTGTAAACTAGGGCGGCACTTTATTACGTATTACTGCGTAAAAATAAATCAAATTAGGTTTTAAAAGCCTTACTGTTGCTAGTAACTGAAATTTCCCGCGACGGAAATTTGATAAAGTGTTTAAACACGTACGTACTAACTGGATGTTCTCGCGACTCACGAACCTGCGTTATATTCTGGCATATCACTGTGGCGAAACGAAATGCGCGAAATTGTGTACGTGTCTTCAAATCTAATTCAACTCACTACGGCACAAGGCAGTCCTGGGCATTGATGGCGACGAAGAGGGGCCAATAGGGAGGGAGAGAAAGAGAGGAAGAGGGAGAAAGCATATATTGGGTGCTATAACAACATGCGGTAATGACTTGTGGGGCAAAAACTTGGGGACTTGGTAAGTATCGAGAGAAAGCTGAGATCAGTCCAACCAGCCACGGAAGACAAATGTTAGGAGGACGCTCAGAGATAAAATACGGAGTTGGGCTGGACTTGTGATGCGGACCACTGAAAACCGGTGGACTACCAGAGTAACAGAATAGCTGCCGAGGGATGGGGCTGGAAGTAGTAGTAGAAAAACGATAATTTGGTATAAGGATGAGATAAAGAAGTTTGGTGAGGAAAAGAGTGCATTCGGAGAGCGTAGAACCGGAGCCGCTGGAAGTCAATGGGAGGGGCCCTTATCTTGCCGTAGATATAACAAGGACGACAACAACGATGATGATGATGTTTATGACGATGATGATAATTACATACCTACTCATAGGCAACCGCAGACCTCTGCTCTCTTTCCTACCACTCTCGCTACTATTCGCCCCCTTTCATTTTCTCTATTTGTAGTCGAGGTGTGCGCCTTCTTCCAAGAGGAAGAACTTCACGGGATTCCTTGTACACGCCGTTCCTGGAACCTCAATTACCGCATACATACATTCAGTGCCAAAGGTTTTCCAATCAGTTCGAATTGCTTGCACACACCAGTGTACGAAAAAAATTCGGAAATATTCCATGGAACCTCCTGATAGCCTCATTCTTTGAGTAAGCTATTTTAAATCGATGTGATTGTTTTCTTCCCAGTGATACCGACAGCGATTAGCGATGGAGGAATGACTGATGAGTTTAAAAATGAAGAAATTGGAATTGATTGAGGCCGTCTTTTGCGGTTTAAATAAAAACTGTCAGCTTACCTGCAGTCGCACTGCACAAACAAAAGTGGAACATTTTAAATAAAGCTACAACCCATAATTTCGAAAAACGAAACGTAGTGTATCTGCGCTCGGGCGCTATTAGATGAAGTCACTAGCTAGTTTCTCTTTGACTTCCTTCTTCACAAAGGAACTTTTAACAGTAGCGTTTCACAAAACAGCGTCGCCCTTCGTCGACTCACAGGATATTGTCGGTATACAGACCCGCAGATTTATACTTTCTTGGATCAAAGCTCATGCAATGGGTCAATTGTGTGAAAAGGATGGCGGTTGCCGTAAAAAAATTGTGAGTTGACATACCGCGGGAGCATTAAGAACTAACCAAATTCTGCTCGACAACAGTAGTTTGTGGTTCTATTATGCACAGTTTAGGCGGCCGGGACACTTGCGTTCAATAGCTAAGCAACTACACAAAAGAAATACAACTTGTCAACTTTGATGCTTGGGCGAGTTGGCGTTGCGCATTCTTAAATATAAAATTTCAAAAAATACGCGAAAATAAAAAAATAAAATAAAAAGTTTGTTGTGACCTTGACCTTATGACTGCGACCTTGCATCAAGGTCAGTCACCAATGTCACGGGAAGCAACTACATGAAGAACGACGCACAAATAAAACATTCTTCGTTCACCTCTGGCCTCCTAACGACTACAAAGCATGCAGTGCCGCGACAATAGACCCCAAGGTGAGTATGCGTTGTAGGCAGGGACCATTTTTACACGTCGCCTCCGACCGCAAGAGAAAACCGCCCTGCTTACTATTCTGGCGCCAGGTGGGGACTGGTGTTAACGATGCGCGGCCCGCGCGTCCAATCGCAAGGTCGCCGTCTCTCGCACGCTTCGAGAGAGCGCGAGAGTGCGCGAGAACACAAACGGCGAGAAATAGAAAAGGAGGAACCGCTTGGAATTCGCACGTTGCGGCGGTGGCGCGAACTAGAGAGCCGGCCGGGCCACTTACTCCTTCAGAAGCCAGTAGATCTCCCACAGGGCGAACATCGCTGTTCCGGTTCTCTTCGCAGCAACCGCTTCGATCAAACGAGGAAGAGGGCAGTCGATGTCACAGGCGATTAGATAATGCGCAGTTCTCTGGTCACCGCTGGATGAAAATTCCAAGCCGCGCTGCCAGCTGATGGTGTTCTGTGTGTCTTGCTGGGATTCCAAACACACCTCGTGGCGCTCGCAGTTAGGGAGGATGGGGTTTCACGGAGAGCTGCCCGCCTGCACGTTCTCGTCCTCAACCACCGGTTCCTCTTCGCCCACACCGGCCGTTTCCCTCCCCCCCTCTCTCTTTCGCCTCTTCCTCGCTCGGGCTCTTCTTTCGCTTGTTTTCGGGTCTCGCGGTCCAGACCCGCGGCGCCGGGTCCGCGCTCTGAAGGCGCATGCGTGGGCTCGTCCTTCGATTGAGACAGGGGTACGCGTATATAGCGAGGCGTTGGCGGGGTCGGGCTGCCGTCGGCGCGACGTCGGCGTCTACCGCGACGTGACTGCGTGACAGTGGGCCGCTGGGTTGTATGACGGTTATTTTTTCTCTCTTCGCTGCCGTTTTCTTACCGTTGTAGATGGTGGTGAAGACCTGTCTTGGCGTGTATGGGTAATCGATCGGATGTTTGAAGGGCGACTAGCTTCAAGGCCAAAGGATCAGGCAGGAGTTGCTCGGAGATGGGAAAGTTTGACGGTGGAAAAGTATGGTGGAGCTCGTAACTCTGCCCAGATGTTCGTGCTTGAAGATCAGTGGTCACATCTTATCTGGGTTAAAATTAGTGTGCTGACAGGGTATACGGCTTTTGAGGGCTAAATCTCATAACCACCTACGGTTGTGTAAAGGAAATTACTTTACAGGAGAACCAGCGCTATTTGAAGCTCGAAAATGCTTATTTTTAAGTGGTAAGTCACCTGCTCTGTTATGGGAAGCTGTTGAACAAGTTCTTGAAATGTTACTCCTTGCCACTATGGTTTTTATTGCAGCTATTCATTTTTTGTTCAATCAGTGCGCTTTTAGTGCCCCACAATGGGAGCCCAGCTCAACAAAAGTCGGAAGAACGACGAAAGGCACAAGGATATTTTGCAACGAGTCAAAGGAATGTAGTCGCTATTGAAGATACAAGTGGAACACAAAGTATTGAAATTAGAGTTGGTAATGTTTGTGTGTATTTGCACCGGTTCTCGGTTCACTTCAGCAAGACAAGAAAAGAGAAGACAGGCGTGTTTTTTCCGCAAACTTTATTCATTGAGAAGACAGAGAAATACACGTGTACTGACTGGACCCGCGTGATTGCGGAAAATAAGCGCACTGAGAGCGATTACAGACGCATTTTTTCAGACAACAAACCAACCTACAGTGGAACTCGTCTTATAAAAGTCACCATTATAATAACAGCGGCAACTGGACAAGGTAACATTGATGCTGATTGTTAATCAATTTGAACTGGCCTGACTCTTCCTCCATATTGCAAAATTGAACAAAACGTTACTTGCTCCCAAAAACCGGAATATTCTGTCGTATGTTGTGTGCTGCTTCATCACTGCGCAGGTTTCAAGGAGGCACTGCGGTAGTGGGTGGCTTAGGACGTAGTCGCTCTAGAGGCCTTTGTAACTTCGTAGAAGCATCCAGCTGTCACTGCAGAAAATCTGGAAAAAAAGCATATCATGGTGTCAAATGTCAAAGTGACTCCGCACCATCCTTTAAAGGGACCATGAAGACCGAATACAACTTCGTCTAATTTGAAAGAACTGTAATTCAGTATCTCACTCAGTTCCATTCCAGCCACAAAAGATGTTTTTTAACGAAAAAAATGCAAGAAGTATTTAAAAACTTTCGAATATTGCGTCACAGTGACGTGTTATGAGCAAGATTGACGTCATACGGGCCAACAATAAAACATAATTTTCAGTGCGTTAACTGCACGTTAGCATTCAAGTGATGCGGTCAAATGGAACTAGAGGCCCCATTACAGACGTCCAGTCATGTGTTGTCGCGACATATCAGTTGGGTGGCCGCCAATCGCACGAACAAGGTTCTGTGACGTCATAGAAAAGTTGGGGGAAATTGGCTAGGGAGTCGCCACTGCTTCACACGTTTTCTTTATTATCTAAATTATTTATTCGAAGTTTGCTATGATATTGTTGTCATTGTTGTCGCGACTAAGCAGTCTTTCTAATAAACCGAACTTGTATTCTCTCTTCATGGCTCCTGTAAACAGGACACACAACCGATTTTTCGGGTGATATGCTGTGTAGCCCAAATGAAATGGCAACGCTTTGAGCCGAAATGGCTCAAAACTCCGCTCTCGAAACGTTCGAGAGCGGCGTTTCCTTGTCTGCCAGCCTTAGGTACGCCTCCAAAAGTAACGCTGTCAGCCATGGCAGTGAGTCGCGCAGCAACACACTTTTAAGTGGACGCGAAATGCAAAAAGGTATTTAAAAACATGTCCCCTGCTAAAGTTTTCCGCAACCACCACGACAACATCAACAGCACTGAAAACAACAATCACAGCAATAACAACAACAAAAACTAAAACAACGTCGAAAACAACAAACCTTGAGCACAAACCTTGAACACACCAGCGCGTAATATGAGTGAGCAAATATAAGTACACGGACACGTCGCTTTGGCTAAAAAAGAAGAAAACAAACCATCGCACACAGGTTGAGTCAAGAAACGATTTTGAGACAGATAGAAGTGCATAGTTTCGGAAAGCAGAGTAATCAAGTGTAGCACTGTAATGGTGACTTTTCGTTACTTTTCGTGACTTTTCGTGATTAAAATGAAAGTACGGTTGGGAGAAATAGTTGTCTTCTTTCTAACTCAGTCACGTTAAAACAGTTTGCAACACGACTTGCTGTCAGAAATACGTTGCCAGCATGCGAAGTTTTACTTAGCCATTTTTCGTTGTAGTTTCAAAACGGGTCCCCCTCTGTGTTGAACGCTCATGTTTTTGAGACTGCTCACACAGGGCATGCAGTGCGGGGAGACTCTTCGCAACAAACTACTGTTGGCCATGCCATACACATTGGTTAATTGAAAACAACCCACATTAGGGCTTCCTCACGACGCGTACTGGGCACACGGCTCAGTCAACGCATGCTCCTTGCCTTGTGAGTCAATAAGAACCCCTGAATTGCATTGCTTCTAAATAACTAATGAACAAAATGATATATTTTGAGGCGTAGGCTGGGTCACATGCATGCTTGAACAGCCTGCGGCTGAAAAAATGCATGCCCCGCCAGAGTTCGGCACTTATACCACGCTTCCTCCATTCAAATCACCCCAACCACATCCCGGTCCACAACAAACTGATGCGCAACTATTATCTGTAATAGCAGTTTATCCAATTAAAAGCGGTCTAGCACGGGTTGTTTGAGTGGGTCCTCCTTTGAACGAACACGTAAACCTGCACAAACTCTGGACTCTACTGCGATGCCTATTGCGATCATCACGAACTGGCCCATTAATTGAGGTTCCAAGAACTGGCCCAGTTCTTAAAACCTGCTGAGAACGACCAGCATTTGTTTATTTTCTCTTAGCCTCCCTCCCCATTCCTTTCGGCCACCGTGACCAGTGGTCATCCTTTTCTAATAAAGGTTCTCTCTCTCTCTCTCTCTCTCTCTCTCTCTCCACCTCCTCATAGTCTTGAACTTTTGTATTTCGATATGGATGTACGGGAATAATAATAAAAAAACTATAACAAACACCACATTCAGTGGTGATGATATCGTGCGCGCGCATCAGAGTGGTAGTTTATCTAGTAGTAGCAGTGTGTGCAAACGCAAAAGCAGCAGCAACATCGACGTTACTTTTCTTACCCTGCCGTACAGATAGGCAGGGGAAAGCGTGGCTTTGTAGAGAGAAAGGAAAGACGTAAAAGTGAGACATAGTATCGCTTAGATGGCAGGGCTCCTACCCTTTTCGATGATGCTGTTTTTATGTATCACGTAAAGTAGCAAACCACAACTGCGTCACGCAAAACGTTGCATCTCATTGAAAGATCCTGTTCTTCTCTTCGACCTCCTTGTTTAACTCCCGGCCAACGGGTGGCACACTGAGGCCCTGCTAATGCAGACGAAAAAGGTGTGAAAAAGTTTGTACAGCGAGGACGAGAAAAACAATATTGTTGTTTCAGAAAAAGTTCGATCGCGAGGAATAATGACGGCTAACTAAAGTAGACCTTGAAACCGGAAGCTTCACGGAACAGCACCACAGTATCCGGGTCGAGAAACGCCATCTACGCAGCCCACCTTGTGTGACCAACAAATTGATAACAGGTATTTAATGAGAGTGCTTGAATTTTCTCCACGAGTGTTCTCTGCTTTTCGCGTTTTCGACAGCACCAGCCCTTGGTGTACGCAGATTGGGGGGGGGGGGGGGGATTGAGGCGAAAGACGAAAATAGCTCTGCCAGTCAACAAACAATGACTAATAACAAGCGATATTTGCTTTTGTTTTGAAAAGCTACGGACCAACCACATGCGACTTCGATGTGTATTTGCACTACGAAGATCAACAATTTTGCAATTTGAGGCGGCAAAAATGAACAACTTAACGGAAAAATTTGTATTTAAAATTTCTGCGAATTCCTTCTTTTGGCTTTTTCATTGTTTCTTTTTTTAACATTTCAAGCCTTCTCTTTCCCTTCCTTGGGTGGCCCGGCTTCTGCCTTACCTCACCCTGAAAGAAAGAAGAAAACGTGGCGCAAACTAGACGTGGAAGAAGAAAACAAGTTAACACAGATACAGACGTCATGTCTTACCCTGTTTCCTTCGTCCCCGTCTAGTTTGTGCCACGTTTTCTTCTTTCTTTAAGTATGTACCAACTAGCTCAGCAACAAGTTTGGTTAAATCATACCTCTCCCCCTTCCCCCCCGAAATCAAATTTCGAGTATTCCACTGATGCGAGAATTTTGTGATCGTTTGAGCATGTATTCGCAGGCACACACGCACGCACTCACTCACGCACTCACGCACGCACTCAGGAACGCCAACTGCTAACCACTCAATAAGCAAGGAAAACTTCGGGGCACGCATATTTTCTCCTCAATTAGTCAGAGAGTTATTCGAAATTGGCGGGAACATCAAGTTTATGCAGTCCCATCACCCCAGAAAAACGGGAGGCAAACAGTTCTTGCACCCCTAATTAAAAAAGAAGAAATGTGCATTTAGCGGCATGTTGTTCCCGTTGTTAATGCTTATTGGCCGCTGGCACAGCCAGGCTTTTGTCCTCATAATATTCAAGTTGAGGCAAATAAATAAATAACATAAATATAACAATAAGACACAGAAAATGTAGGAAACTCGCACTAACACGTGAGACTTGAAGGTAGCGATGCTGTACGCAATCTTCACGGCCATCAGGATGGTTTATGTCCACAATTGCGGCCGACTTGCTTCCCCTTTGCTGCCGCACCGACCTTTACTCCATCTTTGTGGCTATAACGGCGAAGAAGGTTGTCGGCGGCAATCGTGGACGACGCAAGGAGGGGGTCTTCTTCCCCGCACGAACGAACAGAACGCGCAAGCTTAAACCACGCGCCGCTGGTGCAACGTGTACACTTTCACGTGTTCTCGAGCAGGTGGTGTGATTCGTCTCAATACAGTCGCGGCCCAGTGAGTAAGCTGTTTGATTCTCGGGCACTAACGCACGGTCATGGCCTAGTGGGTAAGACGATTGACTCTGCCAAACCGATTCTGACGTCCTGGCCGTTGTTCTCGCTTTTTTTTTCAGCGAGAGGCACGCGCTCACAAACACGCTATGACGTGTCTTTCTTGTTCCGAGCGAGTGTGACCGTGATACGGTGAACGCTGGAGTTTTTTTTTTTTTTGGTGGCCAACGTTGGCCAATTTCCATAAGGGGATATGCATGGCTTGACGAACGTGGGCTCGAGGCACGCGACGAACGCTGGAGTTTTTTGGTCAATACTGGCCATTTTTTCTCAGTGGGTATGTTTAGGTTGACGAACACGCGCTCGAGGTACGCGTGCACGAGCACTCGGCATTTTCTCGGTATTTTCAACTGCGGACACCATGCAAAAACGATTATATTAACAGCTTCGCTGTTAATCTAAACGTAACTTCCGTTCAAGCTTTTTTAGAAAATGACATTGCACGTTCATTTGGGTAGAATACCCTAGATTGACATGTGGGCTGTTCGATGCTGCTTATTAAAAGGGTTAAAATTTGCTTATCCCACTTGCGCCCAGCGCCGAAAAGGGTGCAGACGCGTGGTTTAGTAGGCGTACCTGCTATCCTGGAGGGAAAAATTCACTGAGAGAAGCCGTGGCTTTGTGGCAGGGCTGAGGAGCGATGACACTTGCTATAGATCATAGAGGGGAAGAATCACGTAACGAAATGAAATGAAATGAAGAAACCAGAATTTGCTTTGTAGGAAGATCACTTACGAGGGTTCCCACGGTCCCACTTCCAACGCTGAAAGTTGCGAACCTTGGTGCCAGCCGGTAGGGCTTCCCTATATGAGGGTGTGCTTAACAGAAAAGCATGCTTGGCAGGGAACCTAGTTTTCGTAAATTCAAGCAGTGTCGGTCTACTCGCACGGCACTTTCGTGTGCAACATACATACTCGGTCCTCGTTACAGGTGATTTTCAATCGGAACGAAGTCATTACCTTTTCCTTCAGGTTTCGCCCGACGCACCTTTTGATCGTCAAACGAGTTCGTGATTTCCTGTGGCACGGACGCGGGATATTCACTCTACGTTTAGATTTGGAGATTACGGCTGCTGGGGATCCGCGGGTGCTGGGACGCATCGCATGCGTCGGGATAAAGGGTCAGACACCGACGAACGTCCGGGGGGGGGGGAGGGAGGGGGATGACCGCTTGACTAGCTTGCTTGGGTTCAATTATATTGAGTCGAAGTCAATCGCCACGCCCAAACGTTCTCCACTGTGCCATCCCCATCCAGGACCAAATGTTTGGGAAATTCCCCCTACGTGGCTATGCATCAAACGTGAAGAAAAATACCGCTGTTGTTGTGACCCGCGTATTGAAAGAGCAACATCAGAGGTCGAATCGATTAAGGGGGCTGTAGGTACGGTGCTCGCGCCACTTTTCACAGAAAAAAAGTTGTGTGGATTGTAACAAGCCTGTCTAGTGTAGTATGGCCAGTTGTGTGTGGGCAGTGTGCTGTAGCATGCTCGCTAGGAGGAGACTCACTATTGTGTGAAATTTGAGCAGTTACAGAAGTGATAGTGAGGGTCGCATTTGTGTAGGCACTTGACACGATGGGAATCTCGGTGGAAGAGGATGGATGACCCCTTTAGAAGGGTCTCAGGAGTGTAGGCATAGTATCGACGCACATTTCGACGAAGTGCAAAGCATACCATCCTCACGGTGAACTGAGATTTAATTATGCTCCAACCAATACATAGACAAAAGGCATAGGCATATCCAACGCACCCCTGGGAACGTTAATCGCTCGCTTGGCACTCTTCCTTCGGTGCACACACACGGATTACGTGCCGCAGCGAGGGGCTTTGTTCGAGGCCAGCAAAAGTGAAAGACTATATGACGCAGCTGCAGCGTGGCCCCAGTCACCCCTGAAGAAGAAGCCGAGCGGGCTTTGAAACGTCGGGTTTTGTCTATGTATTGGTTGGAGCATAATTAAATCTCAGTTCAGTAACTTCCCAACCAGACAGAAGTCTGTCAAAATGTTCACCTTCAAGTATATCCTCACGGTGCAGTCGAGTGTGAAGACCACAAGAAAGGCAGCTGGTTGCGAGGGTTGGGCTGAGTACACAACTAACGCCTCGAGTCTCACCACTCACCCAGTCCACAATTGAGCGCCAGAGACCTGGGCGACACGCAAATAAAACCATCTTCCTCTATGGGTTCCACGACGAGCTTCATTTCTCGGTTCCCGCTACGCCTCGGCTCACCAGAAGATTTCTCCAGAACATGGTGTCCAGACCAAGCCAGGTAAACAGACTGCATGAGTGACATAAAAAACGACAAAAAGAAAGAAAACAACGCTCATGACACTTGCAAACGACAAATCAAAAGACAGTGGGAAATAGAAAAAATGAAACGCGGGCAAAACTGCGTGAATAAAGAAGCGCGACATGATCACCGCAGCTTGAGTACATTTACTACTGGTCCAAGAGCAGGACGAACATCTTAATCAGCAGACGTTTACCTGAGGGAGGACCAAGCCCTTGCGCAGCTGAATAATTGAGGCGAAGCCACAGCTGAACTTAGATGTTTCACGCCTTAAACAAAATGGCCTAGCGACAATGTGTACTACGTTTATTGGGGCTTAATAGCGCTCGGTCGCACATAAGGTCGCCTTGTGAACGTATATGTGTGTGTGCGTGTGTGAATGCGTTTACGTGCGAGCGTTGTAATAAAAAAACTGCTCGGTCATAACCGCTCGACCTATTGATTTGATTGACAGTGGGGTTTAAAGGGACACTGAAGTGAATTTGTCAAGCTCCCGTTTTCGCTTGCAGTGCGTATACTGGCTCAAATTAACGTACTTTTCGTTGTTTATCCGGTTGATAAGTCGGTAATTATTTTATGAAGCCCGAAAGAAGAAAAACTACCAAGCGCGGCGGCCGCACCAACTTAAGCTGTGACTTCGGGAGCAGGCGCACCGTGATTGGACGATATCCAAGATGAGCATTGAAACAAGTTTCGGTTTCGGTTCTATAAAACAACATGCTTGACATCCGACGTTATCGTTGGATGGGCATTCTCGATATCTCAATATTCGACATACCGCGCTTTTATCATGTTGTCGGCTGTAAAATGCCTAAGATAAGCCTCCCAGGACGTCTTGGAATAGTAGGAATCACTAGCCGAGGCCTATGCAGTGGATGAACGCCCTCCGTGTCACCGCAGACGCTCAAATGCCCTTCGCTTTTCCCCCATATTTGGAGCATGCCTCACTCATGCCTCTATCGTAAAAAGCGTGTTCGCACCAGGCCAAGGGTCTCATGATTCTGGCCTGTGCCCACTGCTCGCAAGCAGTCGGTGCTTATGGCAACAACACGCCCACGAGAACTCGCTAGCGCGTCAGTGTCAGTCTGCGCGCGTTCTGCGAACTCGCTAGTAGAGCAGTAAACGTTACGGCCCAAAAATGGGAAACTCTGTACAAAAAACATCGGCCGAAAAAAAAATCAACGTATAAAATAAAGTATCCTCGGAGATTCGGACTTGCGAGTTGGAAAATGACTTACCTAGCGCTCCTATCTCACGTCTAGCAATTGCATTTCTTAGGCGGAAAAGCATTCACAGATGTGCGGTCGTGCTGCTGACCGCTGTGCTTGTTCACCCAGCGCAGAAAAGTGATTCCTGTTCCCTCGTTTTACGCGGTACGGTGAACGTTTCACTTGATTGTATTTCCTTAGTACCTGTATTGACTTCGCTGACTTTTCTCTCGCCTTCAAATGGCTTCAGGTTTTCCTACTAGTGTACCAGTCAGCGAAGCATCGCGTTTGCTCCTGTACAGCGCTTGTGTGGAGCGACCTGTACTTGGAACTTGATTCACAATATGGGCTAACAAAGTATTTGGATTGGAAAAAATGTAATGAGCATAAACGTGGGTGGCTTTCTCAGTCCAGATAGCCGCGAGCTAGCGCAGCTGCTTGGGCGGGACTGATGAGGCGTTCTTGGTCCTCGCACCGTGAGCTGGCCAGCTCGCGCTCCCACTGCTCAGGGGATGGGGAAGGGAGGGGGTTTGGCGCGTAGGGGCATTCCCAGACTATGTGGTAGGTAGTGTTTGGGACGGAGCAAGAAGGGCAGTTGTCGGGGTAAGTGGAGGGAGATATGTGGTGGAGTATCGTGGTGTTGTAGAATGTGTTGGTCTGCAGTCGACGCCAAATGCGAGCCGCCTGTGTGCTGAGGGATGGGTGAGGAGGAGGGTATTGAAGCCGCAGTTGGCGATAATGATATAGGATTTCAGTGTATCGGGGAGGGACCGGGGGATAGATGGAGGATTCGGAAAGGTCCTCTTCCTTCGACGAAAACGCCCGGAATGTAAGAGCGCGGGCAGCGGCGTGTGCCGCCTCGTTTCCCTCGAGGGAAGAATGGCCTGGTGTCCATACAATCTGGATGTGGGGTGGATCCTTGATTGAGGATAGTATCTTCAGCGCTGAGGGAGAGATGCGGCCTGTACAGAAGTTGCGGCAAGCCTGTTGCGAATCTGTGATGATTTCCACGTAGTTAGAGGAAGCCGTGGTCGCTGCCAGAGCGATGGCTGTCTCTTCAGCCGTCGTGGTGCTTGCGTGGAGAATGCTGAGGGAGGTAACATTGACAGATTTGGAGTCGACGACAACCAGTGCGTGAGCAGGGCGGGATGTATACGGAGTGACGTCCGTGTATCGGGTGTCCGGTTTGTTGTGGTATTCGGCTCGGAGGCGGGTGACGCGGGCCTGTCTTCTGCCTTGTTTGAAGGAAGGGTGCATGTGTTTGGGGATGGGAGACACAAAAATGTGAGCGCGGAGTGACGGAGGGATACGCTGGGGGGTGTCTAAAGGAAGAGGAGTGGGGTAGCCTAGTTTATGCAGTACCGTGCGACCCGTAGGGATGAGGGCAAGGCGAGTGAGTTGCTGGACCCGCTGTGCTTCGAGGAGCTCAGAAAGGGAATTGTGGATACCTAATTGCAGAAGGCGGGCAGTAGGCGTGTAGGCAGGGAGGCCGAGGGCGATTTTGTATGATTTCCTAATAAGGGCGTCTAATTTGGCATGTTCCTTTGGTTTGAGGTTGACGTAGGGAGTACCATATGTAATGCGGCTGATCAGTAGGGCTTGAACAAGACGGCAGGTGTCTGGTTCTTTTAGGCCATGGCGTTGGGTGCAGATTCTTCTGATGAGATGTGTGAGCTGGGTGACTGTGACATGAAGTTGTGGGAGAATCGCCGCCCCAGAGCCATACGGAGTGAGGGCACTTGGGGAACGGGCGTAGAATCGATCGTGACTGACGGGTCCGGAGTGGGGTTTGGGGGACGGCCTCGGGTGCGGGCTCGAAGAACGAGGAGTGCGGATTTATGTGGTAGTGCAGGTACCCGAGTTTGCAATCAACGGCTTGCTGGAGAATGCCTTGTTGATCTCCTGGGGATCCTGCGTTAGTACAGAACAAGAGGTCATCCGCATAGAAAGCGTGCTGAAGGTTGGGGATGGCAGAAAGCTGGGTTGGGAGTTGAAGAAGGGCTATGTTAAAAAGGAGTGGCGAGATTACAGAACCCTGTGGTGTTCCTTCCGGCGGAGTCAGGAAAGGGTCAGACTGGAGGGGGCCAATACGAAGCGTTGCGGTGCGGTTCTTGAGAAAGGCCCGGACAAAGTTGTATGTGGCCTCCCCGCAATTGGTTGTTTGCAGTCCTTGGAGTATTGCGGCATGCGTGGCATTGTCAAATGCTCCTTGTACATCTAATGCAAGTATAGAACTGGGGTGCGTTTTGCTTCAGTTTTCGATAATTTGCTCTTTAAGTTGTAAAAGCACATCTTGGGTAGACAGGTGTGCTCGAAATCCAAACATGGTATGAGGATAGAGGTCATTGTCCTCCAGGAATGCCGTAAGTCGTGAGTGAACGAGGTGCTCGAAGAGTTTACCCAGGCATGATGTGAGGGAAATAGGGCGAAGGTTGTCAATGGAGATTGGTTTGTGTGGTTTCGGGATGAGGGTGATGTCGGCGTGGCGCCACTGAGGAGGAAGGGTGCCGGCTGCCCAGTGCTTGTTGAAGAGGGCAAGGAGGGAGTTGAGGGTGTCTTCATCGAGATTTCGCAAGGTCTTGTTGGTTACTCGATCTTTTCCGGGGGTGGTATTGCGGGTGATGCGGGTGAGGGCCTGCTTCAATTCTTGAATCGAGAAGGGGGCATCAAGCGCAGGGTTCGGTGTACCCATGTAGTCGTTAGATGGAGGAGGTGGCGGGGTTTGCGGAGGTCCAAAACACTTCGTGCGTAGGGTGTCTAGAAGGTGGGCAGAGGGATGGGGGTAGTTATGAATCACACGTTGTATGTGGTGATACGTGGCAGTCTTGGAGTGTTTTGAGCACAGCAGATGTCTCAGAATACGCCACGCACGTTTTGTGCTAAGCGTACCCTGCAGCTCGTCGCAGAATGAGCGCCAATTTTGGGTTTGAAGGGTTCGAGCGTATTCCGAGGCACGGTGGGTGACTTGAGCGATGCGGCGCTTTAGCGAGCGATTGTGCCTGCGCGTCTTCCAGAGGTTTACTAAGCCTCGTCGGGCTGCCCACAAGTGTGCGAGATGGGCGTCCACAGAGGGATTGGCTGTAGTGAGGGGATAACTTTTGTGTACTTCTGAACCAGGGACAGAAGCTGCGATGTCCATTATTCGAGGTCCGTGATTTCATCTGGCAGGGAGGTGGGATCCTTGCGGAACGAGGACCAATCGGTGAGCGGAGCGTGACAGATTGTACGCTTGAGGGCAAGGCAGCGAATAGTGAGCGCCAGAATGTGATGGTCACTCCCCAAAGTATCCGGTAGCCTCTGCCACTCTAGGTGAGGGGCATTTCGAGCGAAATTCAGGTCTGGGTTGGTGTCGCGTAAACACTGTTCCCTATACGGGTAGGGAGGGCTAAGTCGTTGCACAGCGTGAGTGCGTGGTGCAGCGTTGCGTGAAGGAGGGCAGTGGATTCCTTGTGGCTTGGGTATCACCCCATGAGTGGTGAGGGGCGTTGAAATCCCCAAGCAGAAGAAGAGGGTTAGAGCCGGCTTTTTGTGTAGCCATCAGGAGGAGGGGGTCGATATCCTTAAGCGGGTGTTGCGGGGGACTGTACACGTTGAGGATAAAGAGGCTGTGTTGACCCGGGTGGGTTGGGAGAATCTCGACGAAAGTGTGGTTAATGAATGAAGGGATATCATGCTGCTGCGCCGTGAACGTTTTAGAGACGAACACTGCTGTGCAATGAGAGGGATCCTGGGTGAAATATTCGAAACCACGAAGCGTGGGGGTTGGCGTATCGGTTTCCTGGAGGGCAATAACGTCTGGGGGAGATTGGCATATGTAATGATCGAGCTGGGTTTTTTTGCTGTTATATGACCGGCAATTCCATTGATAGATGGTAATTTCGGAGGGGTCAGTCATCATCGGACGGGAGTGGGGTGGCGGCGGCTCTCTGGGCATCGGGATGCTGAGATATTTTCGGCTTCTTCGATTGAGGAGTCTTGTCGCCTTCGGGGGCGTTAAGGAGCTACAGAATAGCCTGGGTAAGGTTGGATGAGCTAGCCTGTTCTAGGGCGGTCATGCGCTAGGTGAGGGAGTCGGTGAGCCGAAGGAGAGTCTGCGCAGTGTCGGTAATGGTTTTGTTGAGAGCAGCCAAGACATCGGTGATCTGTTTTTCGACAAGGGGCATGATTTGCGTACGAATCTTTTCGTCAATGAGGGCGTCGGCTGGTACGTCAGAAAGGGAGGGTGGGGGTGGGGTTAGGGAGGCAGTATCTGGGGGCGGTGCATTTTCGGGCTAGTTGAGAGAGGCGGTTAGCATTTTCGAGCGCTTCAATACGCTGGAAGATGGCGGCGTTTTGCTTTTTTATTTCGGCTAGAAGTTGTTCTATTGCGGGCGGGGCCGGCGGAAGTGTGGTTTGAGAGGCTGGTGCAGGTCGCGTGGGGAGAGGAGGGAAAGATTGAGCAGTGGGGGAGCGCGAGACAACAGCTGACCAGCTCACCTGTCGGGGGTCGATGTCCGATGCTGGAGGGGTGGTTTGTCCATAGTGGGTGGGGCGAGGCTTTGAGACTGGGGGTGCAGGTATGAGTCTCTTAGGGCAGTCTTTGCTTGCGGTTGCATGGGGGAGGTTACACAGTTTGCACTGGGGACTGCACGGATGGACTGCAGGAGGATTGCTCAGTCTACAAGCGGGGCAAGTCGGGCGGTCGGGATGCGGGCAGACGTCTTGTCTGTGGCCGATGTCGCCGCACAGTTGACAAACTTGTACACTCGGGCGGAATGGGCGGCAGCGGTACAGGAGGCTGCCGACTTTCACGTAGAAGGGCACGTGAGGGCCCTGGAAGGTCAGGAGTGCCGAGGTGGTACGACCCATGAGGCGAGCATGTATGAGTTGAGGCCTGTTTGCTTGTAGTAGGTCGCCGAGGGCTTCATTTTTTGTATCCGGGTCCAAGCCGTGGATGACTCCCCGGCAAGTGTCGGGAGGTGGCTTCATGTACGGCATGATTTCGTATTGCACTTCGCCGATTTGCACACATGTTATCTTGCTCAGCGTGATGGCATGACTGGCGTTGGGTGTGCTTGCTACGACTAAATTTTGGGACGTCTGGATTTGAAAAACGATGGTGTTTTAGAATTCTTGCAGGGGAATCGCACTTGCAGTTGCGAAGCTTTGGAGAACAGTGCGAGGAGCCCAGGCCGCGACGTTAAGGCCAGATCGGGGTCGATAGACCACGGTGTAGTTGTCTTTCGGCAACCGCGGTTGTGGTGCACGGCGGGTGTTGGCGCCCGTGGTAGGTGAAACGCTTGGCTCACCGCGTTGCGGTGGTAAAGCTGACGTGGCGTTGCCCGGTGGCCTCGAAGGCGCTTTCTTGAGGCGCGAGTAAATGACATCGGTCCAGGGGTTTTCCGGTGGGATAGTACGGCCACTCAGTTGATAGAATTCCATGGCCTCTTGGCGCTGGGAGTGGGGCGCTGGGAGTGGGAGCTCTGCGCGCGCCGGAATGGCCGGAGGCAGCAGTATGGAACACCTTTGGCGCGGTAGGCTTAGCAGAGCGTCGCCGCCGTGGAAGTTCAAAGTAGGGTAATTAAGCAGAGAGAGGCCCCCCGATGGCACTTGAGGCACCGAAGCGTGCTGGATAACGTTAGAAACATGATGGTAAAGTCGTTCACTTGCCAGTGAGGGTAGTCCGCCGATTTGGAGGTTCACTGCGGGAGCCCATACAAAACGTGACCGTCTGTGTCGGCCCCCTGGCGGCGAATCCGGCTAACAAAGTAAAGAAAGGCAATTGTTCTATTCACAAACGTGTCGTGGCTTAGTTTGAACTGAGCGAACGAATTTTCACGACCCGTCGGCGGTCGGCAGGCTAAACGGTGGGACGACTGACTCTGCCGGAAGGTCGGCAAGCCATGCAGTAGCACAGTCAAGCCTAGTTTTTTCCTCCTGACGTCACGCGAAAACGCCAAAGAAAATGGGCAAGGTGGGAGAGAGGAGGACAGCATATTCGAATTGATTTTTCCACTTAATAAATTCGCGTTAGCGCACCCAGAGTGGCCAAAACATGGCCTATGGACTCCGGACTACAACTTGCGCAAGTAATCACACAAATCACTTGTGTCCCTTTAACGCGCCGACGCTACACAGGTGATGAGGCGCGCCGTAGTGGAGGTCTCCGGATTGATTTTGGCCACCTGGGAATGTTTAATGCGCACAGGAATCTTGAACACAGGGGGCTTTTAACTTTTCGCCTTCATCAGAAAAGCGGCCGTCGCGGCCGGGAATAAACGTTAAACCAAGAAAAACTGAAACATTGAAATCAACCAAAGTCCAACCAGACAGGTATACCATTCACTAGACAACGCCGGAACACGCCGAGTGTGAAACCAGCGCTGCTTTAAGGGGACCGTGAAGACATGCAAAACTTGAAATAGATGCGCGTTATTTCATAACAGGGCTCATTTTGGGAACAGGCGGACGCATTGCGCTGTGAATAAGGAAAGACGGGCCGGAGTAGCGATTGGCAAAAGTGTGTTATACATCTAAAAATGTAAGGTCTCACCGAGATTTGAACTGGGATGGCTGGATTCAGAGTCCAGAGTGCTAACCATTACACCACGAGACCGAAGACTTTCCGACACCGGGAATCGAACCTGGGCCTCCTGGGTGAGAGCCAGGTATCCTAGCCACTAGACAACACCGGAACACGCCGAGTGTGAAAGAATCGCTGCTTTAAGGGGACCGTGAAGGCATGCAAAACTTGAAATAAATGCACGTTATTTCATAAGAGGGCACATTTTGGGAACAGGCGGACGCATTGCGCTGTGAATAAGGAAAGACGGGCCGGAGTAGCGATTGGCAAAAGTGTGTTATACATCTAGAAATGTAAGGTCTCACCGAGATTTGAACTCGGTTCGCTGGATTCAGAGTCCAGAGTGCTAACCATTACACCATGAGACCGAAGACTTCCCGACGCCGGGAATCGAACCCGGGCCTCCTGGGTGAGAGCCAGGTATCCTAGCCACTAGACATCACCGGAACACGCCGAGTGTGAAAGACGCGCTGCTTTAAGGGGACCGTGAAGACATGCAAAACTTGAAATAAATGCACGTTATTTCATAACAGGGCTCATTTTGGGAACAGGCGGACGCATTGCGCTGTGAATAAGGAAAGACGGGCCGGAGTAGCGATTGGCAAAAGTGTGTTATACATCTAGAAATGTAAGGTCTCACCGAGATTTGAACTCGGATCGCTGGATTCAGAGTCCAGAGTGCTAACCATTACACCATGAGACCGAAGACTTCCCGACGCCGGGAATCAAACCCGGGCCTCTTGGGTGAGAGCCAGGTATCCTAGCCACTAGACATCACCGGAACACGCCGAGTGTGAAAGACGCGCTGCTTTAAGGGGACCGTGAAGACATGCAAAACTTGAAATAAATGCATGTTATTTCATAAGAGGGCTCATTTTGGGAACAGGCGGACGCATTGCGCTGTGAATAAGGAAAGACGGGCCGGAGTAGCGATTGGCAAAAGTGTGTTATACATCTAGAAATGTAAGGTCTCACCGAGATTTGAACTCGGATCGCTGGATTCAGAGTCCAGAGTGCTAACCATTACACCATGAGACCGAAGACTTTCCGACGCCGGGAATCGAACCCGGGCCTCCTGGGTGAGAGCCAGGTATCCTAGCCACTAGACATCACCGGAACACGCCGAGTGTGAAAGACGCGCTGCTTTAAGGGGACCGTGAAGACATGCAAAACTTGAAATAAATGCACGTTATTTCATAATAGGGCTCATTTTGGGAACAGGCGGACGCATTGCGCTGTGAATAAGGAAAGACGGGCCGGAGTAACGATTGGCAAAAGTGTGTTATACATCTAAAAATGTAAGGTCTCACCTAGATTTGAACTCGGATCGCTGGATTCAGAGTCCAGAGTGCTAACCATTACACCATGAGTCCGAAGACTTTCCGACGCCGGGAATCGAACCCGGGCCTCCTGGGTGAGAGTCAGGTATCCTAGCCACTTTTTTTTCCTTATTGCATATTTTGTCAACAACACACACATTACAAAATCAACCTTTGAGGTTGAGGACAATAAACCTCCGCCAAACTTTTAGTTGGCGCTGAAATGTTGGTGCACTTTCATTACACTAAGCTCATTTAACAAACACAAAAATTCATGATCACAATCATCATTATTCACCACATCTCGAAGACTACAGACGTCTTCAACAAAATAACTATTTACAGACCGCGCGTCAACTGAATTGTGACGAACGTCCATTCTGCTACGCCATATTGCGTGCAAACCTAAAAGAAAGAGCAGGTCGTATGGAATACTGTCCGTGTTTACTGAAAGGTGTCTAATTCCTTCGGCTGTTAGTGGCAAATCTTTTTTTATAGTTCTTCGAAGGACGTCCCAGAAAAAGGCTGCGTCCCAGCAATCCAGGAAAGCGTGCTCCACATTTTCGGGTTTTTTGCACAAAAAGCAGTCTGAACCCCACGGTAAAAACAGCCCCCTTCGCTCTTGCCATGTCAGTACCGGAAGGGTGTCCGTGTGAAGCTTAAAGAAAAACGTGTTTGCAGCCCCTCGCACTGCTATTTTTTTGACCCTCTTTAAAACGTCGCGGCCGGTGCTGTCACGGTATCTGGATCGGTAGATTGGTTCGGGGAACAGGGATTCAGTTAGGTCTCTAGAAAGACGCTTACGGGAAACATTGGACAGGTATTCCACCGAAAACCGGGCCGTGAGAAAACGGAAGGCTGCGACTACTTCCCGCAGAAAACCTCTACCACTCTGCCTTACATAGTCAACAGATGAAACAACAAAATTTGGCAGGGCCGTCGCTAGTGACATTTGCAAATAGGTTCGAATTAAAGGGTCTGTCTGGTCCCTTAAAAAGAAAAACCTTGACACAAGCTGTTTCACAAAAAGGTGTGGTAACGCCAGACCACCATCCTCCAGTCTGCGGAACAAATTGCTGCGGCTTGTTCGCTCGAAAACCGACTGCCAAACGAAAACTGCAAACAGGCGATGGAACGTTTGCACATTCATCCGAGAACACGATAAAACCTGCATTATATACCAAATTTTGGCCACCAGAAACAAGTTGCACACAGTTGCACGCGCAAAAATAGACAATTTTTTTACCACCCCATTTTTGTGTCTGCGCACGCATTTCATGCGCCCTATCACCCCAGTACGCCGTATTTTCGCGATACCGATCCAATGGTACCCCCAAATACTTTGACGGCGTTGTGAACCACTAGACGTTTTCGTAAACAGCAGGTACCTCTGCCCATTCCCCATGCCAAAGCCCGACAGTTTTGCTGACGTTTAATTGACTACCCGTTACATCACAAAAGCGTTGCGTCATGCGCAGCGCCTTACTCACACTTTCTTTGTCTGAACAGAAAAAAGCCACATCGTCAGCGTATGCCAACACCTTTACTTCGCATGCCTGCAGGCAAAAACCACGTATGCTACTACTTGCAATTATCTTTGCACACAAAGGTTCGATATACAGGGCAAAAAGTAGCGGGCACAGTGGACACCCTTGCCTCACTGAGGACTGAACGTGTATTTTATCTGTTGATTCCTTATTAACAATTATTCTAGTATTACAATTACTGTAGGCCATTTTAACGCCGTCTTTAATTACCGACCCTAAGTTAACATGCTGCAGTATTTCAAACAGTATTTCATGACATACACGGTCGAAAGCTTTCGCCAGGTCTATTTGTACCATGGCTACCGTTCGAAAGTCGGCATCACAGTACTCCAATACGCTGCGGGCTACATGAATATTTGTAAATATAGTTCTTCCCTTTATACCACAGGTTTGGTGAGGCCCTATTAACGATTTGATATCTCCTTGCATACGTTTCGCAAGAACTTTCATTAATATCTTATAATCAGTATTAGTAAGTGTAATATGCCTGTAGCCAGTTACTTTGTTCGATCGATCGCTGTCCTCCCCCTTCGGTATCAACACCGTGTGGGCATTTCCGCATGACGGCGGTAGACTCCCAGGCTCATAAGACTCAGAAAAAACCCCATGTAGTAGTCCCGTCACTTCTGCCTTAAACTTCTTGTAAAAAAAAGCACTAATCCCGTCAGGTCCCGTCGATTTGCCGGAGTTCAAATCATTTATGGCGTCCTCGATTTCGCTTAAGGATATCTCCCTTTCAAGAAGTGCTGTCTCTTCACTTTCCAGCTGCGGAAAACAGTTCAGAAATTCTGTTTTAAACCCTTCTTTAGGTTTTCGCAGGTATCCTAGCCACTAGACAACGCCGGAACACGCCGAGTGGGAAAGAAGAGCTGCTTTAAGGGGACCGTGAAGACATGCAAAACTTGAAATAAATGCACGTTATTTCACAAGAGAGATCATTTTGGGAACAGGCGGACGCATTGCGCTCTGAATAAGGAAAGACGGGCCGGAGTAACGATAGGCAAAAGTGTGTTATACATCTAAAAATGTAAGGTCTCACCGAGATTTGAACTCGGATCGCTGGATTCAGAGTCCAGAGTGCTAACCATTACACCATGAGTCCGAAGACTTTCCGACGCCGGGAATCGAACCCGGGCCTCCTGGGTGAGAGCCCAGGATTTTTTTTTCTTTATTGCGGAGACGAAAATGCCGCTCGAGAAGACGATTCTCGGCCTCCCCAAGCTACAACAGTCGACTGCGCCGCGCAAGCAGAACCACCGCCCTCAACAAGCGCCGCACCGATGGAATATGACGCCCTAAGCGGCCGCGCCATTCACCCACCAAACCCATGGCTGCAGGTCGTATCCTACCGCAACAAAAGCAAGCGCACCGACAAACAGGCAAGCATTACCACTTCTCAAAAGCCTACTCCGCCGACGCGCGCTATTCCGCCGCCACGCATTCCTGCTGACCACTATGTCACAGTCTTCCGGCCACTCAACGGCCTCCGCGTTCATGATTGGACCAACCAAGAGCTTTCCCAGGCACACATTCAGGCCAGCGGGATTCCAGAAAAGCAGTTCCGAGCTTTAATTACTACTCAAGCGCAACCGGCAAACAATCTCTTCGTCATCGGTACACCTGACCCCTACGTCGCTGACAGGCTCTCAGAACTGACAAGCATCCCTCTCCGCAACGTCAACTATGACATCACCGCCTACATGAAGCCTCCACCGGGCACGTCCCGTGGCGTCATTCACGGCCTGCCGGACGACATCACTTCGGAGAAGCTCCTGGAATACACCAAGAACAATCGCCCGTACCTCATCCACGCTGGATAATGGGCCGTACCAAATCAGCTATCCTCACATTCAACGGCACACGCGTCCCATATTATGTAAAAGTAAACTGTGAGCTCATACGCTGCCGTCCATATCGACGCACCATTCAAGTTTTCAAGTGGTGCGGAGACGTCGGCCACCGCCAAGACGTCTGCCCGCATCCGGAAAAGCCCCACTGCCCGGTCTGCGGCCTCTCGGGCCCCCAGGAAGACCACCTCTGCACACCCCGTTGCAAACTCTGCCAAGAACCTCACGTCACGGCGGGGAAAGACTGCCCAAGGCGACATCTCCCGACACCTGCGTCAACGAAGCCCAAGCAATCCTCTGCCCAACAGAAGAAGCAACAACCCAAGTTTTACGACAACGAGTGTCCAGCTCTACCGCCCGTCCCCACAACCACTCGGCCTAAGGACTGCCCGATAACCCCACAACAGGTGAGCTGGTCAGATGCAGTTTCAAATGCTCCCACTGCTCACAGGTCCCATGATTCCCCACCTCCCTCACAACCAGACCACACGTCCCCCTCTTATGCCCACGCCATAACTCAAATCCAACAACAACAAAAAGAGTTTTAACGCCAACTAACAGAAATTACGACGAAAATTAACGCTATCATCACGTCTCCCCTTCCGTGTCCACCAACCAACACACTCGAACCCGCGCAAATCCACGCTGTAATTGACGACAAAATCACACAGATTGTGAAGAAAATCACTGACTCGCACGCAGCAAACATCGCTCCCCTCTGCGAAAGCCTCAAAGGGCTCGCCGATCGGCAAAATAAGCTAGAAAAATCCACCCAAAGCCTCTACGAAACTATTTACTCTAGCCACCCTTCAAAAAAGATGAAACATCACCCTTACCATGACTAAGGACAGTGGCGATGCAATTACCGTTTACCAATGGAACTGTCGCTCCTTGAATAGCAAACGAAGTCAACTGGCCCTCCTCGCTGCATCCTCATTTCCGGACATTATTGCACTTCAAGAAACGAACACCCCGACTCCACGCCTTCCATACTACACCGCATTCACCCAGGACGCGCAACATCGGACAGCTATCTTTGTTCACAACGCGCACGCCGCCCAACCCCACCAGCTGAGCCAAGAAATACCCAACACATTTGTGGAACTCATATCTGCACAACCCTCCTGTCCAAGTACATACATACTTAACATATACAGCCCTCCCAACGGTAGTCTTCAGGCAATTGACGCCTTAATCCACGAAGCCACACAGAAGACGAAAAACGAACCTTTCCTCCTGCTTGGTGACTTCAATGCCACGCACTATGCATGGGGGTACGTGCATGCCTCAAAAAAAGGAACACAATTACTGCACGCCACACAAAACCACCACCTTACGCTTCAAAACGATCTCACCATTCCGACCAGAATCGGCAACAGCGTAAACCGAGATATTATCCCCGACCTGAGTTTCACGAGAAATTGCCGGAATGTGCAATGGTTATGCCTGCCGGAAACATTAGGGAGCGACCATCACATTATCTCTCTGCGACTATACATAAGGAAGAAAACCACAAAAATAGGAGTAGCCAAACTAACAAACTGGTCCGCTTTCCGCGGGGATATCACTCCGCTCCCGCCTATACAAACAGACCTAACCGAATGGGCACAGGCATTGGAGCAGCGGGTACAAAAATACACGCAAGAAATCGCTCTTACTGAGGACACACCAGCTGCAGACATACATCTCCTAAACATATGGGAAGCGCGAAGGAGCTTGACAAAGAGATGGAAGCACCAAAAACATAATAGAACGCTTAAGAAACGTATAGCCCTCCTCAACCAACAAGCGCAAGAATATGCCGTCACCTTACAAAGACAAAATTGGCACTCGTTCTGTGACAAACTCAAAGGCACCCTAAGCACCAAAAAAGCGTGGCACCTTCTTCGCCATCTCCTGGACAGCTCCAGCTCTCGGACTCAAGTCAACCAAAAGATACAGCAACTAATAAGAAACTGTGACGTCCACCCCAGAGAGCTACTTCTAACTATCCGCAACAACCTGTTTGGAACTCCCACAACCCAGCCAGCTCCCCCAACACTGTGTTACACAGGCCGACCAAATCAAAAACTTGATGCTCCTTTCACCTTTGAAGAACTGCAATCAATCCTTTCTAATCTCACTCGTAACACCACACCCGGCAGGGATCGAATCACTAACCGCATTCTTCGCAACCTGGATCATGAAACACTGGAATCGATACTTGAGCTCTTCAATTGCCATTGGGACGAGGGCACGCTACCGGCACAGTGGAGGCACTCTGATATAACGCTTATACCGAAACCGAACAAACCCATCTCGCCTACGTCACTACGGCCAATATCTCTGACCTCATGCGTAGGCAAGATTTTCGAGCACCTCGTGCATCAACGATTGGTCAACTTTCTTGAAGAGCAAAACTTATATCCTCTAACAATGTTCGGATTTCGGCAGAAACTTTCCGCTCAAGATGTACTCCTGGAACTGAAGGAACAGGTCATTGTTCATCTTAGCCGCACCACCCCTAAAGCAATACTGGCACTCGACGTCAAGGGTGCATTCGATAACGTCACCCATCAAGCTATCCTCGAAAATCTTAACCAGACTCACTGCGGATCCAAGGCTTTCAACTATGTGAAAGCCTTCCTTAGAAACCCTACAGCCACCATCAAACTTAGGCAGCTTGTGTCACCGACATTTAATACGCCTGCCAAAGGCACGCCCCAGGGCTCTGTAGTTTCCCCTCTACTTTTTAGTATTGCGCTACTGGCACTTCCCGCAAAACTTAACGCAATAGCAAATCTCAAGCATGCATTCTATGCCGACGATTTAACCCTCTGGACAGTGAAAGGTTCCAGCGGGGAGCAGCAGGACCCCCTTTACCAGGCAGTGGATGAAACTATCTCATACCTTCAACCAAGGGGACTAACATGTGAGCCTTCTAAATCAGCGCTCCTCATCCTCAGGGCAAGAACGCGAGGACGCGCAAGAACTCCGGACCCAGACGTCACAATTTTCGGGCAGCCCGTTCCCAAAGTGCAAACACTTAGAATTCTTGGCGTGCCTTTCAACCATGATGGTTCGGGTTTGGCCCTGTTACCGCAACTTCACAGAACCGTGACGCAACTTGCCCACCTCATACGCCGAATACGAGGCCAAAAGCATGGTCTCACCGAAACTGACACATGCCGATTGGTACAAGCCCTTCTACTTAGCCGGATAACATATGCGACTCCCTTTATTGAACTCAAACCTCAAGAGATCAGCAAGCTGGACGTCCTCATACGGAAAACATACAAAACGGCCTTAGGCCTCCCCACTTACACCTCCAATGAAAAACTACTCCGGTTGGGGCTAAACAACACTCTTGAAGAGCTAATTGAAGCCCAGCGAAATTCACAACTTCATCGCCTAACACTTACTCCTACAGGGAGGAAGGTGCTTCATGACAACGGAAGACCAAGCCCAACCACCCACGACTTACCTCAACGAATCCCGCTACACATACGCAAGAAACTCAAGGTTGCTCCCATTCCCAAGCATATGCACCCAGTCTCGAGGCCGCCGTGAGGCAAGGGTCCGCCAGCTTACGAAAAAATATGCAGACGACTGTCATACCCGATACACGGATATCGCTCAGAATCCCAAGATACCCGGCACCACCCTGGTCACGCTCGATTCCAAAGGAGAAATTGCCACTGCAGCAACGCACTTTGATTTATCCACAAGATTGGCAGAAGCTCTAGCTATAGCCCATGCAACCACCACTCACCACAATCAACCCTATCTTACCATCATCTCGGACTGTCAGGAAGCCTGCCGAATGTACCAAGCTGGGCTGGCACCACCCCAGGCCATCCCAATCCTACAGCGATTGCCTGAAGACATAGAAGTATCCATTGTCTGGACTCCTGGTCACTCGGGTCTTGCTGGGAATGAAGCGGCGAACGCTTCCGCCCGAGAACTCCACTCACGGGCATTCCCATCCTCAACGCAAGCTACCCTTAGGTGCACGGACAGTGGAGCTACCCACCTGGCACCCCTCGACAACAGCTACAGCTCACTCTTGTCACATTACACCCACACGAGAAGAACATATCCTCCCCCCCCACCACACGTTATCTAACTACGAAGCATATATCTACCGCCGACTACAAACTGACACCTTTTACAACCACGCCATCCTCGCACACATATCTCCATCCACATACCCCTACAACTGCCCGCATTTCGACACTCCTCTTACAACCTATCACCTCGTCTACTCCTGCCCACGCAACGTTGACCCCGTCCCCTCCCGATCCCCTGAGCAGTGGGAGTCTGCGCTGACCAGCTCGGCACCGGAGCGCCAAAAAGCGCTTGTGCAACGGGCCCTGGAATCAGCAAAGGCTCGCGGCCTCCTGGACGTAGGTAGCTGACCACCACCCCCCACTCCCGTCCTTTTGCTCAATAAATGTTTACTCCACCTCCTCCTCCTTTATTGCCTGGTTTTGACAACACGCTAAACAACATTACAGATGATCACAATAAAACACTGAACTCAGGAAAAGTGAGGCTGCCAGCCAATAAAGGGCTGGCATTGTCAATTAAAATGGCCTCAGCTTTGTCAGCTGCTCTATTTCTGGCAGACAAACCGGGAATACCTCCTCAGACTTAATAATTTCGACAAAGCGACCAATACTCTCTTTAAAATACTGTCGGGCAAAACGTGCATCGACATCATTATACAGTTTTGCAGTGCGAGAGCGCCATATGCTATGGAGGCGCAGTACCATTACTAAATCATAAGGCACGCCAGCCTCATTGTCCACTGCAAGAAACCGTATACCGTGAGGGTTTAAGGGAAAGTCTTTTCGTAGTGTCCTTTGCAGCACATCTCATAAGTACACTCCCTCACAACAATGCAAAAACACGTGGTCTATTGCCTCTGGTAATTTACATCTTAAACAGTCTGTCCCCCATGGTACAAATAGCCCCCTCTGTTCCATATATGTTCGTACTAATACTGTACCTGTATGCAGCCTAAAGGAAAAGGACTTGACCCCTGGCTGAATTTGCATCCTTTTCACCCTCTTAAGAACGTCCTGGCCTGGGCCTCCAGAGTACATAGCTCTGTACATTGGCCCAGGGAACACGGTATCCACAATATCATGATACAGATTTTTCCTTTTTACAGCACTCAAGTATTCTTTTGAAAACCGTGCATTCAAAAAATTTACACTTCCAACGACTTCTTTGAAAAAGCCAAAAATCCCTCCATGCATATACCCAGTGGTTACAACAAAGTCAGGGAGAAGCCTGCCCAGCCTCACCTGACACACTGTCCTCAGAAAGGGGTCGCTTACATCCCTTAAAAACAGAAATCTATTTACAAGCTGCCGCACAAATAGGTGCGCCAGTCCCAGTCCCCCATCTTTGATTCGCCTGAAGAGGTTGGTGCGGCTGCACCTCTCCAAATTCGAGGCCCACACGAAAACAGCAAGGACCCGATGCAGTTTTTGCACATTTGTACGCGAACAGTGGAGCACTTGCATCACGTACCACAGTTTACTAACAAAAAACAGATTGCACACTGTTGCCCTAGCAAAGGTTGATAAATAAGCCCCCCTCCACTTGTCTGCCTTTGCTCGAGTCTCCTGTGTTTGTTCGTGCCAGTACGGCTCACTATCTTTATAACACTGTAGTGGGGCTCCAAGGTACTTTACAGGGGTTGTTAACCAGCTTACGTTTTCAAAAGTGTCAGGGGTTGATTGCCATTCTCCATGCCAGAACCCCAGGCACTTTCCCCAATTTACAAGGCTTCCGGTGATTGTACTAAACTGTTTTGTTATCTGAACTACTTTAATAATACTTTCTTTGTTTTCACAGAATACCGCAATGTCGTCTGCTTAAGCAAATACTTTTACTTCGGCCTCATGCAATCGGAACCCTCGAATTTCCACATCTTTGAGTATGCGCAAACACAATGTTTCAATATAAATGCAAAACAAAAGTGGGCTGAGGGGGCAGCCCTGGCGCACAGAGCGTTGCACGTTAATGGGCGCTCCCAATGCCTTGTTCACAACTAACCGCGTGATGCAATTCCGGTACGCCAATGCTACCCCCTCTTTGATAACAGAACCGACGTTTATATAGTCTAAAATATAAAACAATACTTCGTGTGATACACAATCGAAGGCATTTTCAAGGTCTAGCTGAAGCACAGCGACTCCTAGATGCATGGCATCGGAACACTCCAGCACACACCTAGCCTTGTGTATATTGGTGCAAATGGACCTTCCCCGTATGCCGCAAGTCTGATGAGGGCCAACAATTTTATGAATCACTCCCTGGAGCCCACTTGCTAGTATCTTCATAAATATTTTGTAGTCCACATTCGTAAGTGAAATGGGCCTATATGACGTAACCTGCTTAAGTTTTCCGACATCTTCTGTTTTGGGGATCAACACCGTGTGAGCAGTTCCGTAAGAACGTGGCAGTGTTTTCAAATTAAATGATTCATTGAAAACAGCCGCCAATACCGGCGATATTTCACTCTTAAATTCCTTGTAGCACGCCGCACTCAAACCATCCGGGCCTGGCGATTTCCCCGGGTTTAAATTATCAATGGCGTCTTCAACTTCTTTCGATGTTATTGGTTGTTTCATTGTTTTCATTGGTTGTTTCATTGGTTGTTTCCTTTGTTTCATCGTCAAGCTTCGGCATGTTGCTGAGGAATTCTCTCCTGAAGCTTTCGATATCGGCAGAGCGGAAAGCAAAAAGCGACTGGTAGTGCTCAAAAAAGGCACGCTCGATGTGCTTGTTATCCCCGGAAGTTTCGCCGTTCCAGTCAATCTCGGTTATGTGATTCCGTCGAGCATGCGCTTTCTCGAGCCCCAAGGCTCTCTTTGTAGGTCTTTCACCCGCTATCGCCTGGACCGCTCTTGCTCGTACAAGCGCTCCGTGATAGCGCTCTTCGTCGATTATTTCTAGCTTTTGTTTTGTTTGCCTGATGTCGTCTTTGTACACGCCCGGCTGTTTGCCCTCCTGCTCTGTCAGTGTTTTAGCAATTCTGGGAGCGACGTTTCCTTTTCTTTTTGTTCGAACCTTATGCAGCTGGCCCGTTCAATTGCTGTAATTTTTGACGCTTCTTTTGCTAGTTCCCACATTTCCAACATCATATTTTGGCTGCCCTGTTCGATTTTTCTGATTTGGTCCTTTACTGTGTTGCTGAAATTTTCGTCTTTTAAAACAGTTTCATCTCACTTCCACAATTCCCATGTAAAATTGTTCCGCCGTTTTTTGTGCCCTATTCTGCACGCGACAAGACAATGATCGGTGAAAGACAATGGCAAAACACTATAGTTGCTGCACATTAGAACCATTTCCACCGATATGTAAATCCGGTCCAGTCGGGCTTGGCTAGCGCCTTGAAAGTGCGTGTATTGCACGCTTCTTGCGCCCTCCAAACATTCGGCAACATCCTGAAGACCGAATTCCACAATGTGCTCAGACAACAAATCAGTGCTGACGTCCTTGAATGGCCTTTTGCTTGTCTTGTCACGTGCGGTCAACACACAATTGAAATCTCCTAATAGTATTATTTGCCTATCCCTGGTAAGGTGCTGCCTGATACTAACAAAGAAGTCAGCACGTTCGTCCCCAGAATTGGGGGCATAAATGCACAACACGCGCCACTCAACACTGCGAAAAGAGAAATCGCACACCACTAATCGGCCCAACAAGCACGACGTCACTGTTTGGACAGCTAAGCCCGGTAGGTTTCGCACAAAAAGTACGCAACCCGCCGAAGTGCCGACTGCGTGACTAACACACGCGAAGTACCTCGCCGTGATACGCCGCCCCATGCTCACAGTCTCTGCCTCCCCCTGCACTTTGGTTTCCTGAACCGCCAACACATCAACGTCATGCTCGGTTAACAGACGATACACTTGGCTCTGTTTTCTTTTCCCAGCCGATCCCCTGACGTTGAGTGTAGCTACGTTAAGTGCGAGGTCGTCAGACAGTTTAGTTCAATTAGAGACTGAGAGCATGGCGCTTACCTTTGGCGTCTCGAGCTGGCTACGCGCTCCCGCCCGCCGCTGCGCTGTCCCCTGAGTTGCGCTGTTGGGGGGGCGTTTCCGGGGGCTTCCTGTCGGGCGGTATGGTGGGCTTGGGTCTGAACGACAGGCGCCGTATCTGCGTTGTTTTCGCCGGCGGCTCCTCGCTGTTCTGGTTACCCCTGCTGTCGTTCCCGTCTGCTGCGTCGACGTGGGGGCGTTTGACGGTCCCCGCCGGAGTCGCTGCTCCGTCGGTGTCCATCGTTTCCGGGTGTTGCCCCGCCAGTGCACCGGGGGGCTCGGCTGCCACGCACTTTTCGTCGCTTTTAACCAAGCTCTCCTCCGGTACTGTCGTCTTTGCTGGGGTGGCCTCGGGCGTTTTCACTTCCTGGGTGAGGCAGCCTTCCCTTGGGGTCGCGGTGGTAGCTTCGGAGGGCTCGCCCCCACCAGCGCCTTGAGCTGCTTCCTCTGCCTCGACGACGTCCATAAGGTGCTCGGTAGTACCCTCGTTGTCAGCGGGCCCCGTCACTGACGCGTACGAGGGCACGCACTGCGTCTCGACGTGACCAAAACACCGACACCTAGAACGACGGGGTAGCTTGCACTCCCGCCGCACATGGCCCTGGCCGTTGCAGCGAAGGCACTGCATGGGACGTCCGGGTACCACGACGAGGGCGAGCTCACCAGCAACCTTTATCTGGTGAGGCAGGTCGTCAATCTTATGGCCTCTTTTCAACTTCAGCAGCACCGTCCTCGTCGTGGAACCCTTGTCGGTGACGCCCTGAACGCGCCACCGCTCCCGGTTCACCTCGGTCACCTTGCCGTACGACGCCAGAGCAGCTCGGATGTCGTCGTCGGCTACGCCGTGTAGTAGCCAGTGCAGCTTCAGTCTGACCTGTTGGTCTTGCGGGTCGATGACGACGCACCGCCGGCCCTTTACTTGAAACTCCGGGACTGCGAGCATCTTCTTCGTTGCTTCGGCGCTGTTGAAAGTTATTGCCCACACGTGGTTTATCTGGTAAGCCCCCAAGGCGACAACCTCGGGGAGCAGACCAGTCCGTGCGAGCGCATCGCGAAAACCTTCGACCTTAAGCGGCCTGGCCTTCACGTCGCCATGCAAAAACAACGTGTTTAAAACAATGCGTCCGGTAGGCATAGCTCGGCTGAGCCGCTATCACCGCTCCGCTGGAGCTCATGCTTCGCACGTCCGTCCGCGAGCGTGGCCGGAAGAAATATGTCTAGACAACGCCAGATCCCGCCGAGTGTGAAAGAAGCGCTGCTTTAAGGGGACCGTGAAGACATGCAAAACTTGAAATAAATGCATGTTATTTCATAAGAGGGCTCATTTTGGGAACAGGTGGACGCATTGCGCTGTGAATAAGGAAAGACGGGCCGGAGTAACGATTGGCAAAAGTGTGTAATACATCTAAAAATGTAAGGTCCCACCGAGATTTGAACTCGGATCGCTGGATTCAGAGTCTAGAGGGCTAACCATTACACCATGACACCGAAGACTTTCCGACGCCGGGAATCGAACCCGGGCCTCCTGGGTGAGAGCCGGGTATCCTAGCCACTAGACAACGCCGGAACACTCCGAGTGTGAAAGAAGCGCTGCTTTAAGGGGACCGTGAAGACGTGCAAAACTTGAAATAAATGCACATTATTTAATAAGAGCGCTAATTTTGGGAACAGGCGGACGCATTGCGCTGTGAATAAGGAAAGACGGGCCGGAGTAACGATTGGCAAAAGTGTATTATACATCTAAAAATGTAAGGTCTCACCGAGATTTCAACTCGGATCGCTGGATTCAGAGTCCAGAGTGCCAACAATTACACCATGAGACCGAAGATGTTCCGACGCCGGGAATCAAACCCGGGCCTCCTGGGTGAGAGCCAGGTATCCTAGCCACTAGACAGCGCCGGATCACGCCGAGTGTGAAAGAAGCGCTGCTTTAAGGGGACCGTGAAGGCAAGCAAAACTTGAAATAAATGCACGTTATTTCATGAGAGGGCTCATTTTGGGAACAGGCGGACGCATTGCGCTGTGAATAAGGAAAGACGGGCCGGAGTAACGATTGGCAAGAGTGGGTTATACATCTAAAAATGTAAGGTCTCATCGAGATTTGAACTCGGATCGCGGGATTCAGAGTCCAGAGTGCTGACCATTACACCATGAGACCGAAGACTTTCCGACGCCGGGAATCGGACCCGGGCCTCCTGGGTGAGAGCCAGGTATCCTAGCCACTAGACAACGCCGGAACACGCCGAGTGTGAAAGAAGCGCTGCTTTAAGGGGACAGTGAAGGCAAGCAAAACTTGAAATAAATGCACGTTATTTCATGAGAGGGCTCATTTTGGGAACAGGCGGACGCATTGCGCAGTGAATAAGGAAAGACGGGCCGGAGTAACGATTGGCAAAAGTGTGTTATACATCTAAAAATGTAAGGTCTCATCGAGATTTGAACTCGGATCGCGGGATTCAGAGTCCAGAGTGCTAACCATTACACCATGAGACCGAAGGCTTTCCGACGCCGGGAATCGGACCCGGGCCTCCAGGGTGAGAGCCAGGTATCCTAGCCACTAGACAACGCCGGAACACGCCGAGTGTGAAATAAGCGCTGCTTTTAGGGGATCGTGAAGACATGCAAAACTTGAAATAAATGCACGTTATTACATAAGAAGGCTCATTTTGGGAACAGGCGGACGCATTGCGCTGTGAATAAGGAAAGACGGGCCGGAGTAACGTTTGGCAAAAGTGTGTTGTACATCTAAAAATGTAAGGTCTCACCGAGATTTGAACTCGGATCGCTGGATTCAGAGCGCAGAGTGCTAACCATTACACCATGAGACCGAGGACTTTCGGACGCCGGGAATCGAACCCGGGCCTCCTGGGTGAGAGCCAGGTATCCTAGCCACTAGACAACGCCGGAACACGCCGAGTGTGAAATAAGCGCTGCTTTAAGGGGATCGTGAAGACATGCAAAACTTGAAATAAATGCACGTTATTTCATAAGAGGGCTCATTTTGGGAACAGGCAAACGGATTGCGCTGTGAATAAGGAAAGACGGGCCGGAGTAACGATTGGCAAAAGTGGGTTATACATCTAAAAATGTAAGGTCTCACCGAGATTTGAACTCGGATCGCTGGATTCAGAGTCCAGAGTGCTAACCATTACACCATGAGACCGAAGACTTTCCGACGCCGGAAATCGAACCCGGGCGTCCTGGGTGAGAGCCAGGTATCCTAGCCACTAGACAACGCCGGAACACGCCGAGTGTGAAAGAAGCGCTGCTTTAAGGGGATCGTGAAGACATGCAAAACTTGAAATAAATGCACGTTATTTCATAAGAGGGCTCATTTTGGGAACAGGCAAACGGATTGCGCTGTGAATAAGGAAAGACGGGCCGGAGTAACGATTGGCAAAAGTGGGTTATACATCTAAAAATGTAAGGTCTCACCGAGATTTGAACTCGGATCGCTGGATTCAGAGTTCAGAGTGCTAACCATTACACCATGAGACCGAAGACTTTCCGACGCCGGGAATCGAACCCGGGCCTCCTGGGTGAGAGCCAGGTATCCTAGCCACTAGACAACGCCGGAACACGCCGAGTGTGAAAGAAGCGCTGCTTTAAGGGGATCGTGAAGACATGCAAAACTTGAAATAAATGCACGTTATTTCATAAGAGGGCTCATTTTGGGAACAGGCAAACGGATTGCGCTGTGAATAAGGAAAGACGGGCCGGAGTAACGATTGGCAAAAGTGGGTTATACATCTAAAAATGTAAGGTCTCAATGAGATTTGAACTCGGATCGCTGGATTCAGAGTCCAGAGTGCTAACCATTACACCATGAGACCGAAGACTTTCCGACGCCGGGAATCGAACCCGGGCCTCCTGGGTGAGAGCCAGGTATCCTAGCCACTAGACAACGCCGGAACACGCCGAGTGTGAAAGAAGCGCTGCTTTAAGGGGATCGTGAAGACATGCAAAACTTGAAATAAATGCACGTTATTTCATTAGAGGGCTCATTTTGGGAACAGGCAAACGCATTGTGCTGTGAATAAGGAAAGACGGGCCGGAGTAACGTTTGGCAAAAGTGTGTTATACATCTAAAAATGTAAGGTCTCACCGAGATTTGAACTCGGATCGCTGGATTCAGAGCGCAGAGTGCTAACCATTACACCATGAGACCGAAGACTTTCGGACGCCGGGAATCGAACCCGGTCCTCCTGGGTGAGAGCCAGGTATCCTAGCCACTAGACAACGCCGGAACACGCCGAGTGTGAAAGAAGCGCTGCTTTAAGGGGATCGTGAAGACATGCAAAACTTGAAATAAATGCACGTTATTTCATAAGAGGGCTCATTTTGGGAACAGGCAAACGGATTGCGCTGTGAATAAGGAAAGACGGGCCGGAGTAACGATTGGCAAAAGTGGGTTATACATCTAAAAATGTAAGGTCTCACCGAGATTTGAACTCGGATCGCTGGATTCAGAGTCTAGAGGGCTAACCATTACACCATGACACCGAAGACTTTCCGACGCCGGGAATCGAACCCGGGCCTCCTGGGTGAGAGCCGGGTATCCTAGCCACTAGACAACGCCGGAACACTCCGAGTGTGAAAGAAGCGCTGCTTTAAGGGGACCGTGAAGACGTGCAAAACTTGAAATAAATGCACATTATTTAATAAGAGCGCTAATTTTGGGAACAGGCGGACGCATTGCGCTGTGAATAAGGAAAGACGGGCCGGAGTAACGATTGGCAAAAGTGTATTATACATCTAAAAATGTAAGGTCTCACCGAGATTTCAACTCGGATCGCTGGATTCAGAGTCCAGAGTGCCAACAATTACACCATGAGACCGAAGATGTTCCGACGCCGGGAATCAAACCCGGGCCTCCTGGGTGAGAGCCAGGTATCCTAGCCACTAGACAGCGCCGGATCACGCCGAGTGTGAAAGAAGCGCTGCTTTAAGGGGACCGTGAAGGCAAGCAAAACTTGAAATAAATGCACGTTATTTCATGAGAGGGCTCATTTTGGGAACAGGCGGACGCATTGCGCTGTGAATAAGGAAAGACGGGCCGGAGTAACGATTGGCAAGAGTGGGTTATACATCTAAAAATGTAAGGTCTCATCGAGATTTGAACTCGGATCGCTGGATTCAGAGTCCAGAGTGCTAGCCATTACACCATGAGACCGAAGACTTTCCGACGCCGGAAATCGAACCCGGGCCTCCTGGGTGAGAGCCAGGTATCCTAGCCACTAGACAACGCCGGAACACGCCGAGTGTGAAAGAAGCGCTGCTTTAAGGGGATCGTGAAGACATGCAAAACTTGAAATAAATGCACGTTATTTCATAAGAGGGCTCATTTTGGGAACAGGCAAACGGATTGCGCTGTGAATAAGGAAAGACGGGCCGGAGTAACGATTGGCAAAAGTGGGTTATACATCTAAAAATGTAAGGTCTCACCGAGATTTGAACTCGGATCGCTGGATTCAGAGTCCAGAGTGCTAACCATTACACCATGAGACCGAAGACTTTCCGACGCCGGGAATCGAACCCGGGCCTCCTGGGTGAGAGCCAGGTATCCTAGCCACTAGACAACGCCGGAACACGCCGAGTGTGAAAGAAGCGCTGCTTTAAGGGGATCGTGAAGACATGCAAAACTTGAAATAAATGCACGTTATTTCATAAGAGGGCTCATTTTGGGAACAGGCAAACGGATTGCGCTGTGAATAAGGAAAGACGGGCCGGAGTAACGATTGGCAAAAGTGGGTTATACATCTAAAAATGTAAGGTCTCACCGAGATTTGAACTCGGATCGCTGGATTCAGAGTCCAGAGTGCTAACCATTACACCATGAGACCGAAGACTTTCCGACGCCGGGAATCGAACCCGGGCCTCCTGGGTGAGAGCCAGGTATCCTAGCCACTAGACAACGCCGGAACACGCCGAGTGTGAAAGAAGCGCTGCTTTAAGGGGATCGTGAAGACATGCAAAACTTGAAATAAATGCACGTTATTTCATTAGAGGGCTCATTTTGGGAACAGGCAAACGCATTGCGCTGTGAATAAGGAAAGACGGGCCGGAGTAACGTTTGGCAAAAGTGTGTTATACATCTAAAAATGTAAGGTCTCACCGAGATTTGAACTCGGATCGCTGGATTCAGAGCGCAGAGTGCTAACCATTACACCATGAGACCGAAGACTTTCGGACGCCGGGAATCGAACCCGGTCCTCCTGGGTGAGAGTCAGGTATCCTAGCCACTAGACAACGCCGGAACACGCCGAGTGTGAAAGAAGCGCTGCTTTAAGGGGATCGTGAAGACATGCAAAACTTGAAATAAATGCACGTTATTTCATAAGAGGGCTCATTTTGGGAACAGGCAAACGGATTGCGCTGTGAATAAGGAAAGACGGGCCGGAGTAACGATTGGCAAAAGTGGGTTATACATCTAAAAATGTAAGGTCTCACCGAGATTTGAACTCGGATCGCTGGATTCAGAGTCCAGAGTGCTAACCATTACACCATGAGACCGAAGACTTTCCGACGCCGGGAATCGAACCCGGGCCTCCTGGGTGAGAGCCAGGTATCCTAGCCACTAGACAACGCCGGAACACGCCGAGTGTGAAAGAAGCGCTGCTTTAAGGGGATCGTGAAGACATGCAAAACTTGAAATAAATGCACGTTATTTCATAAGAGGGCTCATTTTGGGAACAGGCAAACGGTTTGCGCTGTGAATAAGGAAAGACGGGCCGGAGTAACGATTGGCAAAAGTGGGTTATACATCTAAAAATGTAAGGTCTCACCGAGATTTGAACTCGGATCGCTGGATTCAGAGTCCAGAGTGCTAACCATTACACCATGAGACCGAAGACTTTCCGACGCCGGGAATCGAACCCGGGCCTCCTGGGTGAGAGCCAGGTATCCTAGCCACTAGACAACGCCGGAACACGCCGAGTGTGAAATAAGCGCTGCTTTAAGGGGATCGTGAAGACATGCAAAACTTGACATAAATGCACATTATTTCACAAGAGGGCTCATTTTGGGAACAGGCGGACGCATTGCGCTGTAAATAAGGAAAGACGGGCCGGAGTAACGATTGGCAAAAGTGTGTTATACATCTAAAAATGTAAGGTCTCACCGAGATTTGAACTCGGATCGCTGGATTCAGAGTACAGAGTGCTAACCATTACACCATGAGACCGAAGACTTTCCGACGCCGGGAATCGAACCCGGGCCTCCTGGGTGAGAGCCAGGTATCCTAGCCACTAGACAACGCCGGAACACGCCGAGTGTGAAATAAGCGCTGCTTTAAGGGGATCGTGAAGACATGCAAAACTTGAAATAAATGCACGTTATTTCACGAGAGGGCTCATTTTGGGAACAGGCGGACGCATTGCGCTGTGAATAAGGAAAGACGGGCCGGAGTAACGATTGGCAAAAGTGTGTTATACATCTAAAAATGTAAAGTCTCACCGAGATTTGAACTCGGATCGCTTGATTCAGAGTCCAGAGTGCTAACCATTACACCATGAGACCGAAGACTTTCCGACGCCGGGAATCGAACCCGGGCCTCCTGGGTGAGAGCCAGGTATCCTAGCCACTAGACAACGCCGGAACACGCCGAGTGTGAAATAAGCGCTGCTTTAAGGGGATCGTGAAGACATGCAAAACTTGAAATAAATGCACGTTATTTCATGAGAGGGCTCATTTTGGGAACAGGCGGACGCATTGCGCTGTGAATAAGGAAAGACGGGCCGGAGTAACGATTGGCAAAAGTGTGTTATACATCTAAAAATGTAAAGTCTCACCGAGATTTGAACTCGGATCGCTTGATTCAGAGTCCAGAGTGCTAACCATTACACCATGAGACCGAAGACTTTCCGACGCCGGGAATCGAACCCGGGCCTCCTGGGTGAGAGCCAGGTATCCTAGCCACTAGACAACGCCGGATTTTTTTTTATTATTACCTTTTGCACACACGTAATACAAGTCACGGATAAATTAAAAACCGCCTGCCAAACTTTGGCTGACGGAAGGACTTAAAATAAACATCAAAAGTACACAACTCTTCCAAAGCAGGAAGCCATTCAAGTTCGGGGTCCTGTAACTTGTACACTTCATACAAAAGCGTGACATTTTGAGAAAAATACTTGCTTACAGTGAGCGCATTCTTGTCCGCATGTCTCACAGCCATTCTGGACCTCGAAATGGCATGTAACCCTAGCGCCATTATCATATCATACGGGACTTCATCTTCGTGCTCAACCGGAAGGAACCGAATGCCATGCGCTGAAATTGGCAGGTCTTTTTTTAAAGTTCTCTGTAAGACGTCCCAAAAAAATACGGCGTCCCAGCACTCCGTGAAAACATGTTCCACTGTTTCGGCTTTCGCACACAGCGTACACATTTTTGACCAACCAATAAACAGCCCCTTCTCCTCCATCCATGTTTTAACTGGCAGTGTTCCTGTGTGTAACTTGAAAAAGAAAGTTTTCACGCATGCTGGGACTGCCATTTTTTTCACGCGGGATAACACATCCTGCCCAGGACCAGAACTAAACATTTCTCGATAACGTGGTACGGGGAACAGCATCTCCCTCAAATTATTTGTAAGGGTTTTCCTCGAAACAGTGGCTAAATATTCTACTGAAAATCTCACAGTAAGAAAACGAAAAGACTCAACCACTTCCTTCATATAGCCTTTCACGGCACCACATCTATCACTTACAGAAGAAACAATATGCATAGGCAAGGCATCTACTAATGTAATCTGCATTAAATTGCGAAGAAATGGATCACGTGTATCACGCAGAAACATAAACCGGTTTACAAGCTGGCGAACAAATACATGACACAGGCCAACACCCCCATGCCTTATTCGGCGAAAAAGGTTACTCCGACTGGAACGCTCCCACACCGATGACCAGATAAAGACTGCGAATACTCTGTGCATTCGCTGCACGTGTACTCGTGAACAATGAAGCACCTGCAGCACATACCACAGCTTTGCCAAAAGAAAAAGGTTGCATACCGTGGCTCGTGCGAAAACAGACAATGCGCGACCGCCCCACTTGGTTGTTTTTTCGCGCAGCTTCGCCGTCTCGGATTCCCAGTACTCGCCGCTATCCTGATAGCGATCCAGCGGAACTCCGAGATAACGCGCTGGTGTACGCGACCAAGACACGTTTTCAAATACAGATGGTGTTGACCCCCACTCCCCGTGAAAAAAACCCGCACACTTGGCGCAATTAACACAGCTGTTAGTAAGACTACAAAACTCCCTTGTTATCGATATGGCTGCGCTTACACTCTCCTCGTCTTCACAAAAAACCGCCACATCATCCGCGTATGTTAGTAACTTCACCTCGCATGTGTGTAACTGAAAACCACGTACTCCACTGTCATTAATTATTCTTAAACAAAAGGGTTCCAAATAAATTGCAAACAGAAGAGGAGATGCTGGACATCCTTGTCGCACAGAAGACAGTACAGGAATACTTCCCGTGACATTCTTGTTGATTATAAGTTGCGTGCAGCAGTGAGAGTACGCCATACGCACTCCCTGTATGATCACATCACCAACATTTATATGCTCCAAAATACAAAAAAGAATCTCATGGCACACTCGATCGAATGCTTTTTCGAAATCAATCTGAAGCATAGCGACCCTTTTAAAAAACATATCACAACACTCCAGCACACTGCGCGCAACATGAACATTTGTTACTATACTCCTCCCCTTTATCCCACAGGTCTGATGCGGCCCTACTACACTTGTTATAACACTCTGCACTCGTTGCGCTAAGATCTTCATAAGGATTTTATAATGTACATTGGCCAATGTAATCGGCCGGTACCCAGACACCGACTGAAGTTTAAGAAGGTCTTCCGATTTGGGTATGAGGACAGTGTGTGTGCGACCAAACGACGGCGAAAGTACCTTGGACTCGTACGCCTCGCGAAAGACCACAAAAAAAAAAAAAACGGAGTTACTATATCCGAGAACCTTTTATAAAAATCCGCACCAAGCCCGTCAGGTCCTGGCGACTTACCTACTTTTAACTCCGATATTGCCGTCTGAATTTCGCCAAGCGATATCGGTCGTTCTAGCTCCTCCCTCACATCGTCTCCCAATCTTGGCATGGCTGGAAGAAAGTCTCGTTTGAACTCGTCAGTTTTTGGAACTGTGGGGCTAAACAAATCTGTGTAATGTTCTTGAAACGCACTTTTTATGTTCTCTTTGTCACTGGTAAGCGCGCCTCGCCAGTATATTTCCTCGATACCATTTCCTCTCGCGTACCGTGCTTCGTCTTTTATCGCTCGCTTTGTTGGCGCTTCGCCGGCCAAAAACACCTCGGCCCTCGCCCTCACGGTCGCTCCCCGATATCTTTCTATATCGATGGCTTCCAGCTTATTTTTAATAGTTCTAATATCTTCTTTGTATGCCCCAGGCATTTCGCTTTCAAGTTTTAACATGTGTTGCAGATTATTTCTGAGTTGGTTTTCCACTTCCCTCTCTTGCCGTTTAAGCACTGTCCCCCTCTCCATCGCTACCATTTTGCATTCCTGTTTGAATACCTCCCACCTTTCCCGCCAGCTGCTGATTTCGTCGTTTGTTTGTTTTTCTGCAATTTCCTGTACTCTATCCGTGAATGTGGTGTCTTGTAATAATTTTACATTAAATTTCCAAAGTTCCCAGCTGAACTTCTTACAATCCTCCCTCCTTTCCCCCAACAAAAATGAAACCAGGCAGTGGTCACTAAAAGAGACACTATCGACCACGTAGTTCTTGCACGCCGCAGCGAGCTCGAAAGATACGTATGCACGATCCCGCCGCGCATGGCTCGTGCCCTGAAAGTGCGTGAATTTTAAAGCACTTCTGTTAACCGCACAGTGTGCTACATCGGCTAGTTCGCCGTCTTCAAGAACTTCTGTCAAGACCCTTGCACTCTGATCAATTGTTCGCGGCGACACATTTCTGTCTCTTCGTTCTAACACACAATTGAAGTCGCCCAATAACATTACTCTTTCTTGCTTCTTTAAATAATCAGACAACCCTTCGAAAAAAACCGTCCTGTCCCTTGCAACACTTGGTGCATAGATACACACTGCACGAAAATCTACTCCACAGTAGTTGAAATCACAACACACAAGCCTGCCAGTTTCGCTCGAAATAACTGATCGTACACGAATACCAACTGAATTTCTAACCAAAATACAACACCCCCCACAAGTTCCCACAGAATGACTCACGCAAACGCTGTAACGCCCACTAAAGGGCCTTATCATGCTCTCGGTGCTGCCTTCGCTTTCAATTTTTGTTTCTTGAATGGCCATTATATCTATTTCTTTGTCGTCCATAATCATTCGCAGCTGATATTGCTTGCGCCTGGCCCCAAGCCCTCTTACGTTTAATGTAGAAATGCGAAGTGGCCTATTTAAAGTAGCCATTACATCGAATTTAAGCTCACCAAGAGCATAAAAAACAAAGACCAGTTCAACGAACCCTAGCCTCCAGTGTAGCGACGGCGGATATCCCAAGTATGTTGCCGTGCTCTTGTCCATAGTAGCTGCTCAACACTCCCCGGAGACGGCTGCTCGTTGCGCTGCACTGCACGGAGAACATCACTGGGCCTTATTGACATTGCAGGGACGCAAAAGGGGCTTCACGTTAAGTGTCCGGTGGCTTCCTGGGCCGCTCCGCGTTGATGTTCGGCTTCACTTTAACCGATGCCCGTCGAGCATGCGTCGGAGCTTTCGCCGGCGGCTCGTCACCGCTCGGCTCGGCGGTGCAGGCCTGTTTTTCTTCGACAGCATCGCTTGCACGCTTTGCAGAACCAGAAAGAAAACCTGCCATCTCAACCTCTTCTTCTTCCTTGCTTTTATCTCCCTCCGACGCCAAGAGTGGTGCTTCGGCCAAGCCTGAACTGTCCGCGGGGATTTGGTTACCCTGCACGTCCGGGGATTCGGTGGGAGTGCCACCTTCGGCGGGTGGTTCGGCGCTCGGTGCCACGGCGGCTGCAGGTTCAGGGGGCGTTGCCTCCTTCACCACGTCCTCGTCCTTGCCCTTCGAAGCGCTCTCCGCGTCTTCGGCGTCCATCACGTACTCGGCCTTGTGGTCGTCATCCCCTGGTCCGGCAACGTTCGCGTAAGTGCGGACGCACTCGCTCTCGCTGTGGCCGAAGCGGCGGCAACGCCCGCACCGTGGGACGCGGCACTCCCGCCGAATGTGGCCACTCCGGTGGCAGCGCAAACAAAGCGGTACCCGTCCGGGCACCACGACAAGGGCCTGCTCACCGGCGATGCGTAGCTGATGCGGGATGTCGTCTAGGGTGACGTCTGACTTCAGTCGTAGGGTGACCAGGCGTGTCGTCGAGAGCTGCGAAGTGCAGCCCGGCACACGCCAGCGGTCACGGGTCACTTCGGTGACCTTCCCGTAAAGCGACAGGGCGCCTCGCACTTCGTCGTCTGGGACGTTGTGGAGCACCCAGTGCAGCTTTAGGCGTACGTCCTGGCTCCGCGGATCGATGATAAGGCACCTCCGCCCCTTCACTTGAAGTTCGGAGGCGGCAACCAGCTTCGCAGCTCCCTCGGCATCCTTGAACGTCACAGCCCACAGGTGGTTCATCTGATATGCGCCCAAGGCCACAACCTCGGGCAGCAAATTCAGACGCACCAGCGGGTCGCGGAAATCTTCCACCTTGTATGGCCTGGCTTTCACGTCCGCGTGCAGAAAAATGGTGTTCAGAACAGATGGTCCGGATGGCAAATGAGGCAGAATATCTTGATATTCCTGGTTTGCAGAGTTGTCAAAAACAGAAGACCTGGTACCGTGGGCCGATGTGCCGAAGACTTTCCGACGCCGGGAATCGAACCCGGGCCTCCTGGGTGAGGGCCAGGTATCCTAGCCACTAGACAACGCCGGAACACGCCGAGTGTGAAAAAGGCGCTGCTTTTAGGGGATCGTGAAGACACGCAAAACTTGAAATAAACGCAGGTTATTTCATAAGAGGGCTCATTTTGGGAACAGGCAAACGCATTGCGCTGTGAATAAGGAAAGACGGGCCGGAGTAACGATTGGCAAAAGTGTGTTATACATCTAAAAATGTAAGGTCTCACCGAGATTTGAACTCGGATTGCTGGATTCATAGCGCAGAGTGCTAACCATTACACCATGAGATCGAAGACTTTCCGACGCCGGGAATCGAACCCGGGCCTCCTGGGTGAGGGCCAGGTATCCTAGCCACTAGACAACGCCGGAACACGCCGAGTGTGAAAAACGCGCTGCTTTTAGGGGATCGTGAAGACACGCAAAACTTGAAATAAACGCAGGTTATTTCATAAGAGGGCTCATTTTGGGAACAGGCAAACGCATTGCGCTGTGAATAAGGGAAGACGGGCCGGAGTAACGATTGGCAAAAGTGTGTTATACATCTAAAAATGTAAGGTCTCACCGAGATTTGAACTCGGATTGCTGGATTCATAGCGCAGAGTGCTAACCATTACACCATGAGATCGAAGACTTTCCGACGCCGGGAATCGAACCCGGGCCTCCTGGGTGAGGGCCAGGTATCCTAGCCACTAGACAACGCCGGAACACGCCGAGTGTGAAAAAGGCGCTGCTTTTAGGGGATCGTAAAGACACGCAAAACTTGAAATAAACGCAGGTTATTTCATAAGAGGGCTCATTTTGGGAACAGGCAAACGCATTGCGCTGTGAATAAGGAAAGACGGGCCGGAGTAACGATTGGCAAAAGTGTGTTATACATCTAAAAATGTAAGGTCTCACCGAGATTTGAACTCGGATTGCTGGATTCATAGCGCAGAGTGCTAACCATTACACCATGAGATCGAAGACTTTCCGACGCCGGGAATCGAACCCGGGCCTCCTGGGTGAGGGCCAGGTATCCTAGCCACTAGACAACGCCGGAACACGCCGAGTGTGAAAAAGGCGCTGCTTTTAGGGGATCGTGAAGACACGCAAAACTTGAAATAAACGCAGGTTATTTCATAAGAGGGATCATTTTGGGAACAGGCAAACGCATTGCGCTGTGAATAAGGAAAGACGGGCCGGAGTAACGATTGGCAAAAGTGTGTTATACATCTAAAAATGTAAGGTCTCACCGAGATTTGAACTCGGATTGCTGGATTCATAGCGCAGAGTGCTAACCATTACACAATGAGATCGAAGACTTTCCGACGCCGGGAATCGAACCCGGGCCTCCTGGGTGAGGGCCAGGTATCCTAGCCACTAGACAACGCCGGAACACGCCGAGTGTGAAAAAGGCGCTGCTTTTAGGGGATCGTGAAGACACGCAAAACTTGAAATAAACGCAGGTTATTTCATAAGAGGGCTCATTTTGGGAACAGGCAAACGCATTGCGCTGTGAATAAGGAAAGACGGGCCGGAGTAACGATTGGCAAAAGTGTGTTATACATCTAAAAATGTAAGGTCTCACCGAGATTTGAACTCGGATTGCTGGATTCATAGCGCAGAGTGCTAACCATTACACCATGAGATCGAAGACTTTCCGACGCCGGGAATCGAACCCGGGCCTCCTGGGTGAGGGCCAGGTATCCTAGCCACTAGACAACGCCGGAACACGCCGAGTGTGAAAAAGGCGCTGCTTTTAGGGGATCGTGAAGACACGCAAAACTTGAAATAAACGCAGGTTATTTCATAAGAGGGCTCATTTTGGGAACAGGCAAACGCATTGCGCTGTGAATAAGGAAAGACGGGCCGGAGTAACGATTGGCAAAAGTGTGTTATACATCTAAAAATGTAAGGTCTCACCGAGATTTGAACTCGGATTGCTGGATTCATAGCGCAGAGTTCTAACCATTACACCATGAGATCGAAGACTTTCCGACGCCGGGAATCGAACCCGGGCCTCCTGGGTGAGGGCCAGGTATCCTAGCCACTAGACAACGCCGGAACACGCCGAGTGTGAAAAAGGCGCTGCTTTTAGGGGATCGTGAAGACACGCAAAACTTGAAATAAACGCAGGTTATTTCATAAGAGGGCTCATTTTGGGAACAGGCAAACGCATTGCGCTGTGAATAAGGGAAGACGGGCCGGAGTAACGATTGGCAAAAGTGTGTTATACATCTAAAAATGTAAGGTCTCACCGAGATTTGAACTCGGATTGCTGGATTCATAGCGCAGAGTGCTAACCATTACACCATGAGATCGAAGACTTTCCGACGCCGGGAATCGAACCCGGGCCTCCTGGGTGAGGGCCAGGTATTCTAGCCACTAGACAACGCCGGAACACGCCGAGTGTGAAAAAGGCGCTGCTTTTAGGGGATCGTGAAGACACGCAAAACTTGAAATAAACGCAGGTTATTTCATAAGAGGGCTCATTTTGGGAACAGGCAAACGCATTGCGCTGTGAATAAGGAAAGACGGGCCGGAGTAACGATTGGCAAAAGTGTGTTATACATCTAAAAATGTAAGGTCTCACCGAGATTTGAACTCGGATTGCTGGATTCATAGCGCAGAGTGCTAACCATTACACCATGAGATCGAAGACTTTCCGACGCCGGGAATCGAACCCGGGCCTCCTGGGTGAGGGCCAGGTATCCTAGCCACTAGACAACGCCGGAACACGCCGAGTGTGAAAAAGGCGCTGCTTTTAGGGGATCGTGAAGACACGCAAAACTTGAAATAAACGCAGGTTATTTCATAAGAGGGCTCATTTTGGGAACAGGCAAACGCATTGCGCTGTGAATAAGGAAAGACGGGCCGGAGTAACGATTGGCAAAAGTGTGTTATACATCTAAAAATGTAAGGTCTCACCGAGATTTGAACTTGGATTGCTGGATTCATAGCGCAGAGTGCTAACCATTACACCATGAGATCGAAGACTTTCCGACGCCGGGAATCGAACCCGGGCCTCCTGGGTGAGGGCCAGGTATCCTAGCCACTAGACAACGCCGGAACACGCCGAGTGTGAAAAAGGCGCTGCTTTTAGGGGATCGTGAAGACACGCAAAACTTGAAATAAACGCAGGTTATTTCATAAGAGGGCTCATTTTGGGAACAGGCAAACGCATTGCGCTGTGAATAAGGAAAGACGGGCCGGAGTAACGATTGGCAAAAGTGTGTTATACATCTAAAAATGTAAGGTCTCACCGAGATTTGAACTCGGATTGCTGGATTCATAGCGCAGAGTGCTAACCATTACACCATGAGATCGAAGACTTTCCGACGCCGGGAATCGAACCCGGGCCTCCTGGGTGAGGGCCAGGTATCCTAGCCACTAGACAACGCCGGAACACGCCGAGTGTGAAAAAGGCGCTGCTTTTAGGGGATCGTGAAGACACGCAAAACTTGAAATAAACGCAGGTTATTACATAAGAGGGCTCATTTTGGGAACAGGCAAACGCATTGCGCTGTGAATAAGGAAAGACGGGCCGGAGTAACGATTGGCAAAAGTGTGTTATACATCTAAAAATGTAAGGTCTCACCGAGATTTGAACTCGGATTGCTGGATTCATAGCGCAGAGTGCTAACCATTACACCATGAGATCGAAGACTTTCCGACGCCGGGAATCGAACCCGGGCCTCCTGGGTGAGGGCCAGGTATCCTAGCCACTAGACAACGCCGGAACACGCCGAGTGTGAAAAAGGCGCTGCTTTTAGGGGATCGTGAAGACACGCAAAACTTGAAATAAACGCAGGTTATTTCATAAGAGGGCTCATTTTGGGAACAGGCAAACGCATTGCGCTGTGAATAAGGAAAGACGGGCCGGAGTAACGATTGGCAAAAGTGTGTTATACATCTAAAAATGTAAGGTCTCACCGAGATTTGAACTCGGATTGCTGGATTCATAGCGCAGAGTGCTAACCATTACACCATGAGATCGAAGACTTTCCGACGCCGGGAATCGAACCCGGGCCTCCTGGGTGAGAGCCAGGTATCCTAGCCACTAGACAACGCCGGAACACGCCGAGTGTGAAAAAGGCGCTGCTTTTAGGCGATCGTGAAGACACGCAAAACTTGAAATAAATGCACGTTATTTCATAAGAGGGCTCATTTTGGGAACAGGCAAACGCATTGCGCTGTGAATAAGGAAAGACGGGCCGGAGTAACGATTGGCAAAAGTGTGTTATACATCTAAAAATGTAAGGTCTCACCGAGATTTGAACTCGGATTGCTGGATTCATAGCGCAGAGTGCTAACCATTACACCATGAGATCGAAGACTTTCCGACGCCGGGAATCGAACCCGGGCCTCCTGGGTGAGGGCCAGGTATCCTAGCCACTAGACAACGCCGGAACACGCCGAGTGTGAAAAAGGCGCTGCTTTTAGGGGATCGTGAAGACACGCAAAACTTGAAATAAACGCACGTTATTTCATAAGAGGGCTCATTTTGGGAACAGGCAAACGCATTGCGCTGTGAATAAGGAAAGACGGGCTGGAGTAACGATTGGCAAAAGTGTGTTATACATCTAAAAATGTAAGGTCTCACCGAAATTTGAACTCGGATCGCTGGATTCATAGCGCAGAGTGCTAACCATTACTCCATCAGATCGAAGACTTTCCGACGCCGGGAATCGAACCCGGGCCTCCTGGGTGAGAGCCAGGTATCCTAGCCACTAGACAACGCCGGAACACGCCGAGAGTGAAATAAGCGCTGCTTTAAGGGGATCGTGAAGACATGCAAAACTTGAAATAAATGCACGTTATTTCATAAGAGGGCTCATTTTGGGAACAGGCAAACGCATTGCGCTGTGAATAAGGAAAGACGGGCCGGAGTAACGATTGGCAAAAGTGTGTTATACATCTAAAAATGTAAGGTCTCACCGAGATTTGAACTCGGATTGCTGGATTCATAGCGCAGAGTGCTAACCATTACACCATGAGATCGAAGACTTTCCGACGCCGGGAATCGAACCCGGGCCTCCTGGGTGAGGGCCAGGTATCCTAGCCACTAGACAACGCCGGAACACGCCGAGTGTGAAAAAGGCGCTGCTTTTAGGGGATCGTGAAGACACGCAAAACTTGAAATAAACGCAGGTTATTTCATAAGAGGGCTCATTTTGGGAACAGGCAAACGCATTGCGCTGTGAATAAGGAAAGACGGGCCGGAGTAACGATTGGCAAAAGTGTGTTATACATCTAAAAATGTAAGGTCTCACCGAGATTTGAACTCGGATTGCTGGATTCATAGCGCAGAGTGCTAACCATTACACCATGAGATCGAAGACTTTCCGACGCCGGGAATCGAACCCGGGCCTCCTGGGTGAGGGCCAGGTATCCTAGCCACTAGACAACGCCGGAACACGCCGAGTGTGAAAAAGGCGCTGCTTTTAGGGGATCGTGAAGACACGCAAAACTTGAAATAAACGCAGGTTATTTCATAAGAGGGCTCATTTTGGGAACAGGCAAACGCATTGCGCTGTGAATAAGGAAAGACGGGCCGGAGTAACGATTGGCAAAAGTGTGTTATACATCTAAAAATGTAAGGTCTCACCGAGATTTGAACTCGGATTGCTGGATTCATAGCGCAGAGTGCTAACCATTACACCATGAGATCGAAGACTTTCCGACGCCGGGAATCGAACCCGGGCCTCCTGGGTGAGAGCCAGGTATCCTAGCCACTAGACAACGCCGGAACACGCCGAGTGTGAAAAAGGCGCTGCTTTTAGGCGATCGTGAAGACACGCAAAACTTGAAATAAACGCACGTTATTTCATAAGAGGGCTCATTTTGGGAACAGGCAAACGCATTGCGCTGTGAATAAGGAAAGACGGGCCGGAGTAACGATTGGCAAAAGTGTGTTATACATCTAAAAATGTAAGGTCTCACCGAAATTTGAACTCGGATCGCCGGATTCATAGCGCAGAGTGCTAACCATTACTCCATGAGATCGAAGACTTTCCGACGCCGGGAATCGAACCCGGGCCTCCTGGGTGAGAGCCAGGTATCCTAGCCACTAGACAACGCCGGAACACGCCGAGAGTGAAATAAGCGCTGCTTTAAGGGGATCGTGAAGACATGCAAAACTTGAAATAAATGCACGTTATTTCATAAGAGGGCTCATTTTGCGAACAGGCAAACGCATTGCGCTGTGAATAAGGAAAGACGGGCCGGAGTAACGATTGGCAAAAGTGTGTTATACATCTAAAAATGTAAGGTCTCACCGAGATTTGAACTCGGATTGCTGGATTCATAGCGCAGAGTGCTAACCATTACACCATGAGATCGAAGACTTTCCGACGCCGGGAATCGAACCCGGGCCTCCTGGGTGAGGGCCAGGTATCCTAGCCACTAGACAACGCCGGAACACGCCGAGTGTGAAAAAGGCGCTGCTTTTAGGGGATCGTGAAGACACGCAAAACTTGAAATAAACGCAGGTTATTTCATAAGAGGGCTCATTTTGGGAACAGGCAAACGCATTGCGCTGTGAATAAGGAAAGACGGGCCGGAGTAACGATTGGCAAAAGTGTGTTATACATCTAAAAATGTAAGGTCTCACCGAAATTTGAACTCGGATCGCCGGATTCATAGCGCAGAGTGCTAACCATTACTCCATGAGATCGAAGACTTTCCGACGCCGGGAATCGAACCCGGGCCTCCTGGGTGAGAGCCAGGTATCCTAGCCACTAGACAACGCCGGAACACGCCGAGAGTGAAATAAGCGCTGCTTTAAGGGGATCGTGAAGACATGCAAAACTTGAAATAAATGCACGTTATTTCATAAGAGGGCTCATTTTGCGAACAGGCAAACGCATTGCGCTGTGAATAAGGAAAGACGGGCCGGAGTAACGATTGGCAAAAGTGTGTTATACATCTAAAAATGTAAGGTCTCACCGAGATTTGAACTCGGATTGCTGGATTCATAGCGCAGAGTGCTAACCATTACACCATGAGATCGAAGACTTTCCGACGCCGGGAATCGAACCCGGGCCTCCTGGGTGAGGGCCAGGTATCCTAGCCACTAGACAACGCCGGAACACGCCGAGTGTGAAAAAGGCGCTGCTTTTAGGGGATCGTGAAGACACGCAAAACTTGAAATAAACGCAGGTTATTTCATAAGAGGGCTCATTTTGGGAACAGGCAAACGCATTGCGCTGTGAATAAGGAAAGACGGGCCGGAGTAACGATTGGCAAAAGTGTGTTATACATCTAAAAATGTAAGGTCTCACCGAGATTTGAACTCGGATTGCTGGATTCATAGCGCAGAGTGCTAACCATTACACCATGAGATCGAAGACTTTCCGACGCCGGGAATCGAACCCGGGCCTCCTGGGTGAGGGCCAGGTATCCTAGCCACTAGACAACGCCGGAACACGCCGAGTGTGAAAAAGGCGCTGCTTTTAGGGGATCGTGAAGACACGCAAAACTTGAAATAAACGCAGGTTATTTCATAAGAGGGCTCATTTTGGGAACAGGCAAACGCATTGCGCTGTGAATAAGGAAAGACGGGCCGGAGTAACGATTGGCAAAAGTGTGTTATACATCTAAAAATGTAAGGTCTCACCGAGATTTGAACTCGGATTGCTGGATTCATAGCGCAGAGTGCTAACCATTACACCATGAGATCGAAGACTTTCCGACGCCGGGAATCGAACCCGGGCCTCCTGGGTGAGGGCCAGGTATCCTAGCCACTAGACAACGCCGGAACACGCCGAGTGTGAAAAAGGCGCTGCTTTTAGGGGATCGTGAAGACACGCAAAACTTGAAATAAACGCAGGTTATTTCATAAGAGGGCTCATTTTGGGAACAGGCAAACGCATTGCGCTGTGAATAAGGAAAGACGGGCCGGAGTAACGATTGGCAAAAGTGTGTTATACATCTAAAAATGTAAGGTCTCACCGAGATTTGAACTCGGATTGCTGGATTCATAGCGCAGAGTGCTAACCATTACACCATGAGATCGAAGACTTTCCGACGCCGGGAATCGAACCCGGGCCTCCTGGGTGAGAGCCAGGTATCCTAGCCACTAGACAACGCCGGAACACGCCGAGTGTGAAAAAGGCGCTGCTTTTAGGCGATCGTGAAGACACGCAAAACTTGAAATAAATGCACGTTATTTCATAAGAGGGCTCATTTTGGGAACAGGCAAACGCATTGCGCTGTGAATAAGGAAAGACGGGCCGGAGTAACGATTGGCAAAAGTGTGTTATACATCTAAAAATGTAAGGTCTCACCGAGATTTGAACTCGGATTGCTGGATTCATAGCGCAGAGTGCTAACCATTACACCATGAGATCGAAGACTTTCCGACGCCGGGAATCGAACCCGGGCCTCCTGGGTGAGGGCCAGGTATCCTAGCCACTAGACAACGCCGGAACACGCCGAGTTTGAAAAAGGCGCTGCTTTTAGGGGATCGTGAAGACACGCAAAACTTGAAATAAACGCACGTTATTTCATAAGAGGGCTCATTTTGGGAACAGGCAAACGCATTGCGCTGTGAATAAGGAAAGACGGGCTGGAGTAACGATTGGCAAAAGTGTGTTATACATCTAAAAATGTAAGGTCTCACCGAAATTTGAACTCGGATCGCTGGATTCATAGCGCAGAGTGCTAACCATTACTCCATGAGATCGAAGACTTTCCGACGCCGGGAATCGAACCCGGGCCTCCTGGGTGAGAGCCAGGTATCCTAGCCACTAGACAACGCCGGAACACGCCGAGAGTGAAATAAGCGCTGCTTTAAGGGGATCGTGAAGACATGCAAAACTTGAAATAAATGCACGTTATTTCATAAGAGGGCTCATTTTGGGAACAGGCAAACGCATTGCGCTGTGAATAAGGAAAGACGGGCCGGAGTAACGATTGGCAAAAGTGTGTTATACATCTAAAAATGTAAGGTCTCACCGAGATTTGAACTCGGATTGCTGGATTCATAGCGCAGAGTGCTAACCATTACACCATGAGATCGAAGACTTTCCGACGCCGGGAATCGAACCCGGGCCTCCTGGGTGAGGGCCAGGTATCCTAGCCACTAGACAACGCCGGAACACGCCGAGTGTGAAAAAGGCGCTGCTTTTAGGGGATCGTGAAGACACGCAAAACTTGAAATAAACGCAGGTTATTTCATAAGAGGGCTCATTTTGGGAACAGGCAAACGCATTGCGCTGTGAATAAGGAAAGACGGGCCGGAGTAACGATTGGCAAAAGTGTGTTATACATCTAAAAATGTAAGGTCTCACCGAGATTTGAACTCGGATTGCTGGATTCATAGCGCAGAGTGCTAACCATTACACCATGAGATCGAAGACTTTCCGACGCCGGGAATCGAACCCGGGCCTCCTGGGTGAGGGCCAGGTATCCTAGCCACTAGACAACGCCGGAACACGCCGAGTGTGAAAAAGGCGCTGCTTTTAGGGGATCGTGAAGACACGCAAAACTTGAAATAAACGCAGGTTATTTCATAAGAGGGCTCATTTTGGGAACAGGCAAACGCATTGCGCTGTGAATAAGGAAAGACGGGCCGGAGTAACGATTGGCAAAAGTGTGTTATACATCTAAAAATGTAAGGTCTCACCGAGATTTGAACTCGGATTGCTGGATTCATAGCGCAGAGTGCTAACCATTACACCATGAGATCGAAGACTTTCCGACGCCGGGAATCGAACCCGGGCCTCCTGGGTGAGGGCCAGGTATCCAAGCCACTAGACAACGCCGGAACACGCCGAGTGTGAAAAAGGCGCTGCTTTTAGGGGATCGTAAAGACACGCAAAACTTGAAATAAACGCAGGTTATTTCATAAGAGGGCTCATTTTGGGAACAGGCAAACGCATTGCGCTGTGAATAAGGAAAGACGGGCCGGAGTAACGATTGGCAAAAGTGTGTTATACATCTAAAAATGTAAGGTCTCACCGAGATTTGAACTCGGATTGCTGGATTCATAGCGCAGAGTGCTAACCATTACACCATGAGATCGAAGACTTTCCGACGCCGGGAATCGAACCCGGGCCTCCTGGGTGAGGGCCAGGTATCCTAGCCACTAGACAACGCCGGAACACGCCGAGTGTGAAAAAGGCGCTGCTTTTAGGGGATCGTGAAGACACGCAAAACTTGAAATAAACGCAGGTTATTTCATAAGAGGGATCATTTTGGGAACAGGCAAACGCATTGCGCTGTGAATAAGGAAAGACGGGCCGGAGTAACGATTGGCAAAAGTGTGTTATACATCTAAAAATGTAAGGTCTCACCGAGATTTGAACTCGGATTGCTGGATTCATAGCGCAGAGTGCTAACCATTACACCATGAGATCGAAGACTTTCCGACGCCGGGAATCGAACCCGGGCCTCCTGGGTGAGGGCCAGGTATCCTAGCCACTAGACAACGCCGGAACACGCCGAGTGTGAAAAAGGCGCTGCTTTTAGGGGATCGTGAAGACACGCAAAACTTGAAATAAACGCAGGTTATTTCATAAGAGGGCTCATTTTGGGAACAGGCAAACGCATTGCGCTGTGAATAAGGAAAGACGGGCCGGAGTAACGATTGGCAAAAGTGTGTTATACATCTAAAAATGTAAGGTCTCACCGAGATTTGAACTCGGATTGCTGGATTCATAGCGCAGAGTTCTAACCATTACACCATTAGATCGAAGACTTTCCGACGCCGGGAATCGAACCCGGGCCTCCTGGGTGAGGGCCAGGTATCCTAGCCACTAGACAACGCCGGAACACGCCGAGTGTGAAAAAGGCGCTGCTTTTAGGGGATCGTGAAGACACGCAAAACTTGAAATAAACGCAGGTTATTTCATAAGAGGGCTTATTTTGGGAACAGGCAAACGCATTGCGCTGTGAATAAGGGAAGACGGGCCGGAGTAACGATTGGCAAAAGTGTGTTATACATCTAAAAATGTAAGGTCTCACCGAGATTTGAACTCGGATTGCTGGATTCATAGCGCAGAGTGCTAACCATTACACCATGAGATCGAAGACTTTCCGACGCCGGGAATCGAACCCGGGCCTCCTGGGTGAGGGCCAGGTATCCTAGCCACTAGACAACGCCGGAACACGCCGAGTGTGAAAAAGGCGCTGCTTTTAGGGGATCGTGAAGACACGCAAAACCTGAAATAAACGCAGGTTATTTCATAAGAGGGCTCATTTTGGGAACAGGCAAACGCATTGCGCTGTGAATAAGGAAAGACGGGCCGGAGTAACGATTGGCAAAAGTGTGTTATACATCTAAAAATGTAAGGTCTCACCGAGATTTGAACTCGGATTGCTGGATTCATAGCGCAGAGTGCTAACCATTACACCATGAGATCGAAGACTTTCCGACGCCGGGAATCGAACCCGGGCCTCCTGGGTGAGGGCCAGGTATCCTAGCCACTAGACAACGCCGGAACACGCCGAGTGTGAAAAAGGCGCTGCTTTTAGGGGATCGTGAAGACACGCAAAACTTGAAATAAACGCAGGTTATTTCATAAGAGGGCTCATTTTGGGAACAGGCAAACGCATTGCGCTGTGAATAAGGAAAGACGGGCCGGAGTAACGATTGGCAAAAGTGTGTTATACATCTAAAAATGTAAGGTCTCACCGAGATTTGAACTCGGATTGCTGGATTCATAGCGCAGAGTGCTAACCATTACACCATGAGATCGAAGACTTTCCGACGCCGGGAATCGAACCCGGGCCTCCTGGGTGAGGGCCAGGTATCCTAGCCACTAGACAACGCCGGAACACGCCGAGTGTGAAAAAGGCGCTGCTTTTAGGGGATCGTGAAGACACGCAAAACTTGAAATAAACGCAGGTTATTTCATAAGAGGGTTCATTTTGGGAACAGGCAAACGCATTGCGCTGTGAATAAGGAAAGACGGGCCGGAGTAACGATTGGCAAAAGTGTGTTATACATCTAAAAATGTAAGGTCTCACCGAGATTTGAACTCGGATTGCTGGATTCATAGCGCAGAGTGCTAACCATTACACCATGAGATCGAAGACTTTCCGACGCCGGGAATCGAACCCGGGCCTCCTGGGTGAGAGCCAGGTATCCTAGCCACTAGACAACGCCGGAACACGCCGAGTGTGAAAAAGGCGCTGCTTTTAGGCGATCGTGAAGACACGCAAAACTTGAAATAAACGCACGTTATTTCATAAGAGGGCTCATTTTGGGAACAGGCAAACGCATTGCGCTGTGAATAAGGAAAGACGGGCCGGAGTAACGATTGGCAAAAGTGTGTTATACATCTAAAAATGTAAGGTCTCACCGAAATTTGAACTCGGATCGCCGGATTCATAGCGCAGAGTGCTAACCATTACTCCATGAGATCGAAGACTTTCCGACGCCGGGAATCGAACCCGGGCCTCCTGGGTGAGAGCAAGGTATCCTAGCCACTAGACAACGCCGGAACACGCCGAGAGTGAAATAAGCGCTGCTTTAAGGGGATCGTGAAGACATGCAAAACTTGAAATAAATGCACGTTATTTCATAAGAGGGCTCATTTTGCGAACAGGCAAACGCATTGCGCTGTGAATAAGGAAAGACGGGCCGGAGTAACGATTGGCAAAAGTGTGTTATACATCTAAAAATGTAAGGTCTCACCGAGATTTGAACTCGGATTGCTGGATTCATAGCGCAGAGTGCTAACCATTACACCATGAGATCGAAGACTTTCCGACGCCGGGAATCGAACCCGGGCCTCCTGGGTGAGGGCCAGGTATCCTAGCCACTAGACAACGCCGGAACACGCCGAGTGTGAAAAAGGCGCTGCTTTTAGGGGATCGTGAAGACACGCAAAACTTGAAATAAACGCAGGTTATTTCATAAGAGGGCTCATTTTGGGAACAGGCAAACGCATTGCGCTGTGAATAAGGAAAGACGGGCCGGAGTAACGATTGGCAAAAGTGTGTTATACATCTAAAAATGTAAGGTCTCACCGAGATTTGAACTCGGATTGCTGGATTCATAGCGCAGAGTGCTAACCATTACACCATGAGATCGAAGACTTTCCGACGCCGGGAATCGAACCCGGGCCTCCTGGGTGAGGGCCAGGTATCCTAGCCACTAGACAACGCCGGAACACGCCGAGTGTGAAAAAGGCGCTGCTTTTAGGGGATCGTGAAGACACGCAAAACTTGAAATAAACGCAGGTTATTTCATAAGAGGGCTCATTTTGGGAACAGGCAAACGCATTGCGCTGTGAATAAGGAAAGACGGGCCGGAGTAACGATTGGCAAAAGTGTGTTATACATCTAAAAATGTAAGGTCTCACCGAGATTTGAACTCGGATTGCTGGATTCATAGCGCAGAGTGCTAACCATCACACCATGAGATCGAAGACTTTCCGACGCCGGGAATCGAACCCGGGCCTCCTGGGTGAGGGCCAGGTATCCTAGCCACTAGACAACGCCGGAACACGCCGAGTGTGAAAAAGGCGCTGCTTTTAGGGGATCGTGAAGACACGCAAAACTTGAAATAAACGCAGGTTATTTCATAAGAGGGCTCATTTTGGGAACAGGCAAACGCATTGCGCTGTGAATAAGGAAAGACGGGCCGGAGTAACGATTGGCAAAAGTGTGTTATACATCTAAAAATGTAAGGTCTCACCGAGATTTGAACTCGGATTGCTGGATTCATAGCGCAGAGTTCTAACCATTACACCATTAGATCGAAGACTTTCCGACGCCGGGAATCGAACCCGGGCCTCCTGGGTGAGGGCCAGGTATCCTAGCCACTAGACAACGCCGGAACACGCCGAGTGTGAAAAAGGCGCTGCTTTTAGGGGATCGTGAAGACACGCAAAACTTGAAATAAACGCAGGTTATTTCATAAGAGGGCTTATTTTGGGAACAGGCAAACGCATTGCGCTGTGAATAAGGGAAGACGGGCCGGAGTAACGATTGGCAAAAGTGTGTTATACATCTAAAAATGTAAGGTCTCACCGAGATTTGAACTCGGATTGCTGGATTCATAGCGCAGAGTGCTAACCATTACACCATGAGATCGAAGACTTTCCGACGCCGGGAATCGAACCCGGGCCTCCTGGGTGAGGGCCAGGTATCCTAGCCACTAGACAACGCCGGAACACGCCGAGTGTGAAAAAGGCGCTGCTTTTAGGGGATCGTGAAGACACGCAAAACCTGAAATAAACGCAGGTTATTTCATAAGAGGGCTCATTTTGGGAACAGGCAAACGCATTGCGCTGTGAATAAGGAAAGACGGGCCGGAGTAACGATTGGCAAAAGTGTGTTATACATCTAAAAATGTAAGGTCTCACCGAGATTTGAACTCGGATTGCTGGATTCATAGCGCAGAGTGCTAACCATTACACCATGAGATCGAAGACTTTCCGACGCCGGGAATCGAACCCGGGCCTCCTGGGTGAGGGCCAGGTATCCTAGCCACTAGACAACGCCGGAACACGCCGAGTGTGAAAAAGGCGCTGCTTTTAGGGGATCGTGAAGACACGCAAAACTTGAAATAAACGCAGGTTATTTCATAAGAGGGCTCATTTTGGGAACAGGCAAACGCATTGCGCTGTGAATAAGGAAAGACGGGCCGGAGTAACGATTGGCAAAAGTGTGTTATACATCTAAAAATGTAAGGTCTCACCGAGATTTGAACTCGGATTGCTGGATTCATAGCGCAGAGTGCTAACCATTACACCATGAGATCGAAGACTTTCCGACGCCGGGAATCGAACCCGGGCCTCCTGGGTGAGGGCCAGGTATCCTAGCCACTAGACAACGCCGGAACACGCCGAGTGTGAAAAAGGCGCTGCTTTTAGGGGATCGTGAAGACACGCAAAACTTGAAATAAACGCAGGTTATTTCATAAGAGGGTTCATTTTGGGAACAGGCAAACGCATTGCGCTGTGAATAAGGAAAGACGGGCCGGAGTAACGATTGGCAAAAGTGTGTTATACATCTAAAAATGTAAGGTCTCACCGAGATTTGAACTCGGATTGCTGGATTCATAGCGCAGAGTGCTAACCATTACACCATGAGATCGAAGACTTTCCGACGCCGGGAATCGAACCCGGGCCTCCTGGGTGAGAGCCAGGTATCCTAGCCACTAGACAACGCCGGAACACGCCGAGTGTGAAAAAGGCGCTGCTTTTAGGCGATCGTGAAGACACGCAAAACTTGAAATAAACGCACGTTATTTCATAAGAGGGCTCATTTTGGGAACAGGCAAACGCATTGCGCTGTGAATAAGGAAAGACGGGCCGGAGTAACGATTGGCAAAAGTGTGTTATACATCTAAAAATGTAAGGTCTCACCGAAATTTGAACTCGGATCGCCGGATTCATAGCGCAGAGTGCTAACCATTACTCCATGAGATCGAAGACTTTCCGACGCCGGGAATCGAACCCGGGCCTCCTGGGTGAGAGCAAGGTATCCTAGCCACTAGACAACGCCGGAACACGCCGAGAGTGAAATAAGCGCTGCTTTAAGGGGATCGTGAAGACATGCAAAACTTGAAATAAATGCACGTTATTTCATAAGAGGGCTCATTTTGCGAACAGGCAAACGCATTGCGCTGTGAATAAGGAAAGACGGGCCGGAGTAACGATTGGCAAAAGTGTGTTATACATCTAAAAATGTAAGGTCTCACCGAGATTTGAACTCGGATTGCTGGATTCATAGCGCAGAGTGCTAACCATTACACCATGAGATCGAAGACTTTCCGACGCCGGGAATCGAACCCGGGCCTCCTGGGTGAGGGCCAGGTATCCTAGCCACTAGACAACGCCGGAACACGCCGAGTGTGAAAAAGGCGCTGCTTTTAGGGGATCGTGAAGACACGCAAAACTTGAAATAAACGCAGGTTATTTCATAAGAGGGCTCATTTTGGGAACAGGCAAACGCATTGCGCTGTGAATAAGGAAAGACGGGCCGGAGTAACGATTGGCAAAAGTGTGTTATACATCTAAAAATGTAAGGTCTCACCGAGATTTGAACTCGGATTGCTGGATTCATAGCGCAGAGTGCTAACCATTACACCATGAGATCGAAGACTTTCCGACGCCGGGAATCGAACCCGGGCCTCCTGGGTGAGGGCCAGGTATCCTAGCCACTAGACAACGCCGGAACACGCCGAGTGTGAAAAAGGCGCTGCTTTTAGGGGATCGTGAAGACACGCAAAACTTGAAATAAACGCAGGTTATTTCATAAGAGGGCTCATTTTGGGAACAGGCAAACGCATTGCGCTGTGAATAAGGAAAGACGGGCCGGAGTAACGATTGGCAAAAGTGTGTTATACATCTAAAAATGTAAGGTCTCACCGAGATTTGAACTCGGATTGCTGGATTCATAGCGCAGAGTGCTAACCATCACACCATGAGATCGAAGACTTTCCGACGCCGGGAATCGAACCCGGGCCTCCTGGGTGAGGGCCAGGTATCCTAGCCACTAGACAACGCCGGAACACGCCGAGTGTGAAAAAGGCGCTGCTTTTAGGGGATCGTGAAGACACGCAAAACTTGAAATAAACGCAGGTTATTTCATAAGAGGGCTCATTTTGGGAACAGGCAAACGCATTGCGCTGTGAATAAGGAAAGACGGGCCGGAGTAACGATTGGCAAAAGTGTGTTATACATCTAAAAATGTAAGGTCTCACCGAGATTTGAACTCGGATTGCTGGATTCATAGCGCAGAGTGCTAACCATTACACCATGAGATCGAAGACTTTCCGACGCCGGGAATCGAACCCGGGCCTCCTGGGTGAGAGCCAGGTATCCTAGCCACTAGACAACGCCGGAACACGCCGAGTGTGAAAAAGGCGCTGCTTTTAGGCGATCGTGAAGACACGCAAAACTTGAAATAAATGCACGTTATTTCATAAGAGGGCTCATTTTGGGAACAGGCAAACGCATTGCGCTGTGAATAAGGAAAGACGGGCCGGAGTAACGATTGGCAAAAGTGTGTTATACATCTAAAAATGTAAGGTCTCACCGAGATTTGAACTCGGATTGCTGGATTCATAGCGCAGAGTGCTAACCATTACACCATGAGATCGAAGACTTTCCGACGCCGGGAATCGAACCCGGGCCTCCTGGGTGAGGGCCAGGTATCCTAGCCACTAGACAACGCCGGAACACGCCGAGTGTGAAAAAGGCGCTGCTTTTAGGGGATCGTGAAGACACGCAAAACTTGAAATAAACGCACGTTATTTCATAAGAGGGCTCATTTTGGGAACAGGCAAACGCATTGCGCTGTGAATAAGGAAAGACGGGCTGGAGTAACGATTGGCAAAAGTGTGTTATACATCTAAAAATGTAAGGTCTCACCGAAATTTGAACTCGGATCGCTGGATTCATAGCGCAGAGTGCTAACCATTACTCCATGAGATCGAAGACTTTCCGACGCCGGGAATCGAACCCGGGCCTCCTGGGTGAGAGCCAGGTATCCTAGCCACTAGACAACGCCGGAACACGCCGAGAGTGAAATAAGCGCTGCTTTAAGGGGATCGTGAAGACATGCAAAACTTGAAATAAATGCACGTTATTTCATAAGAGGGCTCATTTTGGGAACAGGCAAACGCATTGCGCTGTGAATAAGGAAAGACGGGCCGGAGTAACGATTGGCAAAAGTGTGTTATACATCTAAAAATGTAAGGTCTCACCGAGATTTGAACTCGGATTGCTGGATTCATAGCGCAGAGTGCTAACCATTACACCATGAGATCGAAGACTTTCCGACGCCGGGAATCGAACCCGGGCCTCCTGGGTGAGGGCCAGGTATCCTAGCCACTAGACAACGCCGGAACACGCCGAGTGTGAAAAAGGCGCTGCTTTTAGGGGATCGTGAAGACACGCAAAACTTGAAATAAACGCAGGTTATTTCATAAGAGGGCTCATTTTGGGAACAGGCAAACGCATTGCGCTGTGAATAAGGAAAGACGGGCCGGAGTAACGATTGGCAAAAGTGTGTTATACATCTAAAAATGTAAGGTCTCACCGAGATTTGAACTCGGATTGCTGGATTCATAGCGCAGAGTGCTAACCATTACACCATGAGATCGAAGACTTTCCGACGCCGGGAATCGAACCCGGGCCTCCTGGGTGAGGGCCAGGTATCCTAGCCACTAGACAACGCCGGAACACGCCGAGTGTGAAAAAGGCGCTGCTTTTAGGGGATCGTGAAGACACGCAAAACTTGAAATAAACGCAGGTTATTTCATAAGAGGGCTCATTTTGGGAACAGGCAAACGCATTGCGCTGTGAATAAGGAAAGACGGGCCGGAGTAACGATTGGCAAAAGTGTGTTATACATCTAAAAATGTAAGATCTCACCGAGATTTGAACTCGGATTGCTGGATTCATAGCGCAGAATGCTAACCATTACACCATGAGATCGAAGACTTTCCGACGCCGGGAATCGAACCCGGGCCTCCTGGGTGAGAGCCAGGTATCCTAGCCACTAGACAACGCCGGAACACGCCGAGTGTGAAAAAGGCGCTGCTTTTAGGCGATCGTGAAAACACGCAAAACTTGAAATAAACGCACGTTATTTCATAAGAGGGCTCATTTTGGGAACAGGCAAACGCATTGCGCTGTGAATAAGGAAAGACGGGCCGGAGTAACGATTGGCAAAAGTGTGTTATACATCTAAAAATGTAAGGTCTCACCGAAATTTGAACTCGGATCGCTGGATTCATAGCGCAGAGTGCTAACCATTACTCCATGAGATCGAAGACTTTCCGACGCCGGGAATCGAACCCGGGCCTCCTGGGTGAGAGCCAGGTATCCTAGCCACTAGACAACGCCGGAACACGCCGAGAGTGAAATAAGCGCTGCTTTAAGGGGATCGTGAAGACATGCAAAACTTGAAATAAATGCACGTTATTTCATAAGAGGGCTCATTTTGGGAACAGGCAAACGCATTGCGCTGTGAATAAGGAAAGACGGGCCGGAGTAACGATTGGCAAAAGTGTGTTATACATCTAAAAATGTAAGGTCTCACCGAGATTTGAACTCGGATTGCTGGATTCATAGCGCAGAGTGCTAACCATTACACCATGAGATCGAAGACTTTCCGACGCCGGGAATCGAACCCGGGCCTCCTGGGTGAGGGCCAGGTATCCTAGCCACTAGACAACGCCGGAACACGCCGAGTGTGAAAAAGGCGCTGCTTTTAGGGGATCGTGAAGACACGCAAAACTTGAAATAAACGCAGGTTATTTCATAAGAGGGCTCATTTTGGGAACAGGCAAACGCATTGCGCTGTGAATAAGGAAAGACGGGCCGGAGTAACGATTGGCAAAAGTGTGTTATACATCTAAAAATGTAAGGTCTCACCGAGATTTGAACTCGGATTGCTGGATTCATAGCGCAGAGTGCTAACCATTACACCATGAGATCGAAGACTTTCCGACGCCGGGAATCGAACCCGGGCCTCCTGGGTGAGGGCCAGGTATCCTAGCCACTAGACAACGCCGGAACACGCCGAGTGTGAAAAAGGCGCTGCTTTTAGGGGATCGTGAAGACACGCAAAACTTGAAATAAACGCAGGTTATTTCATAAGAGGGCTCATTTTGGGAACAGGCAAACGCATTGCGCTGTGAATAAGGAAAGACGGGCCGGAGTAACGATTGGCAAAAGTGTGTTATACATCTAAAAATGTAAGGTCTCACCGAGATTTGAACTCGGATTGCTGGATTCATAGCGCAGAGTGCTAACCATTACACCATGAGATCGAAGACTTTCCGACGCCGGGAATCGAACCCGGGCCTCCTGGGTGAGGGCCAGGTATCCTAGCCACTAGACAACGCCGGAACACGCCGAGTGTGAAAAAGGCGCTGCTTTTAGGGGATCGTGAAGACACGCAAAACTTGAAATAAACGCAGGTTATTTCATAAGAGGGCTCATTTTGGGAACAGGCAAACGCATTGCGCTGTGAATAAGGAAAGACGGGCCGGAGTAACGATTGGCAAAAGTGTGTTATACATCTAAAAATGTAAGGTCTCACCGAGATTTGAACTCGGATTGCTGGATTCATAGCGCAGAGTGCTAACCATTACACCATGAGATCGAAGACTTTCCGACGCCGGGAATCGAACCCGGGCCTCCTGGGTGAGGGCCAGGTATCCTAGCCACTAGACAACGCCGGAACACGCCAAGTGTGAAAAAGGCGCTGCTTTTAGGGGATCGTGAAGACACGCAAAACTTGAAATAAACGCAGGTTATTTCATAAGAGGGCTCATTTTGGGAACAGGCAAACGCATTGCGCTGTGAATAAGGAAAGACGGGCCGGAGTAACGATTGTCAAAAGTGTGTTATACATCTAAAAATGTAAGGTCTCACCGAGATTTGAACTCGGATTGCTGGATTCATAGCGCAGAGTGCTAACCATTACACCATGAGATCGAAGACTTTCCGACGCCGGGAATCGAACCCGGGCCTCCTGGGTGAGGGCCAGGTATCCTAGCCACTAGACAACGCCGGAACACGCCGAGTGTGAAAAAGGCGCTGCTTTTAGGGGATCGTGAAGACACGCAAAAGTTGAAATAAACGCAGGTTATTTCATAAGAGGGCTCATTTTGGGAACAGGCAAACGCATTGCGCTGTGAATAAGGAAAGACGGGCCGGAGTAACGATTGGCAAAAGTGTGTTATACATCTAAAAATGTAAGGTCTCACCGAGATTTGAACTCGGATTGCTGGATTCATAGCGCAGAGTGCTAACCATTACACCATGAGATCGAAGACTTTCCGACGCCGGGAATCGAACCCGGGCCTCCTGGGTGAGAGCCAGGTATCCTAGCCACTAGACAACGCCGGAACACGCCGAGTGTGAAAAAGGCGCTGCTTTTAGGCGATCGTGAAGACACGCAAAACTTGAAATAAATGCACGTTATTTCATAAGAGGGCTCATTTTGGGAACAGGCAAACGCATTGCGCTGTGAATAAGGAAAGACGGGCCGGAGTAACGATTGGCAAAAGTGTGTTATACATCTAAAAATGTAAGGTCTCACCGAGATTTGAACTCGGATTGCTGGATTCATAGCGCAGAGTGCTAACCATTACACCATGAGATCGAAGACTTTCCGACGCCGGGAATCGAACCCGGGCCTCCTGGGTGAGGGCCAGGTATCCTAGCCACTAGACAACGCCGGAACACGCCGAGTGTGAAAAAGGCGCTGCTTTTAGGGGATCGTGAAGACACGCAAAACTTGAAATAAACGCACGTTATTTCATAAGAGGGCTCATTTTGGGAACAGGCAAACGCATTGCGCTGTGAATAAGGAAAGACGGGCTGGAGTAACGATTGGCAAAAGTGTGTTATACATCTAAAAATGTAAGGTCTCACCGAAATTTGAACTCGGATCGCTGGATTCATAGCGCAGAGTGCTAACCATTACTCCATGAGATCGAAGACTTTCCGACGCCGGGAATCGAACCCGGGCCTCCTGGGTGAGAGCCAGGTATCCTAGCCACTAGACAACGCCGGAACACGCCGAGAGTGAAATAAGCGCTGCTTTAAGGGGATCGTGAAGACATGCAAAACTTGAAATAAATGCACGTTATTTCATAAGAGGGCTCATTTTGGGAACAGGCAAACGCATTGCGCTGTGAATAAGGAAAGACGGGCCGGAGTAACGATTGGCAAAAGTGTGTTATACATCTAAAAATGTAAGGTCTCACCGAGATTTGAACTCGGATTGCTGGATTCATAGCGCAGAGTGCTAACCATTACACCATGAGATCGAAGACTTTCCGACGCCGGGAATCGAACCCGGGCCTCCTGGGTGAGGGCCAGGTATCCTAGCCACTAGACAACGCCGGAACACGCCGAGTGTGAAAAAGGCGCTGCTTTTAGGGGATCGTGAAGACACGCAAAACTTGAAATAAACGCAGGTTATTTCATAAGAGGGCTCATTTTGGGAACAGGCAAACGCATTGCGCTGTGAATAAGGAAAGACGGGCCAGAGTAACGATTGGCAAAAGTGTGTTATACATCTAAAAATGTAAGGTCTCACCGAGATTTGAACTAGGATTGCTGGATTCATAGCGCAGTGCTAACCATTACACCATGAGATCGAAGACTTTCCGACGCCGGGAATCGAACCCGGGCCTCCTGGGTGAGGGCCAGGTATCCTAGCCACTAGACAACGCCGGAACACGCCGAGTGTGAAAAAGGCGCTGCTTTTAGGGGATCGTGAAGACACGCAAAACTTGAAATAAACGCAGGTTATTTCATAAGAGGGCTCATTTTGGGAACAGGCAAACGCATTGCGCTGTGAATAAGGAAAGACGGGCCGGAGTAACGATTGGCAAAAGTGTGTTATACATCTAAAAATGTAAGGTCTCACAGAGATTTGAACTCGGATTGCTGGATTCATAGCGCAGAGTGCTAACCATTACACCATGAGATCGAAGACTTTCCGACGCCGGGAATCGAACCCGGGCCTCCTGGGTGAGGGCCAGGTATCCTAGCCACTAGACAACGCCGGAACACGCCGAGTGTGAAAAAGGCGCTGCTTTTAGGGGATCGTGAAGACACGCAAAAGTTGAAATAAACGCAGGTTATTTCATAAGAGGGCTCATTTTGGGAACAGGCAAACGCATTGCGCTGTGAATAAGGAAAGACGGGCCGGAGTAACGATTGGCAAAAGTGTGTTATACATCTAAAAATGTAAGGTCTCACCGAGATTTGAACTCGGATTGCTGGATTCATAGCGCAGAGTGCTAACCATTACACCATGAGATCGAAGACTTTCCGACGCCGGGAATCGAACCCGGGCCTCCTGGGTGAGAGCCAGGTATCCTAGCCACTAGACAACGCCGGAACACGCCGAGTGTGAAAAAGGCGCTGCTTTTAGGCGATCGTGAAGACACGCAAAACTTGAAATAAATGCACGTTATTTCATAAGAGGGCTCATTTTGGGAACAGGCAAACGCATTGCGCTGTGAATAAGGAAAGACGGGCCGGAGTAACGATTGGCAAAAGTGTGTTATACATCTAAAAATGTAAGGTCTCACCGAGATTTGAACTCGGATTGCTGGATTCATAGCGCAGAGTGCTAACCATTACACCATGAGATCGAAGACTTTCCGACGCCGGGAATCGAACCCGGGCCTCCTGGGTGAGGGCCAGGTATCCTAGCCACTAGACAACGCCGGAACACGCCGAGTGTGAAAAAGGCGCTGCTTTTAGGGGATCGTGAAGACACGCAAAACTTGAAATAAACGCACGTTATTTCATAAGAGGGCTCATTTTGGGAACAGGCAAACGCATTGCGCTGTGAATAAGGAAAGACGGGCTGGAGTAACGATTGGCAAAAGTGTGTTATACATCTAAAAATGTAAGGTCTCACCGAAATTTGAACTCGGATCGCTGGATTCATAGCGCAGAGTGCTAACCATTACTCCATGAGATCGAAGACTTTCCGACGCCGGGAATCGAACCCGGGCCTCCTGGGTGAGAGCCAGGTATCCTAGCCACTAGACAACGCCGGAACACGCCGAGAGTGAAATAAGCGCTGCTTTAAGGGGATCGTGAAGACATGCAAAACTTGAAATAAATGCACGTTATTTCATAAGAGGGCTCATTTTGGGAACAGGCAAACGCATTGCGCTGTGAATAAGGAAAGACGGGCCGGAGTAACGATTGGCAAAAGTGTGTTATACATCTAAAAATGTAAGGTCTCACCGAGATTTGAACTCGGATTGCTGGATTCATAGCGCAGAGTGCTAACCATTACACCATGAGATCGAAGACTTTCCGACGCCGGGAATCGAACCCGGGCCTCCTGGGTGAGGGCCAGGTATCCTAGCCACTAGACAACGCCGGAACACGCCGAGTGTGAAAAAGGCGCTGCTTTTAGGGGATCGTGAAGACACGCAAAACTTGAAATAAACGCAGGTTATTTCATAAGAGGGCTCATTTTGGGAACAGGCAAACGCATTGCGCTGTGAATAAGGAAAGACGGGCCAGAGTAACGATTGGCAAAAGTGTGTTATACATCTAAAAATGTAAGGTCTCACCGAGATTTGAACTAGGATTGCTGGATTCATAGCGCAGTGCTAACCATTACACCATGAGATCGAAGACTTTCCGACGCCGGGAATCGAACCCGGGCCTCCTGGGTGAGGGCCAGGTATCCTAGCCACTAGACAACGCCGGAACACGCCGAGTGTGAAAAAGGCGCTGCTTTTAGGGGATCGTGAAGACACGCAAAACTTGAAATAAACGCAGGTTATTTCATAAGAGGGCTCATTTTGGGAACAGGCAAACGCATTGCGCTGTGAATAAGGAAAGACGGGCCGGAGTAACGATTGGCAAAAGTGTGTTATACATCTAAAAATGTAAGGTCTCACCGAGATTTGAACTCGGATTGCTGGATTCATAGCGCAGAGTGCTAACCATTACACCATGAGATCGAAGACTTTCCGACGCCGGGAATCGAACCCGGGCCTCCTGGGTGAGAGCCAGGTATCCTAGCCACTAGACAACGCCGGAACACGCCGAGTGTGAAAAAGGCGCTGCTTTTAGGCGATCGTGAAGACACGCAAAACTTGAAATAAATGCACGTTATTTCATAAGAGGGCTCATTTTGGGAACAGGCAAACGCATTGCGCTGTGAATAAGGAAAGACGGGCCGGAGTAACGATTGGCAAAAGTGTGTTATACATCTAAAAATGTAAGGTCTCACCGAGATTTGAACTCGGATTGCTGGATTCATAGCGCAGAGTGCTAACCATTACACCATGAGATCGAAGACTTTCCGACGCCGGGAATCGAACCCGGGCCTCCTGGGTGAGGGCCAGGTATCCTAGCCACTAGACAACGCCGGAACACGCCGAGTGTGAAAAAGGCGCTGCTTTTAGGGGATCGTGAAGACACGCAAAACTTGAAATAAACGCACGTTATTTCATAAGAGGGCTCATTTTGGGAACAGGCAAACGCATTGCGCTGTGAATAAGGAAAGACGGGCTGGAGTAACGATTGGCAAAAGTGTGTTATACATCTAAAAATGTAAGGTCTCACCGAAATTTGAACTCGGATCGCTGGATTCATAGCGCAGAGTGCTAACCATTACTCCATGAGATCGAAGACTTTCCGACGCCGGGAATCGAACCCGGGCCTCCTGGGTGAGAGCCAGGTATCCTAGCCACTAGACAACGCCGGAACACGCCGAGAGTGAAATAAGCGCTGCTTTAAGGGGATCGTGAAGACATGCAAAACTTGAAATAAATGCACGTTATTTCATAAGAGGGCTCATTTTGGGAACAGGCAAACGCATTGCGCTGTGAATAAGGAAAGACGGGCCGGAGTAACGATTGGCAAAAGTGTGTTATACATCTAAAAATGTAAGGTCTCACCGAGATTTGAACTCGGATTGCTGGATTCATAGCGCAGAGTGCTAACCATTACACCATGAGATCGAAGACTTTCCGACGCCGGGAATCGAACCCGGGCCTCCTGGGTGAGGGCCAGGTATCCTAGCCACTAGACAACGCCGGAACACGCCGAGTGTGAAAAAGGCGCTGCTTTTAGGGGATCGTGAAGACACGCAAAACTTGAAATAAACGCAGGTTATTTCATAAGAGGGCTCATTTTGGGAACAGGCAAACGCATTGCGCTGTGAATAAGGAAAGACGGGCCAGAGTAACGATTGGCAAAAGTGTGTTATACATCTAAAAATGTAAGGTCTCACCGAGATTTGAACTAGGATTGCTGGATTCATAGCGCAGTGCTAACCATTACACCATGAGATCGAAGACTTTCCGACGCCGGGAATCGAACCCGGGCCTCCTGGGTGAGGGCCAGGTATCCTAGCCACTAGACAACGCCGGAACACGCCGAGTGTGAAAAAGGCGCTGCTTTTAGGGGATCGTGAAGACACGCAAAACTTGAAATAAACGCAGGTTATTTCATAAGAGGGCTCATTTTGGGAACAGGCAAACGCATTGCGCTGTGAATAAGGAAAGACGGGCCGGAGTAACGATTGGCAAAAATGTGTTATACATCTAAAAATGTAAGGTCTCACCGAGATTTGAACTCGGATTGCTGGATTCATAGCGCAGAGTGCTAACCATTACACCATGAGATCGAAGACTTTCCGACGCCGGGAATCAAACCCGGGCCTCCTGGGTGAGGGCCAGGTATCCTAGCCACTAGACAACGCCGGAACACGCCGAGTGTGAAAAAGGCGCTGCTTTTAGGGGATCGTGAAGACACGCAAAACTTGAAATAAACGCAGGTTATTTCATAAGAGGGCTCATTTTGGGAACAGGCAAACGCATTGCGCTGTGAATAAGGAAAGACGGGCCGGAGTAACGATTGGCAAAAGTGTGTTATACATCTAAAAATGTAAGGTCTCACCGAGATTTGAACTCGGATTGCTGGATTCATAGCGCAGAGTGCTAACCATTACACCATGAGATCGAAGACTTTCCGACGCGGGAATCGAACCCGGGCCTCCTGGGTGAGGGCCAGGTATCCTAGCCACTAGACAACGCCGGAACACGCCGAGTGTGAAAAAGGCGCTGCTTTTAGGGGATCGTGAAGACACGCAAAACTTGAAATAAACGCAGGTTATTTCATAAGAGGGCTCATTTTGGGAACAGGCAAACGCATTGCGCTGTGAATATAGAAAGACGGGCCGGAGTAACGATTGGCAAAAGTGTGTTATACATCTAAAAATGTAAGGTCTCACCGAGATTTGAACTCGGATTGCTGGATTCATAGCGCAGAGTGCTAACCATTACACCATGAGATCGAAGACTTTCCGACGCCGGGAATCGAACCCGGGCCTCCTGGGTGAGGGCCAGGTATCCTAGCCACTAGACAACGCCGGAACACGCCGAGTGTGAAAAAGGCGCTGCTTTTAGGGGATCGTGAAGACACGCAAAACTTGAAATAAACGCAGGTTATTTCATAAGAGGGCTCATTTTGGGAACAGGCAAACGCATTGCGCTGTGAATAAGGAAAGACGGGCCGGAGTAACGATTGGCAAAAGTGTGTTATACATCTAAAAATGTAAGGTCTCACCGAGATTTGAACTCGGATTGCTGGATTCATAGCGCAGAGTGCTAACCATTACACCATGAGATCGAAGACTTTCCGACGCCGGGAATCGAACCCGGGCTTCCTGGGTGAGAGCCAGGTATCCTAGCCACTAGACAACGCCGGAACACGCCGAGTGTGAAAAAGGCGCTGCTTTTAGGCGATCGTGAAGACACGCAAAACTTGAAATAAATGCACGTTATTTCATAAGAGGGCTCATTTTGGGAACAGGCAAACGCATTGCGCTGTGAATAAGGAAAGACGGGCCGGAGTAACGATTGACAAAAGTGTGTTATACATCTAAAAATGTAAGGTCTCACCGAGATTTGAACTCGGATTGCTGGATTCATAGCGCAGAGTGCTAACCATTACACCATGAGATCGAAGACTTTCGGACGCCGGGAATCGAACCCGGGCCTCCTGGGTGAGGGCCAGGTATCCTAGCCACTAGACAACGCCGGAACACGCCGAGTGTGAAAAAGGCGCTGCTTTTAGGGGATCGTGAAGACACGCAAAACTTGAAATAAACGCAGGTTATTTCATAAGAGGGCTCATTTTGGGAACAGGCAAACGCATTGCGCTGTGAATAAGGAAAGACGGGCCGGAGTAACGATTGGCAAAAGTGTGTTATACATCTAAAAATGTAAGGTCTCACCGAGATTTGAACTCGGATTGCTGGATTCATAGCGCAGAGTGCTAACCATTACACCATGAGATCGAAGACTTTCCGACGCCGGGAATCGAACCCGGGCCTCCTGGGTGAGAGCCAGGTATCCTAGCCACTAGACAACGCCGGAACACGCCGAGTGTGAAAAAGGCGCTGCTTTTAGGCGATCGTGAAGACACGCAAAACTTGAAATAAACGCACGTTATTTCATAAGAGGGCTCATTTTGGGAACAGGCAAACGCATTGCGCTGTGAATAAGGAAAGACGGGCCGGAGTAACGATTGGCAAAAGTGTGTTATACATCTAAAAATGTAAGGTCTCACCGAAATTTGAACTCGGATCGCTGGATTCATAGCGCAGAGTGCTAACCATTACTCCATGAGATCGAAGACTTTCCGACGCCGGGAATCGAACCCGGGCCTCCTGGGTGAGAGCCAAGTATCCTAGCCACTAGACAACGCCAGAACACGCCGAGAGTGAAATAAGCGCTGCTTTAAGGGGATCGTGAAGACATGCAAAACTTGAAATAAATGCACGTTATTTCATAAGAGGGCTCATTTTGGGAACAGGCAAACGCATTGCGCTGTGAATAAGGAAAGACGGGCCGGAGTAACGATTGGCAAAAGTGTGTTATACATCTAAAAATGTAAGGTCTCACCGAGATTTGAACTCGGATTGCTGGATTCATAGCGCAGAGTGCTAACCATTACACCATGAGATCGAAGACTTTCCGACGCCGGGAATCAAACCCGGGCCTCCTGGGTGAGGGCCAGGTATCCTAGCCACTAGACAACGCCGGAACACGCCGAGTGTGAAAAAGGCGCTGCTTTTAGGGGATCGTGAAGACACGCAAAACTTGAAATAAACGCAGGTTATTTCATAAGAGGGCTCATTTTGGGAACAGGCAAACGCATTGCGCTGTGAATAAGGAAAGACGGGCCGGAGTAACGATTGGCAAAAGTGTGTTATACATCTAAAAATGTAAGGTCTCACCGAGATTTGAACTCGGATTGCTGGATTCATAGCGCAGAGTGCTAACCATTACACCATGAGATCGAAGACTTTCCGACGCGGGAATCGAACCCGGGCCTCCTGGGTGAGGGCCAGGTATCCTAGCCACTAGACAACGCCGGAACACGCCGAGTGTGAAAAAGGCGCTGCTTTTAGGGGATCGTGAAGACACGCAAAACTTGAAATAAACGCAGGTTATTTCATAAGAGGGCTCATTTTGGGAACAGGCAAACGCATTGCGCTGTGAATATAGAAAGACGGGCCGGAGTAACGATTGGCAAAAGTGTGTTATACATCTAAAAATGTAAGGTCTCACCGAGATTTGAACTCGGATTGCTGGATTCATAGCGCAGAGTGCTAACCATTACACCATGAGATCGAAGACTTTCCGACGCCGGGAATCGAACCCGGGCCTCCTGGGTGAGGGCCAGGTATCCTAGCCACTAGACAACGCCGGAACACGCCGAGTGTGAAAAAGGCGCTGCTTTTAGGGGATCGTGAAGACACGCAAAACTTGAAATAAACGCAGGTTATTTCATAAGAGGGCTCATTTTGGGAACAGGCAAACGCATTGCGCTGTGAATAAGGAAAGACGGGCCGGAGTAACGATTGGCAAAAGTGTGTTATACATCTAAAAATGTAAGGTCTCACCGAGATTTGAACTCGGATTGCTGGATTCATAGCGCAGAGTGCTAACCATTACACCATGAGATCGAAGACTTTCCGACGCCGGGAATCGAACCCGGGCCTCCTGGGTGAGAGCCAGGTATCCTAGCCACTAGACAACGCCGGAACACGCCGAGTGTGAAAAAGGCGCTGCTTTTAGGCGATCGTGAAGACACGCAAAACTTGAAATAAACGCACGTTATTTCATAAGAGGGCTCATTTTGGGAACAGGCAAACGCATTGCGCTGTGAATAAGAAAAGACGGGCCGGAGTAACGATTGGCAAAAGTGTGTTATACATCTAAAAATGTAAGGTCTCACCGAAATTTGAACTCGGATCGCTGGATTCATAGCGCAGAGTGCTAACCATTACTCCATGAGATCGAAGACTTTCCGACGCCGGGAATCGAACCCGGGCCTCCTGGGTGAGAGCCAAGTATCCTAGCCACTAGACAACGCCAGAACACGCCGAGAGTGAAATAAGCGCTGCTTTAAGGGGATCGTGAAGACATGCAAAACTTGAAATAAATGCACGTTATTTCATAAGAGGGCTCATTTTGGGAACAGGCAAACGCATTGCGCTGTGAATAAGGAAAGACGGGCCGGAGTAACGATTGGCAAAAGTGTGTTATACATCTAAAAATGTAAGGTCTCACCGAGATTTGAACTCGGATTGCTGGATTCATAGCGCAGAGTGCTAACCATTACACCATGAGATCGAAGACTTTCCGACGCCGGGAATCAAACCCGGGCCTCCTGGGTGAGGGCCAGGTATCCTAGCCACTAGACAACGCCGGAACACGCCGAGTGTGAAAAAGGCGCTGCTTTTAGGGGATCGTGAAGACACGCAAAACTTGAAATAAACGCAGGTTATTTCATAAGAGGGCTCATTTTGGGAACAGGCAAACGCATTGCGCTGTGAATAAGGAAAGACGGGCCGGAGTAACGATTGGCAAAAGTGTGTTATACATCTAAAAATGTAAGGTCTCACCGAGATTTGAACTCGGATTGCTGGATTCATAGCGCAGAGTGCTAACCATTACACCATGAGATCGAAGACTTTCCGACGCGGGAATCGAACCCGGGCCTCCTGGGTGAGGGCCAGGTATCCTAGCCACTAGACAACGCCGGAACAAGCCGAGTGTGAAAAAGGCGCTGCTTTTAGGGGATCGTGAAGACACGCAAAACTTGAAATAAACGCAGGTTATTTCATAAGAGGGCTCATTTTGGGAACAGGCAAACGCATTGCGCTGTGAATATAGAAAGACGGGCCGGAGTAACGATTGGCAAAAGTGTGTTATACATCTAAAAATGTAAGGTCTCACCGAGATTTGAACTCGGATTGCTGGATTCATAGCGCAGAGTGCTAACCATTACACCATGAGATCGAAGACTTTCCGACGCCGGGAATCGAACCCGGGCCTCCTGGGTGAGGGCCAGGTATCCTAGCCACTAGACAACGCCGGAACACGCCGAGTGTGAAAAAGGCGCTGCTTTTAGGGGATCGTGAAGACACGCAAAACTTGAAATAAACGCAGGTTATTTCATAAGAGGGCTCATTTTGGGAACAGGCAAACGCATTGCGCTGTGAATAAGGAAAGACGGGCCGGAGTAACGATTGGCAAAAGTGTGTTATACATCTAAAAATGTAAGGTCTCACCGAGATTTGAACTCGGATTGCTGGATTCATAGCGCAGAGTGCTAACCATTACACCATGAGATCGAAGACTTTCCGACGCCGGGAATCGAACCCGGGCTTCCTGGGTGAGAGCCAGGTATCCTAGCCACTAGACAACGCCGGAACACGCCGAGTGTGAAAAAGGCGCTGCTTTTAGGCGATCGTGAAGACACGCAAAACTTGAAATAAATGCACGTTATTTCATAAGAGGGCTCATTTTGGGAACAGGCAAACGCATTGCGCTGTGAATAAGGAAAGACGGGCCGGAGTAACGATTGACAAAAGTGTGTTATACATCTAAAAATGTAAGGTCTCACCGAGATTTGAACTCGGATTGCTGGATTCATAGCGCAGAGTGCTAACCATTACACCATGAGATCGAAGACTTTCCGACGCCGGGAATCGAACCCGGGCCTCCTGGGTGAGGGCCAGGTATCCTAGCCACTAGACAACGCCGGAACACGCCGAGTGTGAAAAAGGCGCTGCTTTTAGGGGATCGTGAAGACACGCAAAACTTGAAATAAACGCAGGTTATTTCATAAGAGGGCTCATTTTGGGAACAGGCAAACGCATTGCGCTGTGAATAAGGAAAGACGGGCCGGAGTAACGATTGGCAAAAGTGTGTTATACATCTAAAAATGTAAGGTCTCACCGAGATTTGAACTCGGATTGCTGGATTCATAGCGCAGAGTGCTAACCATTACACCATGAGATCGAAGACTTTCCGACGCCGGGAATCGAACCCGGGCTTCCTGGGTGAGAGCCAGGTATCCTAGCCACTAGACAACGCCGGAACACGCCGAGTGTGAAAAAGGCGCTGCTTTTAGGCGATCGTGAAGACACGCAAAACTTGAAATAAATGCACGTTATTTCATAAGAGGGCTCATTTTGGGAACAGGCAAACGCATTGCGCTGTGAATAAGGAAAGACGGGCCGGAGTAACGATTGACAAAAGTGTGTTATACATCTAAAAATGTAAGGTCTCACCGAGATTTGAACTCGGATTGCTGGATTCATAGCGCAGAGTGCTAACCATTACACCATGAGATCGAAGACTTTCCGACGCCGGGAATCGAACCCGGGCCTCCTGGGTGAGGGCCAGGTATCCTAGCCACTAGACAACGCCGGAACACGCCGAGTGTGAAAAAGGCGCTGCTTTTAGGGGATCGTGAAGACACGCAAAACTTGAAATAAACGCAGGTTATTTCATAAGAGGGCTCATTTTGGGAACAGGCAAACGCATTGCGCTGTGAATAAGGAAAGACGGGCCGGAGTAACGATTGGCAAAAGTGTGTTATACATCTAAAAATGTAAGGTCTCACCGAGATTTGAACTCGGATTGCTGGATTCATAGCGCAGAGTGCTAACCATTACACCATGAGATCGAAGACTTTCCGACGCCGGGAATCGAACCCGGGCCTCCTGGGTGAGAGCCAGGTATCCTAGCCACTAGACAACGCCGGAACACGCCGAGTGTGAAAAAGGCGCTGCTTTTAGGCGATCGTGAAGACACGCAAAACTTGAAATAAACGCACGTTATTTCATAAGAGGGCTCATTTTGGGAACAGGCAAACGCATTGCGCTGTGAATAAGGAAAGACGGGCCGGAGTAACGATTGGCAAAAGTGGGTTATACATCTAAAAATGTAAGGTCTCACCGAAATTTGAACTCGGATCGCTGGATTCATAGCGCAGAGTGCTAACCATTACTCCATGAGATCGAAGACTTTCCGACGCCGGGAATCGAACCCGGGCCTCCTGGGTGAGAGCCAGGTATCCTAGCCACTAGACAACGCCAGAACACGCCGAGAGTGAAATAAGCGCTGCTTTAAGGGGATCGTGAAGACATGCAAAACTTGAAATAAATGCACGTTATTTCATAAGAGGGCTCATTTTGGGAACAGGCAAACGCATTGCGCTGTGAATAAGGAAAGACGGGCCGGAGTAACGATTGGCAAAAGTGTGTTATACATCTAAAAATGTAAGGTCTCACCGAGATTTGAACTCGGATTGCTGGATTCATAGGGCAGAGTGCTAACCATTACACCATGAGATCGAAGACTTTCCGACGCCGGGAATCGAACCCGGGCCTCCTGGGTGAGGGCCAGGTATCCTAGCCACTAGACAACGCCGGAACACGCCGAGTGTGAAAAAGGCGCTGCTTTTAGGGGATCGTGAAGACACACAAAACTTGAAATAAACGCAGGTTATTTCATAAGAGGGCTCATTTTGGGAACAGGCAAACGCATTGCGCTGTGAATAAGGAAAGACGGGCCGGAGTAACGATTGGCAAAAGTGTGTTATACATCTAAAAATGTAAGGTCTCACCGAGATTTGAACTCGGATTGCTGGATTCATAGCGCAGAGTGCTAACCATTACACCATGAGATCGAAGACTTTCCGACGCCGGGAATCGAACCCGGGCCTCCTGGGTGAGGGCCAGGTATCCTAGCCACTAGACAACGCCGGAACACGCCGAGTGTGAAAAAGGCGCTGCTTTTAGGGGATCGTGAAGACACGCAAAACTTGAAATAAACGCAGGTTATTTCATAAGAGGGCTCATTTTGGGAACAGGCAAACGCATTGCGCTGTGAATAAGGAAAGACCGGCCGGAGTAACGATTGGCAAAAGTGTGTTATACATCTAAAAATGTAAGGTCTCACCGAGATTTGAACTCGGATTGCTGGATTCATAGCGCAGAGTGCTAACCATTACACCATGAGATCGAAGACTTTCCGACGCCGGGAATCGAACCCGGGCCTCCTGGGTGAGGGCCAGGTATCCTAGCCACTAGACAACGCCGGAACACGCCGAGTGTGAAAAAGGCGCTGCTTTTAGGGGATCGTGAAGACACGCAAAACTTGAAATAAACGCAGGTTATTTCATAAGAGGGCTCATTTTGGGAACAGGCAAACGCATTGCGCTGTGAATAAGGAAAGACGGGCCGGAGTAACGATTGGCAAAAGTGTGTTATACATCTAAAAATGTAAGGTCTCACCGAGATTTGAACTCGGATTGCTGGATTCATAGCGCAGAGTGCTAACCATTACACCATGAGATCGAAGACTTTCCGACGCCGGGAATCGAACCCGGGCCTCCTGGGTGAGGGCCAGGTATCCTAGCCACTAGACAACGCCGGGGGGGTTTGCGTTGTCTCCAACGTCGGCTGGTCTTCGTGCAGTGGGGGGGAGGCCGCTGCCTCCTCAGCTTCTTCCTCATCCATAACGGCTTCTGTGTCTTCCTCCTCACTCTTGCCTCCCGTGACCATCGCGTAGGTCTTCCGGCAATCCGGAGCCTCATGCCCGAACCTCCGGCATTCGGAGCACCGCGGTATGCGGCAGTTCTTTCTGATATGCCCATTCCTCTTGCACCTCAGGCACAAAGGCGATCGTCCGGGCACTATCACAAGGGCATTGCCTCCCTGGATACGCAGCTGATGCGGCAATGTTTCGGTCGTGTACCCATTCTTCAAGGTTATGGTTACTGACCTTATCGACGTTTGGGCTCCCTTGAACTTGCTTGTTGGCCAAGTCTCTCTTGTGATGCGGTCAACTTTTCCGAAAGGCTCGAGGGCCTTCCGCACGACGTCATCGCTAAGCTGGTACGGCAGCCAGTGGATCTTGATGCGTATTTCGCCATCGTTGGGGTCGAGCACGAGACATTTCTTGCCCTTGATACGAAGTTCTTTCGCAGCAACTAGGCGGTGCTTGGCTGCCGCGGAGTGCGTCGACACAGCCCACACATGGTTCATTTGATAGGCGCCAATCGACGCCACATCCTGGATCACTCCCAGTCGTTCCATCTCGTCTTCGAAGTCGTTGATGCGGTATGGCCGCCCGGACACATCACAGTGCAAAAACACAGTGTTAAGCGCAGCATTTCCAGTTGGCAGCGGAGGCAGTAAAACACGGTATTCGTCCGAAGAAACAGATAAACCGCGGCCGGCGGCCGCCGATAACGAGCTATCGGAGCTCATCCTTTCCGCACCTTCACAGCTTGGCAGCCGGAAGTGGAATGCCGCACTAGACAACGCCGGAACACGCCGAGTGTGAAAAAGGCGCTGCTTTTAGGGGATCGTGAAGACACGCAAAACTTGAAATAAACGCAGGTTATTTCATAAGAGGGCTCATTTTGGGAACAGGCAAACGCATTGCGCTGTGAATAAGGAAAGACGGGCCGGAGTAACGATTGGCAAAAGTGTGTTATACATCTAAAAATGTAAGGTCTCACCGAGATTTGAACTCGGATTGCTGGATTCATAGCGCAGAGTGCTAACCATTACACCATGAGATCGAAGACTTTCCGACGCCGGGAATCGAACCCGGGCCTCCTGGGTGAGGGCCAGGTATCCTAGCCACTAGACAACGCCGGAACACGCCGAGTGTGAAAAAGGCGCTGCTTTTAGGGGATCGTGAAGACACGCAAAACTTGAAATAAACGCAGGTTATTTCATAAGAGGGCTCATTTTGGGAACAGGCAAACGCATTGCGCTGTGAATAAGGAAAGACGGGCCGGAGTAACGATTGGCAAAAGTGTGTTATACATCTAAAAATGTAAGGTCTCACCGAGATTTGAACTCGGATTGCTGGATTCATAGCGCAGAGTGCTAACCATTACACCATGAGATCGAAGACTTTCCGACGCCGGGAATCGAACCCGGGCCTCCTGGGTGAGAGCCAGGTATCCTAGCCACTAGACAACGCCGGAACACGCCGAGTGTGAAAAAGGCGCTGCTTTTAGGCGATCGTGAAGACACGCAAAACTTGAAATAAACGCACGTTATTTCATAAGAGGGCTCATTTTGGGAACAGGCAAACGCATTGCGCTGTGAATAAGGAAAGACGGGCCGGAGTAACGATTGGCAAAAGTGTGTTATACATCTAAAAATGTAAGGTCTCACCGAAATTTGAACTCGGATCGCTGGATTCATAGCGCAGAGTGCTAACCATTACTCCATGAGATCGAAGACTTTCCGACGCCGGGAATCGAACCCGGGCCTCCTGGGTGAGAGCCAGGTATCCTAGCCACTAGACAACGCCGGAACACGCCGAGAGTGAAATAAGCGCTGCTTTAAGGGGATCGTGAAAACATGCAAAACTTGAAATAAATGCACGTTATTTCATAAGAGGGCTCATTTTGGGAACAGGCAAACGCATTGCGCTGTGAATAAGGAAAGACGGGCCGGAGTAACGATTGGCAAAAGTGTGTTATACATCTAAAAATGTAAGGTCTCACCGAGATTTGAACTCGGATCGCTGGATTCATAGCGCAGAGTGCTAACCAATACACCATGAGATCGAAGACTTTCCGACGCCGGGAATCGAACCCGGACCTCCTGGGTGAGAGCCAGGTATCCTAGCCACTAGACAACGCCGGAACACGCCGAGTGTGAAAAAGGCGCTGCTTTTAGGGGATCGTGAAGACACGCAAAACTTGAAATAAACGCACGTTATTTCATAAGAGGGCTCATTTTGGGAACAGGCAAACGCATTGCGCTGTGAATAAGGAAAGACGGGACGGAGTAACGATTGGCAAAAGTGTGTTATACATTTAAAAATGTAAGGTCTCACCGAGATTTGAACTCGGATCGCTGGATTCATAGCGCAGAGTGCTAACCATTACACCATGAGATCGAAGACTTTCCGACGCCGGGAATCGAACCGGGGCCTCCTGGGTGAGAGCCAGGTATCCTAGCCACTTGACAACGCCGGAACACGCCGAGTGTGAAATAAGCGCTGCTTTAAGGGGATCGTGAAGACATGCAAAACTTGAAATAAACGCAAGTTATTTCATAAGAGGGCTCATTTTGGGAACAGGCAAATGCATTGCGCTGTGAATAAGGAAAGACGGGCCGGAGTAACGATTGGCAAAAGTGTGTTATACATCTAAAAATGTAAGGTCTCACCGAGATTTGAACTCGGATCGCTGGATTCATAGCGCAGAGTGCTAACCATTACACCATGAGACCGAAAACTTTCCGACGCCGGGAATCGAACCCGGGCCTCCTGGGTGAGAGCCAGGTATCCTAGCCACTAGACAACGCCGGAACACGCCGAGTGTGAAATAAGCGCTGCTTTAAGGGGATCGTGAAGACATGCAAAACTTGAAATAAATGCACGTTATTTCATAAGAGGGCTCATTTTGGGAACAGGCAAACGCATTGCGCTGTGAATAAGGAAAGACGGGCCGGAGTAACGATTGGCAAAAGTGTGTTATACATCTAAAAATGTAAGGTCTCACCGAGATTTGAACTCGGATCGCTGGATTCATAGCGCAGAGTGCTAACCATTACACCATGAGACCGAAAACTTTCCGACGCCGGGAATCGAACCCGGGCCTCCTGGGTGAGAGCCAGGTATCCTAGCCACTAGACAACGCCGGAACACGCCGAGTGTGAAATAAGAGCTGCTTTAAGGGGATCGTGAAGACATGCAAAACTTAAAATAAATGCACGTTATTTCATAAGAGGGCTCATTTTGGGAACAGGCAAACGCATTGCGCTGTGAATAAGGAAAGACGGGCCGGAGTAACGATTGGCAAAAGTGTGTTATACATCTAAAAATGTAAGGTCTCACCGAGATTTTACTCGGATCGCTGGATTCATAGCGCAGAGTGCTAACCATTACACCATGAGATCGAAGACTTTCCGACGCCGGGAATCGAACCCGGACCTCCTGGGTGAGAGCCAGGTATCCTAGCCACTAGACAACGCCGGAACACGCCGAGTGTGAAAAAGGCGCTGCTTTTAGGGGATCGTGAAGACACGCAAAACTTGAAATAAACGCAGGTTATTTCATAAGAGGGCTCATTTTGGGAACAGGCAAACGCATTGCGCTGTGAATAAGGAAAGACGGGCCGGAGTAACGATTGGCAAAAGTGTGTTATACATCTAAAAATGTAAGGTCTCACCGAGATTTGAACTCGGATTGCTGGATTCATAGCGCAGAGTGCTAACCATTACACCATGAGATCGAAGACTTTCCGACGCCGGGAATCGAACCCGGGCCTCCTGGGTGAGAGCCAGGTATCCTACCCACTAGACAACGGCGGAACACGCCGAGTGTGAAATAAGCGCTGCTTTAAGGGGATCGTGAAGACATGCAAAACTTGAAATAAATGCACGTTATTTCATAAGAGGGCTCATTTTGGGAACAGGCAAACGCGTTGCGCTGTGAATAAGGAAAGACGGGCCGGAGTACCGATTGGCAAAAGTGTGTTATGCATCTAAAAATGTAAGGTCTCACCGAGATTTGAACTCGGATCGCTGGATTCATAGCGCAGAGTGCTAACCATTACACCATGAGACCGAAAACTTTCCGACACCGGGAATCGAAACCGGGCCTCCTGGGTGAGAGCCAGGTATCCTAGCCACTAGACAACGCCGGAACACGCCGAGTGTGAAAGAAGCGCTGCTTTAAGGGGATCGTGAAGACATGAAAAACTTGAAATAAATGCACGTTATTTCATAAGAGGGCTCATTTTGGGAACAGGCGGACGTATTACGCTGTGAATAAGGAAAGACGGGCCGGAGTAACGATTGGCAAAAGTGGGTTATACATCTAAAAATGTAAGGTCTCACCGAGATTTGAACTCGGATCGCTGGATTCATAGCGCAGAGTGCTAACCATTACACCATGAGATCGAAGACTTTCCGACGCCGGGAATCGAACCCGGGCCTCCTGGGTGAGGGCCAGGTATCCTAGCCACTAGACAACGCCGGAACACGCCGAGTGTGAAATAAGCGCTGCTTTAAGGGGATCGTGAAGACATGCAAAACTTGAAATAAACGCACGTTATTTAATAAGAGGGCTCATTTTGGGAACAGGCAAACGCATTGCGCTGTGAATAAGGAAAGACGGGCCGGAGTAACGATTGGCAAAAGTGTGTTATACATCTAAAAATGTAAGGTCTAACCGAGATTTGAACTCGGATCGCTGGATTCATAGCGCAGAGTGCTAACCATTACACCATGAGATCGAAGACTTTCCGACGCCGGGAATCGAACCCGGACCTCCTGGGTGAGAGCCAGGTATCCTAGCCACTAGACAACGCTTTTTTTTTTCTTTATTGCCTGTTCACTTTCCAGAACAAAATATAAATACACATCAGACACACCAGACACATCAGCCACACACTGGCCGGAATGTAGTGCCTAGAAGGTTTTTAGGCACGCCAATTCATCCAGAACTTTTGTCCACTCAGGGGGGTCGTTTTGGGCTTGAAAAACATCACGTATATAACACACACTTTCAATGAAGTTTTGCCGTACCGGGCGTGCATGCAAATCTGCATTATCTACTGCTGTTCCCGTTTTCCACATTGCGTGGAGGCTCAATAGCATTATCAGGTCGACTGGCATTTCTGTGTTATCAACCGGTAAGTAGCGGATACCGTGTGCACTGATAGGCAGTTCTTTCTTTAGGGTTCTCTTCAAGACATCCCAGTGAAACACGGCGTCCCAACAATCAATGAATACATGTTCCACGGTTTCTGGTGTTTTGCAAAGGCGACAGTCCGTGCTCCATGGAACAAAAAGGCCCTTTTCATGCAACCACGTTTTAACTGACAATGTGTTTGTATGCAGCTTGAAAAAGAAAGTCTTAACTGATGGTTTAACTGGCATTTTTTTCACCCTTTTCAACACATCCTGGCCTTCCTTGCCAATGTAGTTTGCACGGTAAAGGGGAACAGGCAATAATGTGTCCACCAAATCACTGTACAACTTTTTTCTTGTAATTGTGCTCAGATACTCTCTCGAAAATCGAACTATTAGAAAACGATACGACGAAATAACTTCACGCAAGTACCCTGTTACGGACCATCCCATGCACTGAGTAGATGATACAATGAATTCAGGCAGGTGGCTTTGAAGACGCACCTGTATAACAGTACGCAGGAAAGGGTCACTTTGATCACGCAAGAAAATAAAGCGTGAAACAAGTTGCCGAATAAATAGGTGGGCAAGGCCAAGCCCTCCGCACCGCACCGATCGAAATAAGTTGGTTCGGCTGGTTCGCTCCCAACTAGATCCCCAAATAAACGTTGCGAACACTCTGTGTATTTTTTGAACACTGACGCGAGACATGAATAGCACTTGTAACACATACCAAACTTTAGCAACTAAAAACACATTGCAAACAAACGCACGCGCAAACATGGAAAAATCTCGTCCCTGCCACGCCTGCACCTTCTCGTTCATTTTTTTCGTTTCCCCTGCCCAATATTCCGTACTTTCTTTGTAACATTCCAGTGGCACTCCCAAGTACGCCGTCGGCAGCGTTGTCCACCGCATGTTTGCAAAGTACTCGGGCGGGCTCTGCCAGCAACCGTGCCAGAAACCAGCGCTCTTCTCCCAATTTATTGCACTCCCAGTCTGCGTGCAGTACTTTCTGACGTTTTCCTCAACCTTCAATACACTTTCACTGTCTGTGCAAAACACCGCTATGTCGTCTGCGTATGCAAGAATTTTAACTTCCTTGGTATGTAGTTGAAAGCCCCTTACACTTTCATCGTTAATGACACTTAAACAGAAAGGCTCCAAATAAATTGCAAATAATAACGGACTTAACGGGCAGCCCTGCCTTACGGACGATCGAACAGGTATGCTTTCCGTAAGAGTCCTATTTATAACAATGCGGGTAGTACATTCGTTATACACCATTTTTACCCCTTCTAGAATAACACTTCCGACATTCACGTGCTTTAACACATCAAATAATATTTCATGCGATACCCTGTCGAATGCCTTAGCTAAATCTATCTGCATCATAGCTACTCGGCTCTCAAACGCGTCGCAGCATTCTAGCACACTCCGCGCAACGTGCACATTCGTCGCAATATTCCGTCCTTTAATACCGCACGTCTGGTGGGGGCCAACTACTTCTCTTATGATTGTTTGCATTCTTTTTGCTAGTACCTTCATATAGATCTTGTAATCTACATTGGTGAGGCTTATCGGACGATAAGACCCCACCGATATGAGTTTTTCTGGGTCATCCGTTTTTGGAATCAAAACCATATTGGCTGTTGTGAAAGACCGGGGCACACGCTTTAATGAATACGACTCCTCAATAACGGCGTGCAAGATTGGAGCCATCATGTGCTTGAAGGCCTTATAAAATTCCGCCCCCAAACCGTCTGGTCCGGGCGATTTTCCAGGGGCAAGTGCATCGATTGCGTCCTTTATCTCTTCCACGCTTATAACTTGCTCCAAGCTCTGCCTAACTTCGTCTTCTAATCTGGGCATGCGCATCAGAAAATTATTTGCAAACCCTTCTTCTGTTTGCCTTTTCTTACCGAACAATTCGTGATAGTGTTCAATAAAAGCCTGTTCAATTATTTTTTTGTCATCCGTTACTTGGTTCTTATACTGTATGCATTTAATCTCATTTTTTGTTGCGTATCTTTTTTCATCACTGAGAGCCCTTTTATTTGGTGCTTCGCCCGCCCACAATTTTTCGCTTCTAGAACGGATCATTGCGGCCCGATACCTTTCCGTGTCTATAACTTCTAGTTGGTTTTTCACGTCTTTAATTTCATTTAAAAACGTACCAGGCTGGGTGCTTTCTATTTCTGTGAGATAGACGAGTTGTGCTTTCAGTTCGTTTTCTTTTTTCCTTTCGTCATAGCGAAGGATGCTTCCTTTTTCTATTGCCATAAGTTTTATATTACTTTTTACTTCTTCCCACATCGCACTGTAGCTGTTCGTTTGACATGACAATAGTTTTTCTAACTGTCCCTCTACACATTCCACGAATTTCTCATCATTTAGCAGCTTTGTATTGAACTTCCACAGGTCCCAGTTAAAATTGGTCATTTTTTTCTTTACTCCCACAGTGAACATTACTAAGCTATGGTCACTAAATGACACATGCTTTACTTCATATGAGCTGATCAGTGGAACTAACTCTAATGACACGTAGGCCCGGTCGAGTCGGGCATGACACTCACGCTGAAAATGCGTGTAGCGAGGGGTAACTCCGCTCCTGAGTGTGAGTCCTACATCCTCTAGGCAATGGGTACCAGTCATTGTGGACAACAACAAAGCACTCTTATCACGCGTTGCTGAATTCTTCGAACGATCTTCAGTAGAGCACACACAGTTAAAATCACCCAAGAATATTACACGTCTGTCACACTTCAAAAACGGTTCTACTGATTGAAAAAAAACATTTCGATCATTTTCCTTATTAGGAGCATAAACACAAATAATACGCCAACGGCATTCAATGTACAAAAAATCAACAACAACAAACCGTCCCACCTCACTCGTTACAACCGCCTCTATCACAATACCTAGACTGTTTCTAACAAAAATTACGCAACCAGCGGACATACCTATAGCGTGGCTCACACAAACGTAGTATCGTGTTGTAAATGGCTGGACCATCCGATCTGTATGCTCTTGGCTCTCGACTTTGGTCTCCTGAACGGCCACCAAATCTAAACCTTCGTCGAGAAGCAGTCGACTAAGCTGGTACTGCCTGCGCCTGGCCGACAACCCGCGAACATTTAGCGTGCCCACACACAATGCATGACTTATATCGGCCATTGACAATAGGTTAGGGGCACACAAAACACTTTATCAACCAATAAAATGTACCGGTACTAGACACATTTTCCCCAAGAACACTTAGCGCAATGACCGGAGTAATATTTGCAGTCATGCTTGACCTTACCAACTTGTTGCACTTCGTGTTCGGGGCTCGCCTTTCCGCGTCGAAGGTGGTTCACGTTCACATGGTTCAGCGCCTCAACACACAACACTCGTAGCCGTTGCCCGCTAATGTGGGGGCGTTGCCGCCGCCGCACGGTCCTTTGTTACATTGGGTTTCGGCTTGAAGGAAGACCGTCGCGCGAACGTTTCCCTTGCCGGTTCCGTAGACGTGGTAGCCGAAGGCTTCTCACCGCTGCTGCTGTCCTCCTTGCGCGGTCTTTTAACCACTGCTTCCAACTTGTCTTCGTCGCTATCACTCTCGCCGCGTGAGTTGATTTTCAGCGTCCCCGACTCGTCCATTGGGTCGCCGTCATTGATTCGCTCTCCGGTGACACCTTCAGGAGCAGGAGCGCCTTGCAGGGCCGGTTCCTTCGTTGCGGGGTCCACCTGTGTTACAGGTGGTTCGGTGGGCGGCGTTTCCCCTCCACCTCCCGCAGCAGCTTCCGCCTCCGCTTCGTCCATGACGAGTTCGGAGTCTTCCTCGTTCGTCACGGGCCCTGCCACATTCGCGTACGTTTTCACGCACTGGGTATCGTCGTGGCCAAGCCGACGACAAACACCACAGCGCGGCACACGGCACTCACGTCGTACGTGACCGGAGCAGTGGCAACGCAGACACATGGGCGCCCGTCCAGGCACCACAAGCAGGGCTTGGTCACCGGCGACGCGAAGCTGATGCGGTAGGTCATCGGCCTTGACACCTGGCTTGAGCTGAAGCGTCACCCAGCGAGTCGTCGAACCTTTGTCGACGACGCCGTGAACACGCCAGCGGTCCCTCGTCACGCTGACAACCTTGCCGTACGCGGCAAGGGCAACGCGCACGTCGTCGTCCGGGACGTTGTACAGCAGCCAATGCAACTTAAACCGCACATCCTGGTTGCTGGGGTCGATAACGACGCAGCGGTGTCTTTTCACGGTGACTTCCTTAGCTTGCACCATTTTCCTTGTTGCGTCTGCGCTGCTGAACGTTATCGCCCAAACGTGATTCATATGATACGCCCCCAGCGCGAGCACATCTGGGAGCAGCTTCAGATGAATCAAAGTGTCCCGGAAATCTTCTACACGATAAGGCCGGGCCCTGAGGTCTCCGTGCAAAAACACAGTATTATTTACCGAACGACCTGATGGGATACTTGGCAGCATGACTTGATACTCCTGGTCTTCGTTAGCAGCATTCCTGTTTCCGCAACCCTGACGGGATGCTGTATCCGCTCTAGGAGAGCTCATGTTCACACGTCCGCTCACCTAGGTGGCCGGAAGTGGAAATAGCCACTAGACAACGCCGGAACACGCCGAGTGTGAAAAAGGCGCTGCTTTTAGGGGATCGTGAAGACACGCAAAACTTGAAATAAACGCACGTTATTTCATAAGAGGGCTCATTTTGGGAACAGGCAAACGCATTGCGCTGTGAATAAGGAAAGACGGGCCGGAGTAACGATTGGCAAAAGTGTGTTATACATCTAAAAATGTAAGGTCTCACCGAAATTTGAACTCGGATCGCTGGATTCATAGCGCAGAGTGCTAACCATTACACCATGAGACCGAAAACTTTCCGACGCCGGGAATCGAACCCGGGCCTCCTGGGTGAGAGCCAGGTATCCTAGCCACTAGACAACGCCGGAACACGCCGAGTGTGAAATAAGCGCTGCTTTAAGGGGATCGTGAAGACATGCAAAACTTGAAATAAATGCACGTTATTTCATAAGAGGGCTCATTTTGGGAACAGGCAAACGCATTGCGCTGTGAATAAGGAAAGACGGGCCGGAGTAACGATTGGCAAAAGTGTGTTATACATCTAAAAATGTAAGGTCTCACCGAGATTTGAACTCGGTTCGCTGGATTCATAGCGCAGAGTGCTAACCATTACACCATGAGACCGAAAACTTTCCGACGCCGGGAATCGAACCCGGGCCTCCTGGGTGAGAGCCAGGTATCCTAGCCACTAGACAACGCCGGAACACGCCGAGTGTGAAATAAGAGCTGCTTTAAGGGGATCGTGAAGACATGCAAAACTTAAAATAAATGCACGTTATTTCATAAGAGGGCTCATTTTGGGAACAGGCAAACGCATTGCGCTGTGAATAAGGAAAGACGGGCCGGAGTAACGATTGGCAAAAGTGTGTTATACATCTAAAAATGTAAGGTCTCACCGAGATTTTACTCGGATCGCTGGATTCATAGCGCAGAGTGCTAACCATTACACCATGAGATCGAAGACTTTCCGACGCCGGGAATCGAACCCGGACCTCCTGGGTGAGAGCCAGGTATCCTAGCCACTAGACAACGCCGGAACACGCCGAGTGTGAAAAAGGCGCTGCTTTTAGGGGATCGTGAAGACACGCAAAACTTGAAATAAACGCAGGTTATTTCATAAGAGGGCTCATTTTGGGAACAGGCAAACGCATTGCGCTGTGAATAAGGAAAGACGGGCCGGAGTAACGATTGGCAAAAGTGTGTTATACATCTAAAAATGTAAGGTCTCACCGAGATTTGAACTCGGATTGCTGGATTCATAGCGCAGAGTGCTAACCATTACACCATGAGATCGAAGACTTTCCGACGCCGGGAATCGAACCCGGGCCTCCTGGGTGAGAGCCAGGTATCCTAGCCACTAGACAACGCCGGAACACGCCGAGTGTGAAATAAGCGCTGCTTTAAGGGGATCGTGAATACATGCAAAACTTGAAATAAACGCACGTTATTTCATAAGAGGGCTCATTTTGGGAACAGGCAAACGCATTGCGCTGTGAATAAGGAAAGACGGGCCGAGGTAACGATTGGCAAAAGTGTGTTATACATCTAAAAATGTAAGGTCTCACCGAGATTTGAACTCGGATCGCTGGATTCATAGCGCAGAGTGCTAACCATTACACCATGAGACTGAAAACTTTCCGACGCCGGGAATCGAACCCGGGCCTCCTGGGTGAGAGCCAGGTATCCTACCCACTAGACAACGCCGGAACACGCCGAGTGTGAAATAAGCGCTGCTTTAAGGGGATCGTGAAGACATGCAAAACTTGAAATAAATGCACGTTATTTCATAAGAGGGCTCATTTTGGGAACAGGCAAACGCATTGCGCTGTGAATAAGGAAAGACGGGCTGGAGTAACGATTGGCAAAAGTGTGTATACATCTAAAAATGTAAGGTCTCACCGAGATTTGAACTCGGATCGCTGGATTCATAGCGCAGAGTGCTAACCATTACACCATGAGACCGAAAACTTTCCGACGCCGGGAATCGAACCCGGGCCTCCTGGGTGAGAGCCAGGTATCCTAGCCACTAGACAACGCCGGAACACGCCGACTGTGAAATAAGAGCTGCTTAAGGGGATCGTGAAGACATGCAAAACTTAAAATAAATGCACGTTATTTCATAAGAGGGCTCATTTTGGGAACAGGCAAACGCATTGCGCTGTGAATAAGGAAAGACGGGCCGGAGTAACGATTAGCAAAAGTGTGTTATACATCTAAAAATGTAAGGTCTCACCGAGATTTTACTCGGATCGCTGGATTCATAGCGCAGAGTGCTAACCATTACACCATGAGATCGAAGACTTTCCGACGCCGGGAATCGAACCCGGACCTCCTGGGTGAGAGCCAGGTATCCTAGCCACTAGACAATGCCGGAACACGCCAAGTGTGAAAAAGGCGCTGCTTTTAGAGGATCGTGAAGACACGCAAAACTTGAAATAAACGCAGGTTATTTCATAAGAGGGCTCATTTTGGGAACAGGCAAACGCATTGCGCTGTGAATAAGGAAAGACGGGCCGGAGTAACGATTGGCAAAAGTGTGTTATACATCTAAAAATGTAAGGTCTCACCGAGATTTGAACTCGGATTGCTGGATTCATAACGCAGAGTGCTAACCATTACACCATGAGATCGAAGACTTTCCGACGCCGGGAGTCGAACCCGGGCCTCCTGGGTGAGAGCCAGGTATCCTAGCCACTAGACAACGCCGGAACACGCCGAGTGTGAAATAAGCGCTGCTTTAAGGGGATCGTGAAGACATGCAAAACTTGAAATAAATGCACGTTATTTCATAAGAGGGCTCATTTTGGGAACAGGCAAACGCATTGCGCTGTGAATAAGGAAAGACGGGCCGGAGTAACGATTGGCAAAAGTGTGTTATGCATCTAAAAATGTAAGGTCTCACCGAGATTTGAACTCGGATCGCTGGATTCATAGCGCAGAGTGCTAACCATTACACCATGAGACCGAAAACTTTCCGACGCCGGGAATCGGAACCGGGCCTCCTGGGTGAGAGCCAGGTATCCTAGCCACTAGACAACGCCGGAACACGCCGAGTGTGAAAGAAGCGCTGCTTTAAGGGGATCGTGAAGACATGAAAAACTTGAAATAAATGCACGTTATTTCATAAGAGGGCTCATTTTGGGAACAGGCGGACGCATTACGCTGTGAATAAGGAAAGACGGGCCGGAGTAACGATTGGCAAAAGTGGGTTATACATCTAAAAATGTAAGGTCTCACCGAGATTTGAACTCGGATCGCTGGATTCATAGCGCAGAGTGCTAACCATTACACCATGAGATCGAAGACTTTCCGACGCCGGGAATCGAACCCGGGCCTCCTGGGTGAGGGCCAGGTATCCTAGCCACTAGACAACGCCGGAACACGCCGAGTGTGAAAAAGGCGCTGCTTTTAGGGGATCGTGAAGACACGCAAAACTTGAAATAAACGCACGTTATTTCATAAGAGGGCTCATTTTGGGAACAGGCAAACGCATTGCGCTGTGAATAAGGAAAGACGGGCCGGAGTAACGATTGGCAAAAGTGTGTTATACATCTAAAAATGTAAGGTCTCACCGAGATTTGAACTCGGATCGCTGGATTCATAGCGCAGAGTGCTAACCATTACACCATGAGATCGAAGACTTTCCGACGCCGGGAATCGAACCCGCGCCTCCTGGGTGAGAGCCAGGTATCCTAGCCACTAGACAACGCCGGAACACGCCGAGTGTGAAATAGGCGCTGCTTTAAGGGGATCGTGAAGACATGCAAAACTTGAAATAAACGCAAGTTATTTCATAAGAGGGCTCATTTTGGGAACAGGCAAACGCATTGCGCTGTGAATAAGGAAAGACGGGCCGGAGTAACGATTGGCAAAAGTGTGTTATACATCTAAAAATGTAAGGTCTCACCGAGATTTGAACTCGGATCGCTGGATTCATAGCGCAGAGTGCTAACCATTACACCATGAGACCGAAAACTTTCCGACGCCGGGAATCGAACCCGGGCCTCCTGGGTGAGAGCCAGGTATCCTAGCCACTAGACAACGCCGGAACACGCCGAGTGTGAAATAAGCGCTGCTTTAAGGGGATCGTGAAGACATGCAAAACTTGAAATAAATGCACGTTATTTCATAAGAGGGCTCATTTTGGGAACAGGCAAACGCATTGCGCTGTGAATAAGGAAAGACGGGCCGGAGTAACGATTGGCAAAAGTGTGTTATACATCTAAAAATGTAAGGTCTCACCGAGATTTGAACTCGGATCGCTGGATTCATAGCGCAGAGTGCTAACCATTACACCATGAGACCGAAAACTTTCCGACGCCGGGAATCGAACCCGGGCCTCCTGGGTGAGAGCCAGGTATCCTAGCCACTAGACAACGCCGGAACACGCCGAGTGTGAAATAAGAGCTGCTTTAAGGGGATCGTGAAGACATGCAAAACTTAAAATAAATGCACATTATTTCATAAGAGGGCTCATTTTGGGAACAGGCAAACGCATTGCGCTGTGAATAAGGAAAGACGGGCCGGAGTAACGATTGGAAAAAGTGTGTTATACATCTAAAAATGTAAGGTCTCACCGAGATTTGAACTCGGATCGCTGGATTCATAGCGCAGAGTGCTAACCATTACACCATGAGACCGAAAACTTTCCGACGCCGGGAATCGAACCCGGGCCTCCTGGGTGAGAGCCAGGTATCCTAGCCACTAGACAACGCCGGAACACGCCGAGTGTGAAATAAGAGCTGCTTTAAGGGGATCGTGAAGACATGCAAAACTTAAAATAAATGCACGTTATTTCATAAGAGGGCTCATTTTGGGAACAGGCAAACGCATTGCGCTGTGAATAAGGAAAGACGGGCCGGAGTAACGATTGGCAAAAGTGTGTTATACATCTAAAAATGTAAGGTCTCACCGAGATTTGAACTCGGATCGCTGGATTCATAGCGCAGAGTGCTAACCATTACACCATGAGACCGAAAACTTTCCGACGCCGGGAATCGAACCCGGGCCTCCTGGGTGAGAGCTAGGTATCCTAGCCACTAGACAACGCCGGAACACGACGAGTGTCAAATAAGCGCTGCTTTTAGGGGATCGTGAAGACATGCAAATCTTTAAATAAATGCACGTTATTTCATAAGAGGGCTCATTTTGGGAACCGGCAAACGCATTGCGCTGTGAATAAGGAAAGACGGGCCGGAGTAACGATTGGCAAAAGTGTGTTATACATCTAAAAATGTAAGGTCTCACCGAGATTTGAACTCGGACCGCTGGATTCAGAGCGCAGAGTGCTAACCATTACACCACGAGACCGAAGACTTTCCGACGCCGGGAATCGAACCCGGGCCTCCTGGGTGAGAGCCAGGTATCCTAGCCACTAGACAACGCCGGAACACGCCGAGTGTGAAATAAGCGCTGCTTTAAGGGGATCGTGAAGACATGCAAAACTTGAAATAAACGCACGTTATTTCATAAGAGGGCTCTTTTTGGGAACAGGCAAACGCATTGCGCTGTGAATAAGGAAAGACGGGCCGGAGTAACGATTGGCAAAAGTGTGTTATACATCTAAAAATGTAAGGTGTCACCGAGATTTGAACTCGGATCGCTGGATTCATAGCGCAGAGTGCTAACCATTACACCATGAGATCGAAGACTTTCCGACGCCGGGAATCGAACCCGGGCCTCCTGGGTGAGAGCCAGGTATCCTAGCCACTAGACAACGCCGGAACACGCCGAGTGTGAAATAAGCGCTGCTTTAAGGGGATCGTGAAGACATGCAAAACTTGAAATAAACGCAAGTTATTTCATAAGAGGGCTCATTTTGGGAACAGGCAAACGCATTGCGCTGTGAATAAGGAAAGACGGGCTGGAGTAACGATTGGCAAAAGTGTGTTATACATCTAAAAATGTAAGGTCTCACCGAGATTTGAACTCGGATCGCTGGATTCATAGCGCAGAGTGCTAACCATTACACCATGAGACCGAAAACTTTCCGACGCCGGGAATCGAACCCGGTCCTCCTGGGTGAGAGCCAGGTATCCTAGCCACTAGACAACGCCGGAACACGCCGAGTGTGAAATAAGCGCTGCTTTAAGGGGATCGTGAAGACATGCAAAACTTGAAATAAATGCACGTTATTTCATAAGAGGGCTCATGTTGGGAACAGGCAAACGCATTGCGCTGTGAATAAGGAAAGACGGGCTGGAGTAACGATTGGCAAAAGTGTGTTATACATCTAAAAATGTAAGGTCTCACCGAGATTTGAACTCGGATCGCTGGATTCATAGCGCAGAGTGCTAACCATTACACCATGAGACCGAAAACTTTCCGACGCCGGGAATCGAACCCGGGCCTCCTGGGTGAGAGCCAGGTATCCTAGCCACTAGACAACGCCGGAACACGCCGAGTGTGAAATAAGAGCTGCTTTAAGGGGATCGTGAAGACATGCAAAACTTAAAATAAATGCACGTTATTTCATAAGAGGGCTCATTTTGGGAACAGGCAAACGCATTGCGCTGTGAATAAGGAAAGACGGGCCGGAGTAACGATTGGCAAAAGTGTGTTATACATCTAAAAATGTAAGGTCTCACCGAGATTTTACTCGGATCGCTGGATTCATAGCGCAGAGTGCTAACCATTACACCATGAGATCGAAGACTTTCCGACGCCGGGAATCGAACCCGGGCCTCCTGGGTGAGGGCCAGGTATCCTAGCCACTAGACAACGCCGGAACACGCCGAGTGTGAAAAAGGCGCTGCTTTTAGGGGATCGTGAAGACACGCAAAACTTGAAATAAACGCAGGTTATTTCATAAGAGGGCTCATTTTGGGAACAGGCAAACGCATTGCGCTGTGAATAAGGAAAGACGGGCCGGAGTAACGATTGGCAAAAGTGTGTTATACATCTAAAAATGTAAGGTCTCACCGAGATTTGAACTCGGATTGCTGGATTCATAACGCAGAGTGCTAACCATTACACCATGAGATCGAAGACTTTCCGACGCCGGGAGTCGAACCCGGGCCTCCTGGGTGAGAGCCAGGTATCCTAGCCACTAGACAACGCCGGAACACGCCGAGTGTGAAATAAGCGCTGCTTTAAGGGGATCGTGAAGACATGCAAAACTTGAAATAAATGCACGTTATTTCATAAGAGGGCTCATTTTGGGAACAGGCAAACGCATTGCGCTGTGAATAAGGAAAGACGGGCCGGAGTAACGATTGGCAAAAGTGTGTTATGCATCTAAAAATGTAAGGTCTCACCGAGATTTGAACTCGGATCGCTGGATTCATAGCGCAGAGTGCTAACCATTACACCATGAGACCGAAAACTTTCCGACGCCGGGAATCGAAACCGGGCCTCCTGGGTGAGAGCCAGGTATCCTAGCCACTAGACAACGCCGGAACACGCCGAGTGTGAAAGAAGCGCTGCTTTAAGGGGATCGTGAAGACATGAAAAACTTGAAATAAATGCACGTTATTTCATAAGAGGGCTCATTTTGGGAACAGGCGGACGCATTACGCTGTGAATAAGGAAAGACGGGCCGGAGTAACGATTGGCAAAAGTGGGTTATACATCTAAAAATGTAAGGTCCCACCGAGATTTGAACTCGGATCGCTGGATTCATAGCGCAGAGTGCTAACCATTACACCATGAGATCGAAGACTTTCCGACGCCGGGAATCGAACCCGGACCTCCTGGGTGAGAGCCAGGTATCCTAGCCACTAGACAACGCCGGAACACGCCGAGTGTGAAAAAGGCGCTGCTTTTAGGGGATCGTGAAGACACGCAAAACTTGAAATAAACGCAGGTTATTTCATAAGAGGGCTCATTTTGGGAACAGGCAAACGCATTGCGCTGTGAATAAGGAAAGACGGGCCGGAGTAACGATTGGCAAAAGTGTGTTATACATCTAAAAATGTAAGGTCTCACCGAGATTTGAACTCGGATTGCTGGATTCATAGCGCAGAGTGCTAACCATTACACCATGAGATCGAAGACTTTCCGACGCCGGGAATCGAACCCGGGCCTCCTGGGTGAGAGCCAGGTATCCTAGCCACTAGACAACGCCGGAACACGCCGAGTGTGAAATAAGCGCTGCTTTAAGGGGATCGTGAAGACATGCAAAACTTGAAATAAACGCACGTTATTTCATAAGAGAGCTCATTTTGGGAACAGGCAAACGCATTGCGCTGTGAATAAGGAAAGACGGGCCAGAGTAACGATTGGCAAAAGTGTGTTATACATCTAAACATGTAAGGTCTCACCGAGATTTGAACTCGGATCGCTGGATTCAGAGCGCAGAGTTCTAACCATTATACCATGAGACCGAAAACTTTCCGACGCCGGAAATCGAACCCGGGCCTGCTGGGTGAGAGCTAGGTATCCTAGCCACTAGACAACGCCGGAACACGACGAGTGTCAAATAAGCGCTGCTTTTAGGGGATCGTGAAGACATGCAAATCTTTAAATAAATGCACGTTATTTCATAAGAGGGCTCATTTTGGGAACCGGCAAACGCATTGCGCTGTGAATAAGGAAAGACGGGCCGGAGTAACGATTGGCAAAAGTGTGTTATACATCTAAAAATGTAAGGTCTCACCGAGATTTGAACTCGGACCGCTGGATTCAGAGCGCAGAGTGCTAACCATTACACCACGAGACCGAAGACTTTCCGACGCCGGGAATCGAACCCGGGCCTCCTGGGTGAGAGCCAGGTATCCTAGCCACTAGACAACGCCGGAACACTCCGAGTGTGAAATAAGCGCTGCTTTAAGGGGATCGTGAAGACATGCAAAACTTGAAATAAATGCACGTTATTTCATAAGAGGGCTCATTTTGGGAACAGGCAAACGCATTGCGCTGTGAATAAGGAAAGACGGGCCGGAGTAACGTTTGGCAAAAGTGTGTTATACATCTAAAAATTTAAGGTCTCAAAGAGATTTGAACTCGGATGGCTGGATTCAGAGCGCAGAGTGCTAACCATTACACCATGAGACCGAAGACTTTCCGACGCCGGGAATCGAACCCGGGCCTCCTGGGTGAGAGCCAGGTATCCTAGCCACTAGACAACGCCGGAACACGCCGAGTGTGAAAGAAGCGCTGCTTTAAGGGGATCGTGAAGACATGAAAAACTTGAAATAAATGCACGTTATTTCATAAGAGGGCTCATTTTGGGAACAGGCGGACGCATTACGCTGTGAATAAGGAAAGACGGGCCGGAGTAACGATTGGCAAAAGTGGGTTATACATCTAAAAATGTAAGGTCCCACCGAGATTTGAACTCGGATCGCTGGATTCATAGCGCAGAGTGCTAACCATTACACCATGAGATCGAAGACTTTCCGACGCCGGGAATCGAACCCGGACCTCCTGGGTGAGAGCCAGGTATCCTAGCCACTAGACAACGCCGGAACACGCCGAGTGTGAAAAAGGCGCTGCTTTTAGGGGATCGTGAAGACACGCAAAACTTGAAATAAACGCAGGTTATTTCATAAGAGGGCTCATTTTGGGAACAGGCAAACGCATTGCGCTGTGAATAAGGAAAGACGGGCCGGAGTAACGATTGGCAAAAGTGTGTTATACATCTAAAAATGTAAGGTCTCACCGAGATTTGAACTCGGATTGCTGGATTCATAGCGCAGAGTGCTAACCATTACACCATGAGATCGAAGACTTTCCGACGCCGGGAATCGAACCCGGGCCTCCTGGGTGAGAGCCAGGTATCCTAGCCACTAGACAACGCCGGAACACGCCGAGTGTGAAATAAGCGCTGCTTTAAGGGGATCGTGAAGACATGCAAAACTTGAAATAAACGCACGTTATTTCATAAGAGAGCTCATTTTGGGAACAGGCAAACGCATTGCGCTGTGAATAAGGAAAGACGGGCCAGAGTAACGATTGGCAAAAGTGTGTTATACATCTAAACATGTAAGGTCTCACCGAGATTTGAACTCGGATCGCTGGATTCAGAGCGCAGAGTTCTAACCATTATACCATGAGACCGAAAACTTTCCGACGCCGGAAATCGAACCCGGGCCTGCTGGGTGAGAGCTAGGTATCCTAGCCACTAGACAACGCCGGAACACGACGAGTGTCAAATAAGCGCTGCTTTTAGGGGATCGTGAAGACATGCAAATCTTTAAATAAATGCACGTTATTTCATAAGAGGGCTCATTTTGGGAACCGGCAAACGCATTGCGCTGTGAATAAGGAAAGACGGGCCGGAGTAACGATTGGCAAAAGTGTGTTGTACATCTAAAAATGTAAGGTCTCACCGAGATTTGAACTCGGACCGCTGGATTCAGAGCGCAGAGTGCTAACCATTACACCACGAGACCGAAGACTTTCCGACGCCGGGAATCGAACCCGGGCCTCCTGGGTGAGAGCCAGGTATCCTAGCCACTAGACAACGCCGGAACACTCCGAGTGTGAAATAAGCGCTGCTTTAAGGGGATCGTGAAGACATGCAAAACTTGAAATAAATGCACGTTATTTCATAAGAGGGCTCATTTTGGGAACAGGCAAACGCATTGCGCTGTGAATAAGGAAAGACGGGCCGGAGTAACGTTTGGCAAAAGTGTGTTATACATCTAAAAATTTAAGGTCTCAAAGAGATTTGAACTCGGATGGCTGGATTCAGAGCGCAGAGTGCTAACCATTACACCATGAGACCGAAGACTTTCCGACGCCGGGAATCGAACCCGGGCCTCCTGGGTGAGAGCCAGGTATCCTAGCCACTAGACAACGCCGGAACACGCCGAGTGTGAAAGAAGCGCTGCTTTAAGGGGATCGTGAAGACATCCACAACTTGAAATAAATGCACGTTATTTCATAAGAGGGCTCATTTTGGGAACAGGCGGACGCATTACGCTGTGAATAAGGAAATACGGGTCGGAGTAACGATTGGCAAAAGTGTGTTATACATCTAAAAATGTAAGGTCTAACCGAGATTTGAACTCGGATCGCTGGATTTATAGCGCAGAGTGCTAACCATTACACCATGAGACCGAAAACTTTCCGACGCCGGGAATCGAACCCGGGCCTCCTGGGTGAGAGCCAGGTATCCTAGCCACTAGACAACGCCGGAACACGCCGAGTGTGAAATAAGCGCTGCTTTAAGGGGATCGTGAAGACATGCAAAACTTGAAATAAATGCACGTTATTTCATAAGAGGGCTCATTTTGGGAACAGGCAAACGCATTGTGCTGTGAATAAGGAAAGACGGGCCGGAGTAACGATTCGCAAAAGTGTGTTATACATCTAAAAATGTAAGGTCTCACCGAGATTTGAACTCGGATCGCTGGATTCATAGCGCAGAGTGCTAACCATTACACCATGAGACCGAAAACTTTCCGACGCCGGGAATCGAACCCGGGCCTCCTGGGTGAGAGCCAGGTATCCTAGCCACTAGACAACGCCGGAACACGCCGAGTGTGAAATAAGAGCTGCTTTAAGGGGATCGTGAAGACATGCAAAACTTAAAATAAATGCACGTTATTTCATAAGAGGGCTCATTTTGGGAACAGGCAAACGCATTGCGCTGTGAATAAGGAAAGACGGGCCGGAGTAACGATTGGCAAAAGTGTGTTATACATCTAAAAATGTAAGGTCTCACCGAGATTTTACTCGGATCGCTGGATTCATAGCGCAGAGTGCTAACCATTACACCATGAGATCGAAGACTTTCCGACGCCGGGAATCGAACCCGGACCTCCTGGGTGAGAGCCAGGTATCCTAGCCACTAGACAACGCCGGAACACGCCGAGTGTGAAAAAGGCGCTGCTTTTAGGGGATCGTGAAGACACGCAAAACTTGAAATAAACGCAGGTTATTTCATAAGAGGGCTCATTTTGGGAACAGGCAAACGCATTGCGCTGTGAATAAGGAAAGACGGGCCGGAGTAACGATTGGCAAAAGTGTGTTATACATCTAAAAATGTAAGGTCTCACCGAGATTTGAACTCGGATTGCTGGATTCATAGCGCAGAGTGCTAACCATTACACCATGAGATCGAAGACTTTCCGACGCCGGGAATCGAACCCGGGCCTCCTGGGTGAGAGCCAGGTATCCTAGCCACTAGACAACGCCGGAACACGCCGAGTGTGAAATAAGCGCTGCTTTAAGGGGATCGTGAATACATGCAAAACTTGAAATAAACGCACGTTATTTCATAAGAGGGCTCTTTTTGGGAACAGGCAAACGCATTGCGCTGTGAATAAGGAAAGACGGGCCGGAGTAACGATTGGCAAAAGTGTGTTATACATCTAAAAATGTAAGGTCTCACCGAGATTTGAACTCGGATCGCTGGATTCATAGCGCAGAGTGCTAACCATTACACCATGAGATCGAAGACTTTCCGACGCCGGGAATCGAACCCGGGCCTCCTGGGTGAGAGCCAGGTATCCTAGCCACTAGACAACGCCGGAACACGCCGAGTGTGAAATAAGCGCTGCTTTAAGGGGATCGTGAAGACATGCAAAACTTGAAATAAACGCAAGTTATTTCATAAGAGGGCTCATTTTGGGAACAGGCAAACGCATTGCGCTGTGAATAAGGAAAGACGGGCTGGAGTAACGATTGGCAAAAGTGTGTTATACATCTAAAAATGTAAGGTCTCACCGAGATTTGAACTCGGATCGCTGGATTCATAGCGCAGAGTGCTAACCATTACACCATGAGACCGAAAACTTCCCGACGCCGGGAATCGAACCCGGGCCTCCTGGGTGAGAGCCAGGTATCCTAGCCACTAGACAACGCCGGAACACGCCGAGTGTGAAATAAGCGCTGCTTTAAGGGGATCGTGAAGACATGCAAAACTTGAAATAAATGCACGTTATTTCATAAGAGGGCTCATTTTGGGAACAGGCAAACGCATTGCGCTGTGAATAAGGAAAGACGGGCTGGAGTAACGATTGGCAAAAGTGTGTTATACATCTAAAAATGTAAGGTCTCACCGAGATTTGAACTCGGATCGCTGGATTCATAGCGCAGAGTGCTAACCATTACACCATGAGACCGAAAACTTTCCGACGCCGGGAATCGAACCCGGGCCTCCTGGGTGAGAGCCAGGTATCCTAGCCACTAGACAACGCCGGAACACGCCGAGTGTGAAATAAGAGCTGCTTTAAGGGGATCGTGAAGACATGCAAAACTTAAAATAAATGCACGTTATTTCATAAGAGGGCTCATTTTGGGAACAGGCAAACGCATTGCGCTGTGAATAAGGAAAGACGTGCCGGAGTAACGATTGGCAAAAGTGTGTTATACATCTAAAAATGTAAGGTCTCACCGAGATTTTACTCGGATCGCTGGATTCATAGCGCAGAGTGCTAACCATTACACCATGAGATCGAAGACTTTCCGACGCCGGGAATCGAACCCGGGCCTCCTGGGTGAGGGCCAGGTATCCTAGCCACTAGACAACGCCGGAACACGCCGAGTGTGAAAAGGCGCTGCTTTTAGGGGATCGTGAAGACACGCAAAACTTGAAATAAACGCAGGTTATTTCATAAGAGGGCTCATTTTGGGAACAGGCAAACGCATTGCGCTGTGAATAAGGAAAGACGGGCCGGAGTAACGATTGGCAAAAGTGTGTTATACATCTAAAAATGTAAGGTCTCACCGAGATTTGAACTCGGATTGCTGGATTCATAACGCAGAGTGCTAACCATTACACCATGAGATCGAAGACTTTCCGACGCCGGGAGTCGAACCCGGGCCTCCTGGGTGAGAGCCAGGTATCCTAGCCACTAGACAACGCCGGAACACGCCGAGTGTGAAATAAGCGCTGCTTTAAGGGGATCGTGAAGACATGCAAAACTTGAAATAAATGCACGTTATTTCATAAGAGGGCTCATTTTGGGAACAGGCAAACGCATTGCGCTGTGAATAAGGAAAGACGGGCCGGAGTAACGATTGGCAAAAGTGTGTTATGCATCTAAAAATGTAAGGTCTCACCGAGATTTGAACTCGGATCGCTGGATTCATAGCGCAGAGTGCTAACCATTACACCATGAGACCGAAAACTTTCCGACGCCGGGAATCGAAACCGGGCCTCCTGGGTGAGAGCCAGGTATCCTAGCCACTAGACAACGCCGGAACACTTTTTTTTTTTTTCTTTATTGCCGGTTTCAAACAAAATCCAGAAACAACGGTACATATGATAAAATCGCTGACTTCACTCAAGCCAGCGCTACATAACTAAAAACGGGGCATAGACAATACCTTTTCAAATTCATGCAACCATTCAGGAGTACAGTTCTGACTCTTCCACATTTCTACAATACGTTGGGCACTCTCACAGAAATACTGCCTTGCTGGCCTTCCGTCTACGTCACAGTGGCGAAACGCCATTCGAGACCTCCATATTCCGTGGAGGACCAGCAACATCACTAGGTCATAAGGCACTCCGTTATCGTTTTGCACTGCCAGAAACCGGATGCCATAAGGGCTCAACGGAAACTCCTTTTTCAATGTTCGCTGAAGAACGTCCCACAAAAACACCCCATCCCAACAATCCAAAAAAACATGTTCCACCGTCTCGGGCTTTTTACATAAAGAACAGTCCACACCCCATGGCACAAACAGACCCTTTTCTAACATCCATGTTTTAACTGGTAACACTCCACAGTGCAGTTTAAAGAAAAATGTTTTGACACCCGGGGGAATGGCCATAGCTTTTACACGTTTCAAAACGTTCTGCCCGGGGCCCACCGAAAACATGGATCGGTATAAAGGAACAGGAAAACAGATTTCAGCAAGGTCTTTATACAACTTTTTCTTCGACACAGCACTCAAGTACTCCATAGAGAACCGTACACAAAGAAATTGTGTCGCTTGAACAACTTCTTTTAAATACCCGTGTACTCCTCCATTATAGCTTTGACATGACGTAACAATAAATTGGGGCAATAGCCTGCCTAACCTGACCTGAATAACAGTGCGCAGGAAGGGGTCCTTTACCTCGCGCAAGAAATAAAAACGATTCACCACTTGTCTCAAAAAAAGATGCGAGAGCGATAAACCGCCTTCGCGTACTCTTCGAAAAAGATTCGTCCTACTCGTCCTTTCCCAGGACGAGCCCCAAACAAAAACAGCACAAACGCGATGCAGCCTCTGAACATTAGCGCGAGAACAGTGAATCACTTGCAAAACGTACCAAAGTTTCGCGAACAAAAATATGTTGCACACCGTTGCGCGCGCAAACATCGACAGTGCACGCCCCTTCCCTTCCCACTTTTCCGCTTTATCACGCATCGCAGTCGTCTGGCTTCGCCAGTACGGATCGCTATCTCTGTAGTTTTCAAGTGGCACGCCTAAGTATTTGACCGGCACAACCTGCCAGTTCATACCTTCAAAGACACTAGGGGTTACGTCCCAATTGCCGTGCCAGAATCCCATGCACTTGCTCCAATTTACAGAGCTCCCAGTATACTCACAAAATGTCTTAAGCAACGCAACTGCATTGCTAATACTTTTTCTGTCTCGACAAAATAAAGCGATATCGTCCGCGTATGCCAATACACGTACCTCGCACGCCTGCAACTGGAAACCATGAATATTATTGCTGTTTATTATGCTTGCACAAAACGACTCGATGTACAAACAAAAGAGCAAAGGGGACAGCGGGCATCCTTGCCGCACTGAACGCGTGACAGTTATTTGACGGCTCACTGACTTATTTATTACCAGCCTTGTTGAACACTCCTTATACGCCATTCTTACGCCCTCCGTTATTACTTTTCCTAGGTTTATGTTTTCCAAAATAGTATAGAGTAGCTCATGTGAGACCTTATCAAAGGCCTTCTCAAGGTCTATTTGTAGCATGGCTACAACCTCATCCATTCCGTCACAACACTCGAGAATGCTCCTTGCTATGTGTATATTACTAGTTATAGACCTTCCTTTTATTCCACATGTTTGGTGTTCGCCTACTATGTCTATTATCACACTCTGTAACCTCCTTGCTAAGACTTTCATTAATATTTTATAATCTACATTCGTTAAAGATATCGGCCTATACGCCGTAACTTTTCTGAGCTCTTCTTTTACATCTGTTTTGGGTATGAGAACAGTGTGCGATTGTGAGAACGAGGGTGGAAGTCTTCCTAGTGTGTACGCTTCTGTGTACAGGTCACATAACACTGGACTTAGGTGATTGCGGAAAGCTTTGTAGAACGCAGTGCACAACCCGTCAGGGCCTGGAGACTTTCCAGGACTTAATTCATCGATAGCCTTCCTAACTTCTTCTACTGTAATTGGTAATTCTAAATTTTCTTTTACCTCTGCATCTATCGTCGACAAGAAATTTAAAAAATTGTCCTTAAATCGTTCTAAGTCTACAGGTTGACACGAAAACAAACCATCATAAAACTCACAAAAAGCATTGCTAATTGCTTGTTGTTCATCGAGAACCTGCCCTTTATACTCTATTTCCGCGATAGAGTTGCGGGTAGCGTATCTCTTTTCAGAGCTAAGTGCTCTCTTTGTAGGGGCTTCCCCTAACATGAACTTTTCCGCACGAGCACGCACTATCGCGCCATGATATTTTTCTTGTTCTATAGCCTCTATCTGATGTTTCAAAGTTTTAATGTCTTCCTTGAACAGTCCAGGTGACTTGCACTCTAGTGCAGAAAGCGTCTCCAGGTTTGCTCTAAGCAGGGCTTCCTTTTTTCTTTTCTCATAATTTAAGGCAGCTGACCTTTCCAATGCTGACATCTTAATTTCTGCTTTGAAGTTCTCCCACTTAGAGGCACAGTCACATGTATCCTGTTCAAGGTTCCTAATCTTTTTCGTCACTTCTTTTACAAATTCTTCATCCTTCAACAATAAGCTGTTCATTTTCCACAAGTCCCAGTTGAACGACTTTTTATCTTTGCGCTTTCCAATCAAGAACGACACCAGGCAATGGTCGCTGAACGACACGGGTGTAACACTATACTCCGAGCACTCCGGCAGAAGTTCTAACGAAATATATGCTCGGTCTAATCTTGCGTGGCTCGTGCCTTGAAAGTGGGTGAATTGGATCTGCGTCTTACTTTCCAACGCATCCCCCACGTCTTCCAAACCAAAATCTGCCGCGATACCAGTCAATGCAATCGTGCTTCCGTCGCGATAAGGAGTACAAGTAGATTTATCGCGAGCCGAGCACACACAATTAAAATCTCCCATTAACACGACAACCCGTTCTGTGCCAAGCCACGCCCGTAATTCTTCGAAAAACACTTTCCTTTCATCGGCTTTTGTCGGCGCGTACACGCAAACAATACGCCATTCTTTTGAGGCAAAAATAAAATCACAAATAACAAAGCGCCCAGACAAACTGGACATCACGTTTTGCACTACTGCGCCGCTGCTCCGACGTATTAAAATGAGACACCCAGCCGATAAACCAACTGCATGGCTGACACAGACTTCATAACTGGAATTGAACACCCCCACCATCCTTTCCGTGCTTTGCTCGGACTCTACTTTAGTCTCCTGAAAGGCCACGACGTCTAACTGCCTTTCGCTGATGAGTCTGTACAATTGACTTTGACGTTTGCGCTCAGAAAGACCGCGTACATTAAGGGTGGCACAACGCAGATGATATGAACACCGCATGAATGGAAGATGAAGGCACGTCGCACATTGTTACACACGCGTTACAGAAACACTGGCCCCGCCCCCTTTTCTACCCCTCAAAAAAAGAATAAGTGTTGTCCGTGCCGTACCGCTCACTCGAAGACCTCTCCCCAAAAAAACAGCAAACGCTTCGCTTACGGTGGCTTCCCCGTTGCATGTCCTCTGTCATAAGGCGTGGTGTTGGGCTTTGGCTTGAAGCTTGGACGCCTCAGCATAACCCCTCCCACACTTGCCTTGACGTTGCCGGAGTCACCAGAGTCCTCACGCTTGTCGTCCTCCTTACGCGGCCGCTTGACGGTGGCTTCGGGGTCGTCTCCGTCACCGTCGCCGGCGTCACGCACTTCACGAGTTAAGGCGGTGTTCGTCGGACCCGCCCCAACACACTCCTCACTTTTCGCGTCCAGCACAGGTGCCACTGGCGTAGGGTCGTTCTGGGAGGTCGATTGCTGCTCCGCGAGCGCAGCATTTACGTCCTCCACGCCTGGTTCCGCCAAAGGGTCCCCGGGTGCGGACGCACCACCTCCACCGGCCGCGGCCGCCTCCGCCTCCTCCTCGTCCATACGGTTTTCGGCCGCGTCCGCGCCTCCGACAGGTCCGGTGACATGTGCATACGTCCGCACGCACTGTGTCGCTTCGTGACCGAAGCGGCGGCAGACCGTGCAGCGAGGCACCTTGCAGTCGCGCCTCATATGGCCCGTCCCCGAGCAGCGGAGGCACTGCGGGGCCCTGCCTGGCACGACCACGAGCGCCTGGCCGCCCGCAACCCGGAGCTCGTGCGGCAGGTCGTCGATCCTCACGCCTGCGTTGAGCCTGAGGGTCACCGACCGCGTCGTCGAACCTTTCTCGTTCATGCCCTTGACCCGCCACTTCTCGCGTCCGATGTCGATGACACGCCCGTACGGTAGCAGCGCCGCTCGCACCTCCTCGTCCGGCACGTTGTAAAGAATCCAGTGCAATTTCATCCGCACATCTTGGTTCGCCGGATCGATGACCAGGCACCGGCGCTCCTTCACCTTCACGTCGGTGGCCGCGAGCATGCGCTTTACGCCGCCTTCGTCCCTGAATGTCAGGGCCCATACGTGGTTCATTTGATACGCCCCCAAGGCAAGCACCTCGGGGAGCAGTTCCAAACGAGCCAAAGTGTCCCTGAAATCTTCGACGCGATAAGGCCTCGCACGAACGTCCGCATGTAGAAAAATGGTGTTTAAAACACACCGACCTGTTGGCATCATTGGCAAACTCACGGGGTAATCTTCCGATTCCTGTCCAAAAAACCTGTTTCCGCGGCCAGACATGGCCGCATTCACCGCTCCTGAGGAGCCAATCATCCCGCGTCCGCACACTAGCGCGGCCGGAAGCAGAATCACAACGCCGGAACACGCCGAGTGTGAAAGAAGCGCTGCTTTAAGGGGATCGTGAAGACATGAAAAACTTGAAATAAATGCACGTTATTTCATAAGAGGGCTCATTTTGGGAACAGGCGGACGCATTACGCTGTGAATAAGGAAAGACGGGCCGGAGTAACGATTGGCAAAAGTGGGTTATACATCTAAAAATGTAAGGTCCCACCGAGATTTGAACTCGGATCGCTGGATTCATAGCGCAGAGTGCTAACCATTACACCATGAGATCGAAGACTTTCCGACGCCGGGAATCGAACCCGGGCCTCCTGGGTGAGAGCCAGGTATCCTAGGCACTAGACAACGCCGGAACACGCCGAGTGTGAAATAAGAGCTGCTTTAAGGGGATCGTGAAGACATGCAAAACTTAAAATAAATGCACATTATTTCATAAGAGGACTCATTTTGGGAACAGGCAAACGCATTGCGCTGTGAATAAGGAAAGACGGGCCGGAGTAACGATTGGAAAAAGTGTGTTATACATCTAAAAATGTAAGGTCTCACCGAGATTTTATTCGGATCGCTGGATTCATAGCGCAGAGTGCTAACCATTACACCATGAGATCGAAGACTTTCCGACGCCGGGAATCGAACCCGGACCTCCTGGGTGAGAGCCAGGTATCCTAGCCACTAGACAACGCCGGAACACGCCGAGTGTGAAAAAGGCGCTGCTTTTAGGGGATCGTGAAGACACGCAAAACTTGAAATAAACGCAGGTTATTTCATAAGAGGGCTCATTTTGGGAACAGGCAAACGCATTGCGCTGTGAATAAGGAAAGACGGGCCGGAGTAACGATTGGCAAAAGTGTGTTATACATCTAAAAATGTAAGGTCTCACCGAGATTTGAACTCGGATTGCTGGATTCATAGCGCAGAGTGCTAACCATTACACCATGAGATCGAAGACTTTCCGACGCCGGGAATCGAACCCGGGCCTCCTGGGTGAGAGCCAGGTATCCTAGCCACTAGACAACGCCGGAACACGCCGAGTGTGAAATAAGCGCTGCTTTAAGGGGATCGTGAAGACATGCAAAACTTGAAATAAACGCACGTTATTTCATAAGAGAGCTCATTTTGGGAACAGGCAAACGCATTGCGCTGTGAATAAGGAAAGACGGGCCAGAGTAACGATTGGCAAAAGTGTGTTATACATCTAAACATGTAAGGTCTCACCGAGATTTGAACTCGGATCGCTGGATTCAGAGCGCAGAGTTCTAACCATTATACCATGAGACCGAAAACTTTCCGACGCCGGAAATCGAACCCGGGCCTCCTGGGTGAGAGCCAGGTATCCTAGCCACTAGACAACGCCGGAACACGCCGAGTGTCAAATAAGCGCTGCTTTTAGGGGATCGTGAAGACATGCAAATCTTTAAATAAATGCACGTTATTTCATAAGAGGGCTCATTTTGGGAACAGGCAAACGCATTGCGCTGTGAATAAGGAAAGACGGGCCGGAGTAACGATTGGCAAAAGTGTGTTATACATCTAAAAATGTAAGGTCTCACCGAGATTTGAACTCGGACCGCTGGATTCAGAGCGCAGAGTGCTAACCATTACACCACGAGAACGAAGACTTTCCGACGCCGGGAATCGAACCCGTGCCTCCTGGGTTAGAGCCAGACAACTAGACAACGCCGGAACACGCCGAGTGTGAAATAAGCGCTGCTTTAAGGGGATCGTGAAGACATGCAAAACTTGAAATAAATGCACGTTATTTCATAAGAGGGCTCATTTTGGGAACAGGCAAACGCATTGCGCTGTGAATAAGGAAAGACGGGCCGGAGTAAAAATTGGCAAAAGTGTGTTATACATCTAAAAATTTAAGGTCTCAAAGAGATTTGAACTCGGATGGCTGGATTCAGAGCGCAGAGTGCTAACCATTACACCATGAGACCGAAAACTTTCCGACGCCGGGAATCGAACCCGGGCCTCCTGGGTGAGAGCCAGGTATCCTAGCCACTAGACAACGCCGGAACACGCCGAGTGTGAAAGAAGCGCTGCTTTAAGGGGATCGTGAAGACATCCACAACTTGAAATAAATGCACGTTATTTCATAAGAGGGCTCATTTTGGGAACAGGCGGACGCATTACGCTGTGAATAAGGAAATACGGGTCGGAGTAACGATTGGCAAAAGTGTGTTATACATCTAAAAATGTAACGTCTCAAAGAGATTTGAACTCGGATCGCTGGATTCATAGCGCAGAGTGCTAACCATTACACCATGAGACCGAAAACTTTCCGACGCCGGGAATCGAACCCGGGCCTCCTGGTCGAGAGCCAGGTATCCTAGCCACTAGACAACGCCGGAACACGCCGAGTGTGAAATAAGCGCTGCTTTAAGGGGATCGTGAAGACATGCAAAACATAAACGCACGTTATTTCATAAGAGGGCTCATTTTGGGAACAGGCAAACGCATTGCGCTGTGAATAAGGAAAGACGGGCCGGAGTAACGATTGGCAAAAGTGTGTTATACATCTAAAAATGTAAGGTCTCACCGAGATTTGAACTCGGATCGCTGGATTCATAGCGCAGAGTGCTAACCATTACACCACGAGACCGAAAACTTTCCGACGCCAGGAATCGAACCCGGGCCTCCTGGGTGAGAGCCAGGTATCCTAGCCACTAGACAACGCCGGAACACGCCGAGTGTGAAAGAAGCGCTGCTTTAAGGGGATCGTGAAGACATCCACAACTTGAAATAAATGCACGTTATTTCATAAGAGGGCTCATTTTGGGAACAGGCGGACGCATTACGCTGTGAATTAGGAAATACGGGTCGGAGTAACGATTGGCAAAAGTGGGTTATACATCTAAAAATGTAAGGTCTCACCAAGATTTGAACTCGGATCGCTGGATTCAGATTCCAGAATACTAACCATTACACCATGAGACCGAAGACTTTCTGACGCCGGGAATCGAACCCGGGCCTCCTGGGTGAGAGCCAGGTATCCTAGCCACTAGACAACGCCGGAACACGCCGAGTGTGAAATAAGCGCTGCTTTAAGGGGATCGTGAAGACATGCAAAACTTGAAATAAATGCACGTTATTTCATAAGAGGGCTCATTTTGGGAACAGGCAAACGCATTACGCTGTGAATAAGGAAATACGGGTCGGAGTAACGATTGGCAAAAGTGTGTTATACATCTAAAATTGTAAGGTCTAACCGAGATTTGAACTCGGATCGCTGGATTCATAGCGCAGAGTGCTAACCATTACACCATGAGATCGAAGACTTTCCGACGCCGGGAATCGAACCCGGGCCTCCTGGGTGAGGGCCAGGTATCCTAGCCACTAGACAACGCCGGAACACGCCGAGTGTGAAATAAGCGCTGCTTTAAGGGGATCGTGAAGACATGCAAAACTTGAAATAAACGCACGTTATTTAATAAGAGGGCTCATTTTGGGAACAGGCAAACGCATTGCGCTGTGAATAAGGAAAGACGGGCCGGAGTAACGATTGGCAAAAGTGTGTTATACATCTAAAAATGTAAGGTGTCACCGAGATTTGAACTCGGATCGCTGGATTCATAGCGCAGAGTGCTAACCATTACACCATGAGACCGAAAACTTTCCGACGCCGGGGATCGAAACCGGGCCTCCTGGGTGAGAGCCAGGTATCCTAGCCACTAGACAACGCCGGAACACGCCGAGTGTGAAATAAGCGCTGCTTTAAGGGGATCGTGAAGACATGCAAAACTTGAAATAAATGCACGTTATTTCATAAGAGGGCTCATTTTGGGAACAGGCGAACGCATTGCGCTGTGAATAAGGATAGACGGGCCGGAGTAACGATTGGCAAAAGTGTGTTATACATCTAAAAATGTAAGGTCTCACCGAGATTTGAACTCGGATCGCTGGATTCATAGCGCAGAGTGCCAACCATTACACCATGAGATCGAAGACTTTCCGACGCCGGGAATCGAACCCGGACCTCCTGGGTGAGAGCCAGGTATCCTAGCCACTAGACAACGCCGGAACACGCCGAGTGTGAAAAAGGCGCTGCTTTTAGGGGATCGTGAAGACACGCAAAACTTGAAATAAACGCACGTTATTTCATAAGAGGGCTCATTTTGGGAACAGGCAAACGCATTGCGCTGTGAATAAGGAAAGACGGGCCGGAGTAACGATTGGCAAAAGTGTGTTATACATCTAAAATGTAAGGTCTCACCGAGATTTGAACTCGGATCGCTGGATTCATAGCGCAGAGTGCTAACCATTACACCATGAGATCGAAGACTTTCCGACGCCGGGAATCGAACCCGGGCCTCCTGGGTGAGAGCCAGGTATCCTAGTCACTAGACAACGCAGGAACACGCCGAGTGTGAAATAAGCGCTGCTTTAAGGGGATCGTGAAGACATGCAAAACTTGAAATAAACGCAAGTTATTTCATAAGAGGGCTCATTTTGGGAACAGGCAAACGCATTGCGCTGTGAATAAGGAAAGACGGGCCGGAGTAACGATTGGCAAAAGTGTGTTATACATCTAAAAATGCAAGGTCTCACCGAGATTTGAACTCGGATCGCTGGATTCATAGCGCAGAGTGCTAACCATTACACCATGAGACCGAAAACTTTCCGACGCCGGGAATCGAACCCGGGCCTCCTGGGTGAGAGCCAGGTATCCTAGCCACTAGACAACGCCGGAACACGCCGAGTGTGAAATAAGCGCTGCTTTAAGGGGATCGTGAAGACATGCAAAACTTGAAATAAATGCACGTTATTTCATAAGAGGGCTCATTTTGGGAACAGGCAAACGCATTGTGCTGTGAATAAGGAAAGACGGGCCGGAGTAACGATTCGCAAAAGTGTGTTATACATCTAAAAATGTAAGGTCTCACCGAGATTTGAACTCGGATCGCTGGATTCATAGCGCAGAGTGCTAACCATTACACCATGAGACCGAAAACTTTCCGACGCCGGGAATCGAACCCGGGCCTCCTGGGTGAGAGCCAGGTATCCTAGCCACTAGACAACGCCGGAACACGCCGAGTGTGAAATAAGAGCTGCTTTAAGGGGATCGTGAAGACATGCAAAACTTAAAATAAATGCACGTTATTTCATAAGAGGGCTCATTTTGGGAACAGGCAAACGCATTGCGCTGTGAATAAGGAAAGACGGGCCGGAGTAACGATTGGCAAAAGTGTGTTATACATCTAAAAATGTAAGGTCTCACCGAGATTTTACTCGGATCGCTGGATTCATAGCGCAGAGTGCTAACCATTACACCATGAGATCGAAGACTTTCCGACGCCGGGAATCGAACCCGGACCTCCTGGGTGAGAGCCAGGTATCCTAGCCACTAGACAACGCCGGAACACGCCGAGTGTGAAAAAGGCGCTGCTTTTAGGGGATCGTGAAGACACGCAAAACTTGAAATAAACGCAGGTTATTTCATAAGAGGGCTCATTTTGGGAACAGGCAAACGCATTGCGCTGTGAATAAGGAAAGACGGGCCGGAGTAACGATTGGCAAAAGTGTGTTATACATCTAAAAATGTAAGGTCTCACCGAGATTTGAACTCTTATTGCTGGATTCATAGCGCAGAGTGGTCACCATTACACCATGAGATCGAAGACTTTCCGACGCCGGGAATCGAACCCGGGCCTCCTGGGTGAGAGCCAGGTATCCTAGCCACTAGACAACGCCGGAACACGCCGAGTGGGAAATAAGCGCTGCTTTAAGGGGATCGTGAAGACATGCAAAACTTGAAATAAATGCACGTTATTTCATAAGAGGGCTCATTTTCGGAACAGGCAAACGCATTGCGCTGTGAATAAGGAAAGACGGGCCGGAGTAACGATTGGCAAAAGTGTGTTATGCATCTAAAAATGTAAGGTCTCACCGAGATTTGAACTCGGATCGCTGGATTCATAGCGCCGAGTGCTAACCATTACACCATGAGATCGAAGACTTTCCGACGCCGGGAATCGAACCCGGGCCTCCTGGGTGAGGGCCAGGTATCCTAGCCACTAGACCACGCCGGAACACGCCGAGTGTGAAATAAGCGCTGCTTTAAGGGGATCGTGAAGACATGCAAAACTTGAAATAAACGCACGTTATTTCATAAGAGGGCTCATTTTGGGAACAGGCAAACGCATTGCGCTGTGAATAAGGAAAGACGGGCCGGAGTAACGATTGGCAAAAGTGTGTTATACATCTAAAAATGTAAGGTCTCACCGAGATTTGAACTCGGATCGCTGGATTCATAGCGCAGAGTGCTAACCATTACACCATGAGATCGAAGACTTTCCGACGCCGGGAATCGAACCCGGGCCTCCTGGGTGAGGGCCAGGTATCCTAGCCACTAGACAACGCCGGAACACGCCGAGTGTGAAAAAGGCGCTGCTTTTAGGGGATCGTGAAGACACGCAAAACTTGAAATAAACGCACGTTATTTCATAAGAGGGCTCATTTTGGGAACAGGCAAACGCGTTGCGCTGTGAATAAGGAAAGACGGGCCGGAGTAACGATTGGCAAAAGTGTGTTATACATCTAAAAATGTAAGGTCTCACCGAGATTTGAACTCGGATCGCTGGATTCATAGCGCAGAGTGCTAACCATTACACCATGAGATCGAAGACTTTCCGACGCCGGGAATCGAACCCGGGCCTCCTGGGTGAGAGCCAGGTATCCTAGCCACTAGACAACGCCGGAACACGCCGAGTGTGAAATAAGCGCTGCTTTAAGGGGATCGTGAAGACATGCAAAACTTGAAATAAACGCAAGGTATTTCATAAGAGGGCTCATTTTGGGAACAGGCAAACGCATTGCGCTGTGAATAAGGAAAGACGGGCCGGAGTAACGATTGGCAAAAGTGTGTTATACATCTAAAAATGTAAGGTCTCACCGAGATTTGAACTCGGATCGCTGGATTCATAGCGCAGAGTGCTAACCATTACACCATGAGACCGAAAACTTTCCGACGCCGGGAATCGAACCCGGGCCTCCTGGGTGAGAGCCAGGTATCCTAGCCACTAGACAACGCCGGAACACGCCGAGTGTGAAATAAGAGCTGCTTTAAGGGGATCGTGAAGACATGCAAAACTTAAAATAACTGCACGTTATTTCATAAGAGGGCTCATTTTGGGAACAGGCAAACGCATTGCGCTGTGAATAAGGAAAGACGGGCCGGAGTAACGATTGGCAAAAGTGTGTTATACATCTAAAAATGTAAGGTCTCACCGAGATTTTACTCGGATCGCTGGATTCATAGCGCAGAGTGCTAACCATTACACCATGAGATCGAAGACTTTCCGACGCCGGGAATCGAACCCGGACCTCCTGGGTGAGAGCCAGGTATCCTAGCCACTAGACAACGCCGGATTTTTTTTTTTTTTTTTATTACCGTTTTTCAAAACACACATCACGTCAAGGGTAGATTAAAAACCGTCTGCCATGCTTTGGCTGACGGAAAAACTTAAAATAAACATCAAAAGTACACAGTTCTTCCAAAACTGGCAGCCATTCGTGGTCAGGGTCTTGTAGCTTGTGGATCTCGTACAGCATGGTTATACTTTGTGCAAAGTACTTGCTCACAGTGAGCGCTTCAGGATCAGCATGGCGTACGGCCATCCTCGACCTCCAAATGGCATGCAGGCCTAGGGCCATGATAAGATCGTACGGCACACTGCTATCACTTTGTACAGACAGAAACCGTACACCATCTGGCGAAACGGGCAGGTCTTTCTTTGAAGTCCTTTGCAAGACATCCCAGAAAAAAATGGCGTCCCAGCACTCCGTGAAAACATGGTCAACTGTTTCTGGTTTTCCACATAATGTGCAATTTGTTGGCCAGGGAACAAACAAACCTTTTTCTTCCATCCAAGTTTTAACAGGGAGGGTGTTGGTGTGCAACTTAAAGAAAAATGTTTTCACGGACGCTGGGACAGCCATTTTCTTTACCCGAGATAAAACATCCTGACCAAGAACAGAGCTGTATAACGATCGATACAGGGGTACCGGAAATAGCATTTCTTTCAAATTCTTGGTGAGCGTCCTCCTCGATACGGTTGATAGGTATTCGAGGGAAAACCGCACAGAAAGAAACTTGACCGAATCTACTACCTCCCTCATGTAACCTTTGATTGTTCCACATCTTTCATTCGCAGAGGAGACAATAAACATGGGCAATGAACTGGCTAGTGATCTTTGCATGAAAGTTCGTAGAAAGGGTTCTTGCGAGTCTCGCAAAAACAAAAACCGGTTGACAAGCTGTCTGACATAAATGTGACATAGGCCGACACCACCTTCCCTCACCCGTCGAAAGAGATTAGTTCTACTACAGCGCTCCCACACCGATGACCATATGAAGACAGCAAACACACGATGTATTCTCTGAACATGAACTCTAGAACAGTGAAGGACTTGTAACACGTACCACAGTTTGGCTAAAAGAAAAAGATTGCAGACTGTGGCACGAGCAAAAACCGACAATGCGCGACCACCCCACTTTGTTGTCTTTTCACGCAACCTTGCTGTTTCCCCTTCCCAGTACTCGTCGTTTTGTTCATACTGGTCCAAAGGTACCCCCAGATAGCGCACCGGCGTGCGCGACCACACCATGTTCTCAAACACACAAGGTGCCGATTCCCACTCTCCATGAAAAAAACCGGTACATTTTGACCAGTTAACAGAACTATTCGTCATATGACAAAAATCCTTGGTTATCCTTATCGCTTTGCTAATACTTTCCTTGTCTTCACAGAAAACAGCTACATCGTCAGCATATGTAAGCAGTTTCACCTCACTCGAGTGAAAACGAAAGCCGCGCAACTCAGTGTCACGAATTATTTTTAAACAAAATGGTTCCAAAAACATACAAAATAACAGAGGCGAAGCAGGGCATCCCTGCCTGACAGAAGACAAGATGGGTATACTTTGTGTGACATTTTTGTTGACAATTAATTTTGTTGAGCATTCACTGTACGCCATGCGTACTCCCTCCATCACAACCTCACCCACATTCACATGTTCCAGAACGCAAAACAAAATATCGTGACACACTCTGTCAAATGCTTTTTCATAATCGATTTGAAGCATGGCAACTCTTTTACAAAATAAATCACAACATTGCAACACGCTACGCGCGACGTGAACATTAGTTAGTATACTTCTGCCCCGTATACCGCACGTCTGGTGCGGACCCACTACATCTCTTATTACTCCCTGCAGCCTTTGAGCAATTATTTTCATTAGTACTTTGTAATCTGTATTAGCCAAGGTTATTGGCCTAAAGCCAGTAACAGATTGGCGTTTCATTCTGTCTTCGGACTTTGGGATTAACACAGTGTGTGTTCGCACAAAGGAGGGCGGCAGTACTTGCGTTTGATACGCTTCGCTAAAGACCAAAAACAAAAAAGGGGCCACAATCTCTATAAACTTCTTGTAGAACGCTGCACCTAAACCGTCAGGGCCCGGAGATTTCCCCCCTTTTAAATCCCTTACGGCTTTCTCGACCTCGGCTAACGTTATGGGCTCTTCTAATCTCTTTTTCACATCATCATCTAACCGGGGCATGAATTGAAGGAAGTCTTTTTTGAATTCATCAACTTTCGGTGCAGCGTACCTAAACAGCTGCTGGTAATGTTCCACAAAGGCTTTTTCGATTCGCACTTCATCCTGCGTAAGTTCACCACGCCACAGTATTTCCTCGATTGCGTTCCTTTTTGCGTAGCTTGCCTCGTCACTCAGCGACCTTTTAGTGGGGGCTTCCCCGGATGAAAACTTCTCAGCCCTTGCCCGAATGGTTGCCCCCCGATACCTCTGTATGTCTATTGCCTCTAACTTATTTTTAATTGTCCTTATATCATCACGAAACAGGCTTGGGCTTTCGCACTCAAGCTTCAGTAACTGCTGTAAATTACCTTTTAGCTTGTTTTCTCTTTCCCTCTCTAGCCGTTTGATTGCCGTTCCTCGTTCTATTGCACACATTTTCCATTCTTGTTTACATAGTTCCCATTTTGCACCCCAGTTCATGTGTTCTACGTTCTGGTATTTGCGGAATACTTCTTCCACTGTTTGGGTGAAGTTCTTGTCGTCCAATAACTGCGAGTTCAGCTTCCATAATTCCTAACTGAACTTTTTGGAATTGTCCCTTTTCTTTCCCAACAAAAAAGAAACCAAACAGTGATCGCTAAATGAGACATCGTCAACGCAGTAGCTTCCGCACATTGACGCTATTTCAAACGAAACATAAACCCTATCAAGTCGCGCGTGACTTGCGCCTTGAAAGTGCGTGAACCTCAGTGCGCTGCTGTTTGCCGCGCAATGCGCGACATCTGCGAGCTCGTTATCTTCAAGCAAGTCGCCAAGAACCTTTGCACTTTGATCGCTTGCTCGATGTGGCCCGTTTCTATCGTTTGACTCACAAACACAGTTAAAATCCCCGAGTAAAAAAATGCTTCCTTCGTATTTTAACCATGTAGAAATGCTTTCGAAGAAAGCACTCTTTCTCGCACTACATTTGGGGCGTATATACAAAGCACACGAAATTCAAAACCGCAATAACTATAATCACAGATCACCAGCCTGCCCGTTTCACACGTAACAACATTTTTGACATCAATCCCAATACCATTCCTAACAAAAAGGCAGCATCCCCCCGAAGTTCCTACAGCATGGCTAACGCATACGCTAAATCGGCTATTAAAGGTTCGTACCATGGTCTCGGTGCAGTCTTCACTTTCAATTTTCGTTTCTTGGATGCCCAAAATATCTATTTCTTTTTCATCAACCAATCTTTTAAGCTGACACTGCTTTCGGCGAGCTCCCAGACCCCGAACGTTTAAAGTGGCAAAGCGTAGCGGTCTTTCAAGCACTGCCATTATTTATAGTGAAGACTGCGCCGCGAGCAAGGAAACAAAAAAGGGTGAACGAACCGATGGTTGTAGAAACGATGAACCAAGAAGGTCTGCTGGGCGTAGTTTGGTGATGAAGGTTGCGCCGTCCGTGGTAGCGCCTCTTATTTTACAGCGTCTTTTCAAAGCACTACAACACCGTTCCCGTCCCCTCATCACTCTGCTGTCGTACTAAGTCTCTGAGGGTTTCACCTTGGCTCTGTCCGGAGGGATGTTGGACTTGGGTTTTAGCGTTGACCGTCGACCTTGGGGTGCGGCTTTTGCCGGCGGCTCCTCCGTGCCCAGTTCACCGATGCCTTCGTTATTCGCGGCGGCCTCCCTTGCACGCTTCGCGCTGGCGTTGAAGGACCCCGCTTCCGCGGTTTCCATCTCGTCCGCCTCAGCGTGGCTGGGTGCGCCGCCCACCTCACTGCCGCGTTGGGCTGCGGAAGCGTTGTCGGTAGACTCCGGTTCTTCCTGGGCCACTGTAATTTTCTTGGGCGTAGTGTCCTCCGGTACTACGGCCGGTGCCGGCACGGGGGGCGTGTCCTTCACCACCTCTTCGTCCGCCCCTTTCGCCGCGTGCTCGGCATCTTCAGCGTCCATGAGGTATTCCTCCGTCCTATCGTCCGTTTGCTGCTCCGCGACGTTGGCATAGGTGCGCACACATTGGCTCTCGTCGTGGCCGAAGCGACGACAGAGAGCACACCGCGGCACCCGGCACTCACGTCGAATGTGGCCGCTCCGGTGACAACGCAGGCAAAGCGGCTCGCGTCCTGGCACGACGACAAGCGCGTTCTCGCCAGCTACTCGTACCTGGTGCGGGATGTCGTCGACGCTCACGCCTGCCTTGAGCCGAAGGGTAACCAGACGCGTTGTCGAGGTTTGCACGGTGCAGCCCGGCACGCGCCAGCGGTCTCTGGCTACTTCCGTGACTTTTCCGTAGGGCCCCAGTGCGCGTCGCACTTCGTCATCGGGGACGTGGTGCAGAACCCAGTGGAGCTTGAAGCGGACGTCCTGGTTGCCCGGGTCGATGATGAGGCACCGCCTACCTTTTACCTGAAGTTCGGAGGCAGCAACCAACTTCTTAGCTCCACTGGGGTCCTTGAAGGTCACCGCCCATATATGGTTCATCTGGTATGCCCCCAAAGCGATAACTTCGGGGAGCAGTTCCAGTCGAACCAACGTGTCGCGGAAGTCCTCGACTTTGTACGGCCTCCCTTTCACGTCGGCGTGCAGAAAAATAGTGTTCAGGGCAGATGGTCCAGACGGCAAATGGGGCAAAATGACTTGATATTCCTGGCTTGAACTGTTATCAAACGCTGACCTGTTACCGCAGGCCGAAAGGCCCGCCGAAGCCGCTCCTTCGACGGAGCTCGCCATCCTGCGTCCGCACTGCGCAGAATCCGGAAGCAGAATCTAGACAACGCCGGAACACGCCGAGTGTGAAAAAAGGCGCTGCTTTTAGGGGATCGTGAAGACACGCAAAACTTGAAATAAACGCAGTTTATTTCATAAGAGGGCTCATTTTGGGAACAGGCAAACGCATTGCGCTGTGAATAAGGAAAGACGGGCCGGAGTAACGATTGGCAAAAGTGTGTTATACATCTAAAAATGTAAGGTCTCACCGAGATTTGAACTCGGATTGCTGGATTCATAGCGCAGAGTGCTAACCATTACACCATGAGATCGAAGACTTTCCGACGCCGGGAATCGAACCCGGGCCTCCTGGGTGAGAGCCAGGTATCCTAGCCACTAGACAACGCCGGAACACGCCGAGTGTGAAATAAGCGCTGCTTTAAAGGGATCGTGAAGACATGCAAAACTTGAAATAAACGCACGTTATTTCATAAGAGGGCTCATTTTGGGAACAGGCAAACGCATTGCGCTGTGAATAAGGAAAGACGGGCCGGAGTAACGATTGGCAAAAGTGTCTTATACATCTAAACATGTAAGGTCTCACCGAGATTTGAACTCGGATCGCTGGATTCAGAGCGCAGAGTTCTAACCATTATACCATGAGACCGAAAACTTTCCGACGCCGGAAATCGAACCCGGGCCTCCTGGGTGAGAGCCAGGTATCCTAGCCACTAGACAACGCCGGAACACGCCGAGTGTCAAATAAGCGCTGCTTTTAGGGGATCGTGAAGACGTGCAAATCTTTAAATAAATGCACGTTATTTCATAAGATAGCTCATTTTGGGAACAGGCAAACGCATTGCGCTGTGAATAAGGAAAGACGGGCCGGAGTAACGATTGGCAAAAGTGTGTTATACATCTAAAAATGTAAGGTCTCACCGAGATTTGAACTCGGACCGCTGGATTCAGAGCGCAGAGTGCTAACCATTACACCACGAGACCGAAGACTTTCCGACGCCGGGAATCGAACCCGGGCCTCCTGGGTGAGAGCCAGGTATCCTAGCCACTAGACAACGCCGGAACACGCCGAGTGTGAAATAAGCGCTGCTTTAAGGGGATCGTGAAGACATGCAAAACTTGAAATAAATGCACGTTATTTCATAAGAGGGCTCATTTTGGGAACAGGCAAACGAATTGCGCTGTGAATACGGAAAGACGGGCCGGAGTAACGTTTGGCAAAAGTGTGTTATACATCTAAAAATGTAAGGTCTCAAAGAGATTTGAACTCGGATGGCTGGATTCAGAGCGCAGAGTGCTAACCATTACACCATGAGACCGAAGACTTTCCGACGCCGGGAATCGAACCCGGGCCTCCAGGGTGAGAGCCAGGTATCCTAGCCACTAGACAACGCCGGAACACGCCGAGTGTGAAAGAAGCGCTGCTTTAAGGGGATCGTGAAGACATCCACAACTTGAAATAAATGCACGTTATTTCATAAGAGGGCTCATTTTGGGAACAGGGAAACGCATTGCGCTGTGAATAAGGAAAGACGGGCCGGAGTAACGTTTGGCAAAAGTGTGTTATACATCTAAAAATGTAACGTCTCAAAGAGATTTGAACTCGGATCGCTGGATTCATAGCGCAGAGTGCTAACCATTACACCATGAGACCGAAAACTTTCCGACGCCGGGAATCGAACCCGGGCCTCCTGGTCGAGAGCCAGGTATCCTAGCCACTAGACAACGCCGGAACACGCCGAGTGTGAAATAAGCGCTGCTTTAAGGGGATCGTGAAGACATGCAAAACATAAACGCACGTTATTTCATAAGAGGGCTCATTTTGGGAACAGGCAAACGCATTGCGCTGTGAATAAGGAAAGACGGGCCGGAGTAACGATTGGCAAAAGTGTGTTATACATCTAAAAATGTAAGGTCTCACCGAGATTTGAACTCGGATCGCTGGATTCATAGCGCAGAGTGCTAACCATTACACCACGAGACCGAAAACTTTCCGACGCCAGGAATCGAACCCGGGCCTCCTGGGTGAGAGCCAGGTATCCTAGCCACTAGACAACGCCGGAACACGCCGAGTGTGAAAGAAGCGCTGCTTTAAGGGGATCGTGAAGATATCCACAACTTGAAATAAATGCACGTTATTTCATAAGAGGGCTCATTTTGGGAACAGGCGGACGCATTACGCTGTGAATAAGGAAATACGGGTCGGAGTAACGATTGGCAAAAGTGGGTTATACATCTAAAAATGTAAGGTCTCACCAAGATTTGAACTCGGATCGCTGGATTCAGATTCCAGAATGCTAACCATTACACCATGAGACCGAAGACTTTCTGACACCGGGAATCGAACCCGGGCCTCCTGGGTGAGAGCCAGGTATCCTAGCCACTAGACAACGCCGGAACACGCCGAGTGTGAAATAAGCGCTGCTTTGAGGGGATCGTGAAGACATCCACAACTTGAAATAAATGCACGTTATTTCATAAGAGGGCTCATTTTGGGAACAGGCGGACGCATTACGCTGTGAATAAGGAAATACGGCTCGGAGTAACGATTGGCAAAAGTGGGTTAAACATCTAAAAATGTAAGGTCTCACCAAGATTTGAACTCGGATCGCTGGATTCAGATTCCAGAATGCTAACCATTACACCATGAGACCGAAGACTTTCTGACGCCGGGAATCGAACCCGGGCCTCCTGGGTGAGAGCCAGGTATCCTAGCCACTAGACATCGCCGGAACACGCCGAGTGTGAAATAAGCGCTGCTTTAAGGGGATCGTGAAGACATGCAAAACTTGAAATAAATGCACGTTATTTCATAAGAGGGCTCATTTTGAGAACAGGCAAACGCATTACGCTGTGAATAAGGAAATACGGGTCGGAGTAACGATTGGCAAAAGTGTGTTATACATCTAAAAATGTAAGGTCTAACCGAGATTTGAGCTCGGATCGCTGGATTCATAGCGCAGAGTGCTAACCATTACACCATGAGATCGAAGACTTTCCGACGCCGGGAATCGAACCCGGGCCTCCTGGGTGAGGGCCAGGTATCCTAGCCACTAGACAACGCCGGAACACGCCGAGTGTGAAATAAGCGCTGCTTTAAGGGGATCGTGAAGACATGCAAAACTTGAAATAAACGCACGTTATTTAATAAGAGGGCTCATTTTGGGAACAGGCAAACGCATTGCGCTGTGAATAAGGAAAGACGGGCCGGAGTAACGATTGGCAAAAGTGTGTTATACATCTAAAAATGTAAGGTGTCACCGAGATTTGAAATCGGATCGCTGGATTCATTGCGCAGAGTGCTAACCATTACACCATGAGACCGAAAACTTTCCGACGCCGGGAATCGAAACCGGGCCTCCTGGGTGAGAGCCAGGTATCCTAGCCACTAGACAACGCCGGAACACGCCGAGTGTGAAATAAGCGCTGCTTTAAGGGGATCGTGAAGACATGCAAAACTTGAAATAAATGCACGTTATTTCATAAGAGGGCTCATTTTGGGAACAGGCAAACGCATTGCGCTGTGAATAAGGAAAGACGGGCCGGAGTAACGATTGGCAAAAGTGTGTTATACATCTAAAAATGTAAGGTCTCACCGAGATTTGAACTCGGATCGCTGGATTCATAGCGCAGAGTGCTAACCATTACACCATGAGACCGAAAACTTTCCGACGCGGGGAATCGAACCCGGGCCTCCTGGGTGAGAGCCAGGTATCCTAGCCACTAGACAACGCCGGAACACGCCGAGTGTGAAATAAGCGCTGCTTTAAGGGGATCGTGAAGACATGCAAAACTTGAAATAAATGCACGTTATTTCATAAGAGGGCTCATTTCGGGAACAGGCGACGCATTGCGCTGTGAATAAGGAAAGACGGGCCGGAGTAACGATTGGCAAAAGTGTGTTATACATCTAAAAATGTAAGGTCTCACCGAGATTTGAACTCGGATCGCTGGATTCATAGCGCAGAGTGCTAACCATTACACCATGAGATCGAAGACTTTCCGACGCCGGGAATCGAACCCGGACCTCCTGGGTGAGAGCCAGGTATCCTAGCCACTAGACAACGCCGGAACACGCCGAGTGTGAAATAAGAGCTGCTTTAAGGGGATAGTGAAGACATGCAAAACTTAAAATAAATGCACGTTATTTCATAAGAGGGCTCATTTTGGGAACAGGGAAACTCATTGCGCTGTGAATAAGGAAAGACGGGCCGGAGTAACGATTGGCAAAAGTGTGTTATACATCTAAAAATGTAAGGTCTCACCGAGATTTTACTCGGATCGCTGGATTCATAGCGCAGAGTGCTAACCATTACACCATGAGATCGAAGACTTTCCGACGCCGGGAATCGAACCCGGACCTCCTGGGTGAGAGCCAGGTATCCTAGCCACTAGACAACGCCGGAACACGCCGAGTGTGAAATAAGCGCTGCTTTAAGGGGATCGTGAAGACATGCAAAACTTGAAATAAACGCACGTTATTTAATAAGAGGGCTCATTTTGGGAACAGGCAAACGCATTGCGCTGTGAATAAGGAAAGACGGGCCGGAGTAACGATTGGCAAAAGTGTGTTATACATCTAAAAATGTAAGGTCTCACCGAGATTTGAACTCGGATTGCTGGATTCATAGCGCAGAGTGCTAACCATTACACCATGAGATCGAAGACTTTCCGACGCCGGGAATCGAACCCGGGCCTCCTGGGTGAGAGCCAGGTATCCTAGCCACTAGACAACGCCGGAACACGCCGAGTGTGAAATAAGCGCTGCTTTAAGGGGATCGTGAAGACATGCAAAACTTGAAATAAATGCACGTTATTTCATAAGAGGGCTCATTTTGGGAACAGGCAAACGCATTGCGCTGTGAATAAGGAAAGACGGACCGGAGTAACGATTGGCAAAAGTGTGTTATGCATCTAAAAATGTAAGGTCTCACCGAGATTTGAACTCGGATCGCTGGATTCATAGCGCAGAGTGCTAACCATTACACCATGAGATCGAAGACTTTCCGACGCCGGGAATCGAACCCGGGCCTCCTGGGTGAGGGCCAGGTATCCTAGCCACTAGACAACGCCGGAACACGCCGAGTGTGAAATAAGCGCTGCTTTAAGGGGATCGTGAAGACATGCAAAACTTGAAATAAACGCACGTTATTTAATAAGAGGGCTCATTTTGGGAACAGGCAAACGCATTGCGCTGTGAATAAGGAAAGACGGGCCGGAGTAACGATTGGCAAAAGTGTGTTATACATCTAAAAATGTAAGGTCTCACCGAGATTTGAACTCGGATTGCTGGATTCATAGCGCAGAGTGCTAACCATTACACCATGAGATCGAAGACTTTCCGACGCCGGGAATCGAACCCGGGCCTCCTGGGTGAGAGCCAGGTATCCTAGCCACTAGACAACGCCGGAACACGCCGAGTGTGAAATAAGCGCTGCTTTAAGGGGATCGTGAAGACATGCAAAACTTGAAATAAATGCACGTTATTTCATAAGAGGGCTCATTTTGGGAACAGGCAAACGCATTGCGCTGTGAATAAGGAAAGACGGGCCGGAGTAACGATTGGCAAAAGTGTGTTATGCATCTAAAAATGTAAGGTCTCACCGAGATTTGAACTCGGATCGCTGGATTCATAGCGCAGAGTGCTAACCGTTACACCATGAGATCGAAGACTTTCCGACGCCGGGAATCGAACCCGGACCTCCTGGGTGAGAGCCAGGTATCCTAGCCACTAGACAACGCCGGAACACGCCGAGTGTGAAAAAGGCGCTGCTTTTAGGGGATCGTGAAGACACGCAAAACTTGAAATAAACGCACGTTATTTCATAAGAGGGCTCATTTTGGGAACAGGCAAACGCATTGCGCTGTGAATAAGGAAAGACGGGCCGGAGTAACGATTGGCAAAAGTGTGTTATACATCTAAAAATGTAAGGTCTCACCGAGATTTGAACTCGGATCGCTGGATTCATAGCGCAGAGTGCTAACCATTACACCATGAGATCGAAGACTTTCCGACGCCGGGAATCGAACCCGGGCCTCCTGGGTGAGAGCCAGGTATCCTAGCCACTAGACAACGCCGGAACACGCCGAGTGTGAAATAAGCGCTGCTTTAAGGGGATCGTGAAGACATGCAAAACTTGAAATAAACGCAAGGTATTTCATAAGAGGGCTCATTTTGGGAACAGGCAAACGCATTGCGCTGTGAAAAAGGAAAGACGGGCCGGAGTAACGATTGGCAAAAGTGTGTTATACATCTAAACATGTAAGGTCTCACCGAGATTTGAACTCGGATCGCTGGATTCAGAGTGCAGAGTGCTAACCATTACACCATGAGACCGAAAACTTTCCGACGCCGGGAATCGAACCCGGGCCTCCTGGGTGAGAGCCAGGTATCCTAGCCACTAGACAACGCCGGAACACGCCTAGTGTGAAATAAGCGCTGCTTTTAGGGGATCGTGAAGACATGCAAAACTTGAAATAAATGCACGTTATTTCATAAGAGGGCTCATTTTGGGAACAGGCAAACGCATTGCGCTGTGAATAAGGAAAGACGGGCCGGAGTAACGATTGGCAAAAGTGTGTTATACATCTAAAAATGTAAGGTCTCACCGAGATTTGAACTCGGATCGCTGGATTCATAGCGCAGAGTGCTAACCATTACACCATGAGATCGAAGACTTTCCGACGCCGGGAATCGAACCCGGGCCTCCTGGGTGAGAGCCAGGTATCCTAGCCACTAGACAACGCCGGAACACGCCGAGTGTGAAATAAGCGCTGCTTTAAGGGGATCGTGAAGACATGCAAAACTTGAAATAAACGCAAGGTATTTCATAAGAGGGCTCATTTTGGGAACAGGCAAACGCATTGCGCTGTGAAAAAGGAAAGACGGGCCGGAGTAACGATTGGCAAAAGTGTGTTATACATCTAAACATGTAAGGTCTCACCGAGATTTGAACTCGGATCGCTGGATTCAGAGTGCAGAGTGCTAACCATTACACCATGAGACCGAAAACTTTCCGACGCCGGGAATCGAACCCGGGCCTCCTGGGTGAGAGCCAGGTATCCTAGCCACTAGACAACGCCGGAACACGCCTAGTGTGAAATAAGCGCTGCTTTTAGGGGATCGTGAAGACATGCAAAACTTGAAATAAATGCACGTTATTTCATAAGAGGGCTCATTTTGGGAACAGGCAAACGCATTGCGCTGTGAATAAGGAAAGACGGGCCGGAGTAACGATTGGCAAAAGTGTGTTATGCATCTAAAAATGTAAGGTCTCACCGAGATTTTAACTTGGATCGCTGGATTCAGAGCGCAGAGTGCTATCCATTACACCATGAGATCGAAGACTTTCCGACGCCGGGAATCGAACCCGGGCCTCCTGGGTGAGAGCCAGGTATCCTAGCCACTAGACAACGCCGGAACACGCCGAGTGTGAAATAAGCGCTGCATTAAGGGGATCGTGAGGACATGCAAAACTTGAAATAAATGCACGTTATTTCATAAGAGGGCTCATTTTGGGAACAGGCAAACGCATTGCGCTGTGAATAAGGAAAGACGGGCCGGAGTAACGTTTGGCAAAAGTGTGTTATACATCTAAACATGTAAGGTCTCACCGAGATTTGAACTCGGATCGCTGGATTCAGAGCGCAGAGTTCTAACCATTATACCATGAGACCGAAAACTTTCCGACGCCGGAAATCGAACCCGGGCCTCCTGGGTGAGAGCCAGGTATCCTAGCCACTAGACAACGCCGGAACACGCCGAGTGTCAAATAAGCGCTGCTTTTAGGGGATCGTGAAGACATGCAAATCTTGAAATAAATGCACGTTATTTCATAAGAGGGCTCATTTTGGGAACAGGCAAACGCATTGCGCTGTGAATAAGGAAAGACGGGCCGGAGTAACGATTGGCAAAAGTGTTTTATACATCTAAAAATGTAAGGTCTCACCGAGATTTGAACTCGGACCGCTGGATTCAGAGCGCAGAGTGCTAACCATTACACCACGAGACCGAAGACTTTCCGACGCCGGGAATCGAACCCGGGCCTCCTGGGTGAGAGCCAGGTATCCTAGCCACTAGACAACGCCGGAACACGCCGAGTGTGAAATAAGCGCTGCTTAAAGGGGATCGTGAAGACATGCAAAACTTGAAATAAATGCACGTTATTTCATAAGAGGGCTCATTTTGGGAACAGGCAAACGCATTGCGCTGTGAATAAGGAAAGACGGGCCGGAGTAACGATTGGCAAAAGTGTGTTATACATCTAAAAATGTAAGGTCTCACCGAGATTTGAACTCGGATCGCTGGATTCATAGCGCAGAGTGCTAACCATTACACCATGAGACCGAAAACTTTCCGACGCCGGGAATCGAACCCGGGCCTCCTGGGTGAGAGCCAGGTATCCTAGCCTCTAGACAACGCCGGAACACGCCGAGTGTGAAATAAGAGCTGCTTTAAGGGGATCGTGAAGACATGCAAAACTTGAAATAAATGCACGTTATTTCATGAGAGGGCTCATTTTGGGAACAGGGAAACGCATTGCGCTGTGAATAAGGAAAGACTGGCCGGAGTAACGTTTGGCAAAAGTGTGTTATACATCTAAAAATGTAACGTCTCAAAGAGATTTGAACTCGGATCGCTGGATTCATAGCGCAGAGTGCTAACCATTACACCATGAGACCGAAAACTTTCCGACGCCGGGAATCGAACCCGGGCCTCCTGGTCGAGAGCCAGGTATCCTAGCCACTAGACAACGCCGGAACACGCCGAGTGTGAAATAAGCGCTGCTTTAAGGGGATCGTGAAGACATGCAAAACATAAACGCACGTTATTTCATAAGAGGGCTCATTTTGGGAACAGGCAAACGCATTGCGCTGTGAATAAGGAAAGACGGGCCGGAGTAACGATTGGCAAAAGTGTGTTATACATCTAAAAATGTAAGGTCTCACCGAGATTTGAACTCGGATCGCTGGATTCATAGCGCAGAGTGCTAACCATTACACCACGAGACCGAAAACTTTCCGACGCCAGGAATCGAACCCGGGCCTCCTGGGTGAGAGCCAGGTATCCTAGCCACTAGACAACGCCGGAACACGCCGAGTGTGAAAGAAGCGCTGCTTTAAGGGGATCGTGAAGACATCCACAACTTGAAATAAATGCACGTTATTTCATAAGAGGGCTCATTTTGGGAACAGGCGGACGCATTACGCTGTGAATAAGGAAATACGGGTCGGAGTAACGATTGGCAAAAGTGGGTTATACATCTAAAAATGTAAGGTCTCACCAAGATTTGAACTCGGATCGCTGGATTCAGATTCCAGAATGCTAACCATTACACCATGAGACCGAAGACTTTCTGACACCGGGAATCGAACCCGGGCCTCCTGGGTGAGAGCCAGGTATCCTAGCCACTAGACAACGCCGGAACACGCCGAGTGTGAAATAAGCGCTGCTTTGAGGGGATCGTGAAGACATCCACAACTTGAAATAAATGCACGTTATTTCATAAGAGGGCTCATTTTGGGAACAGGCGGACGCATTACGCTGTGAATAAGGAAATACGGCTCGGAGTAACGATTGGCAAAAGTGGGTTATACATCTAAAAATGTAAGGTCTAACCGAGATTTGAGCTCGGATCGCTGGATTCATAGCGCAGAGTGCTAACCATTACACCATGAGATCGAAGACTTTCCGACGCCGGGAATCGAACCCGGGCCTCCTGGGTGAGGGCCAGGTATCCTAGCCACTAGACAACGCCGGAACACGCCGAGTGTGAAATAAGCGCTGCTTTAAGGGGATCGTGAAGACATGCAAAACTTGAAATAAATGCACGTTATTTCATAAGAGGGCTCATTTTGGGAACAGGCAAACGCATTGCGCTGTGAATAAGGAAAGACGGGCCGGAGTAACGATTGGCAAAAGTGTGTTATACATCTAAAAATGTAAGGTCTCACCGAGGTTTGAACTCGGATCGCTGGATTCATAGCGCAGAGTGCTAACCATTACACCATGAGACCGAAAACTTTCCGACGCCGGGAATCGAACCCGGGCCTCCTGGGTGAGAGCCAGGTATCCTAGCCTCTAGACAACGCCGGAACACGCCGAGTGTGAAATAAGAGCTGCTTTAAGGGGATCGTGAAGACATGCAAAACTTGAAATAAATGCACGTTATTTCATGAGAGGGCTCATTTTGGGAACAGGGAAACGCATTGCGCTGTGAATAAGGAAAGACGGGCCGGAGTAACGTTTGGCAAAAGTGTGTTATACATCTAAAAATGTAACGTCTCAAAGAGATTTGAACTCGGATCGCTGGATTCATAGCGCAGAGTGCTAACCATTACACCATGAGACCGAAAACTTTCCGACGCCGGGAATCGAACCCGGACCTCCTGGGTGAGAGCCAGGTATCCTAGCCACTAGACAACGCCGGATTTTTTTTTTTTTTTTTTTTATTTATTGCCTGTTCCAAAGTACACATATTCAATACAAACACTTCAGCCTATCTTTGGCTGATCATTGACCTCAAAACTTTTTCAGACAAACAAGAGCATCAAGAATTTCCGTCCACTCAGGCGGCTCAGCCTGGGTCACAAAAATATCGCGAATATACGCAATGCTCTCAATGAAGTTTTCGCGCACAGGGCGAGCGTTCACATCTGCGTTGTTCACAGCTATCCTTGTCTTCCACAGGCTGTGCAGTCCTAGCAGCATAAACATGTCATAAGGTACGCCATTTTCATTTTCTATGGGAAGGTACCGTATACCATGTGGAGTTATAGGCAACTCCTTTTTAAGTGTCCTTTGTAAGACATCCCAGTGAAATATTGGATCCCAACATTCAATAAATGCATGCTCTATGGTTTCCGGTTTCCGGCACAGTCTACAATTTGTGGTCCACGGAACGAAGAACCCTTTTTCCTCCATCCATGTGCTTACTGTCAAAGTATTTGTGTGCAGTTTAAAGAAAAAGGACTTTACACAAGGCCTTACAGGCATCTTTTTAACTCTCTTAAGGACATCTTGGCCCGTATTGCCTTGGTATAACGACCTGTAAAGCGGCACAGGCATCAACGTATCTACAAGGTCTCTATACAACTTTTTCCGATTTACTGCACTCAGATACTCCATAGAAAAACGGACTGTTAGGAACCGGAAAGCCACGACAACCTCCCTGAGGTACCCTCTGACGGCCCGACCGCTCTCACCACCTGTCGATACTATAAATTCCGGGAGGTATCTTCGAAGACGCACCTGTAATATTGTGCGCAAAAAAAGGTCCGTCTGGTCTCGCAGAAACATAAAACGTGACACTAGTTGGCGAATGAACAAATGCGACAAGCCCAGGCCCCCACTCTTAACCGAACGAAACAAATTGGTTCGGCTGGTCCTCTCCCAGCTTGATGCCCATATAAACACTGCAAACGCCCTGTGCAGTTTTTGTACATTCACTCGTGTCATACACAGCACTTGAAGCACGTACCAGACTTTAGCGGTCAGAAAAAGGTTACATACTGTAGCACGCGTGAACACTGATAAGCCTCGACCTTGCCAACCTTCCGTTTTTTCCTTTATCTTCTCTATTTCTTCCCCCCAGTATTGCGCAGTGTCTACGTAGTGTTCTAGGGGCACCCCTAAATACCGCCCAGGCAAGGCTGTCCACTGTGTATTAGCGAAAAGTTGCGGTGTGTAATCCCAGTTGCCGTGCCAAAACCCAGTACATTTTTCCCAGTTTATTTCACTTCCAGTTTGACGGCAAAAGGAGTCTGCAATACTGACCACTTCTACAACGCTCTCTTTGTCAGTGCAGAAAACTGCGATATCATCCGCGTAGGCCAGAACCTTAACTTGAGCCTGCTCTAGTCGAAACCCGCTTATATTCTCATTTCTTATCAGTCTCAACAGGAAAGGCTCTAAGTACAGGGCAAAAAGCAAGGGGCTCAACGGACACCCTTGCCTTACCGAGGAGCGGACGTTTATGCCTTCGGTAAGGTTTTTATTGACTATAATCCGTGTAACACAATCGGAATAAGCCATCTTAACACCCTGTATTATTGTGGTGCCTAAATTTACAAATTCCAACACAGAAAACAAGATTTCGTGGGAAACAAGATCGAAAGCCTTTGCTAAGTCTATTTGGAGCATGGCTACCCGGCTTTCGAAAGCGTCAACACATTCAAGGACACTCCGCGCTACGTGTATATTTGTAGCAATGGTACGCCCCTTGATTCCGCATGTCTGGTGCGGCCCCACTAAGTCCTTGATAACTGTTTGTATTCTTTTCGCTAAGACTTTGGTAAATATTTTGTAATCCACGTTGGTGAGGCTTATCGGGCGATATGACCCCACCCACAACAGCTTATCTGGGTCGTCGGTTTTTGGTATCAAGACCATGTGTGCTACTTGAAAAGACTTCGGTAGTCGCTTCTTTTCGTATGCTTCCCGGATCACGGCGTACACCATAAGTGCCAATTCTTTCTTAAAGGCTCGATAAAACGCTGCTCCCAGGCCGTCAGGGCCTGGTGACTTTCCCGCCGCTAATTCGTCAATTGCCGCTTCGATTTCCTGCAACGTGATTGGCTCCTCTAATCGTGTTCGTACGTCGTCTTCTAATCGCGGCATGTGCGCCAGGAAACAGTTCGCAAAACCAGGTTGTATTAGTCTCTCTCGCCCAAACAATTTACTGTAGTGCTCGACGAATGCACTTTCTATGCTTTCTTTGTCACCTGTAGCTTCGTTTCGGAAGTTTATCTGTTTTATTTCGTTTTTTTGTTGCGTATCTCTTTTCATCGCCTAAAGCACGCTTGCTAGGTTTCTCCCCAGCCCACAGTTTTTCCGCTCGTGCTCTTATCATTGCCGCCCGGTACTTAACGTCGTCCATTATTTCCAGTTTATTTTTCACACCCCTTATTTCGTCTAACCATTTTCCTGGCTGCTCGTTCTCCAGGCTGATTAGTTCGTCAAGCTGGTTACGTAGTTCATTTTCGGCTTTCCGTTCACTGCGCCGGATACTGCCTCCTCTTTCGATTGCAATCATTTTGACGCGACTTTTAAATTCTTCCCATACGACGCAGTAGCTTTCTGGTACTGCTGACAACGTTTTCGCTATTTCACTTTGTACGCTTTTCACGAACTCGCCATCCTCGAGCAACCGTTCATTAAATTTCCATAGCTCCCAATTGAACTTTGCACTTTCTTTTTTCCTGCCTAACGTAAACAACACAAGGCTGTGGTCCGTAAAAGATACGTGTTTTACGTCATAGCTATTGCATGACGGCACCAGTTCAATGGACACGTATGCTCTATCTAGTCTAGCATTGCTCTCGCGTTGGAAGTGAGTGAATTTACACACAGTTCCGGGTGTAAACACAGAACCCACGTCTTCGATTTGACACTCCTGGGTCAGTCGACTAAGCAGGTTGGCACTCCTATCCCGCACAGGCACGTTTGTAGAGCGATCGTGTGCAGAACATACACAGTTGAAATCCCCCAGTATCACAATCAATCGATCACACTTGAGATAACCTTCAAGCTGCTCAAAAAAGTTTGCACGCTCGTTCGAATTGTTTGGAGCATAGACACATATGAACCTCCAACTTAAGCCACTGAAAAAAACATCAGCAACAACCAAACGACCACTTTCGCATGCCAACACGGCTTCGATTTGCATATCCAAGCTGTTCCTAAACAAAAGGGCGCACCCCCCCGATGTACCAGCCGCGTGACACACACAAACATTGTAACGTCCTGTAAATGGTTGCACCATTCGATCGGCCTGCTCTTGTGTTGCTACTTTAGTCTCTTGTAAAGCCAATACGTCTAGCCCTTCCTCAAGAGACAGGCGGCTCAACTGGTACTGTCGGCGCCTCGCTGATAGACCGCGCACATTCAATGTCGCGACCCGTAGGGCTTCCGTAATCGTCACTGGCATTACGAGTTACGAGCGAGCCAATTTGAACTGCGCATACCTTGCAGTTGATAGCGGTGCGTACATCCGTGCTCTGGCTTGGCGACACAAGGATTCACTATCACTGTTGTGAAGGGGCTTTCTTTTTTTTTTTTTTCCACGTTGGTCCACCATACTCGTGGGGTAGTACACTGCTGCACGTCCACACAACCAGCGTCGGGAGCTGCCCACTGTCAGGAGTCTGAGTTCCGCCTACTTCCCACGATTTTTGCACTGTGAATGCGGTGTTGCAGCGAGTTTCCTGTCGGCGTTTACGTTGGGCTTTACGTGAAGCGACGAACGCCTCACGTAAGGCTCCTTCGCAGTCGTCTGTTCGCTGACGTTGACGGCCCTTGTGCCCGCAGTGTCTTTTCTTTCTTTACGCGGCCGCTTTGAAGCTGCTTCGTCGTCGCCCTCCTCGTCACTCCTCTTGAGCTTGACGTCACCTTTTCCCGGCTCTTCAGCCTGGATATGCATGCCATCTTCATCTTCAGGGGCATGCGCTGCTTCAGTAGCTGCCGCTTTTGATTGCCCTGGTTCGTCTTGTCCTTGCATTGCCTCGACGTCGCGCTCGATGTTGTCCGCCTCAGTGGGCGTCTCATCCCTCTTCGCATTGTCGCCATCCACCGTGGCGACGTCTTCCGCCTCCGCCTCATCCATTACGAACTCGGACATATCCTCGTGCCCCCCGGGTCCAGCTACGTTAGCGTAAGTGCGTACGCAGTTGGACTCGTCGTGGCCGAAGCGACGACAAAGTCCACAACGCGGTACGCGACACTCGCGACGCACATGCCCGGTGGTGTGACAGCGAAGACACTTAGGCGCCCTTCCCGGCACCACGACGAGGGCCTGTTCTCCGGCTATTCGAAGCTGATGGGGAAGGTCCTCCACTGTATCACCAGCCTTCAGCTGCAACGTTACCAATCGAGTCGTCGATCCCTTGTCGACGACGCCGTGAACGCGCCAGCGCTCTCTTGTCACGTTAGTCACTTTGCCGTACGGGGCCAGGGCGACGCGCACTTCTTCGTCGGTCACGCCGTACAACACCCAGTGAATTTTGATCCTTACGTCCTGGTTCGTCGGGTCGATAATCAAGCAGCGCCGGCCTTTCACTTTCATTTCCGTGATAGCGAGGATTTTCTTCACCGCTTCAGCGTTCTTGAATGTGACAGCCCACACGTGATTCATTTGATACGCCCCCAGAGCGATAACGTCCGGGAGCAGTGCCAAATGACCGAGCGCGTCACGAAAATCCTCAACTCTGTAAGGCCTGGTATCAACGTCACCGTGCAAAAAAACTGTATTAACTACTGTACGACCTGTAGGAAGACTTGGCAGCATGACTCGATAACCTTCGTTGTCCGAAGCAGAAACCCTGGAACCGCGGCCCTCAAGGGCCGCAAAACTTGCTCCGGCGGAGCTTTCCATCGTGCGTCCGCTCTCGGCGGTGGCCGGAAGTGGAATCCCACTAGACAACGCCGGAACACGCCGAGTGTGAAAAAGGCGCTGCTTTTAGGGGATCGTGAAGACACGCAAAACTTGAAATAAACGCACGTTATTTCATAAGAGGGCTCATTTTGGGAACAGGCAAACGCATTGCGCTGTGAATAAGGAAAGACGGGCCGGAGTAACGATTGGCAAAAGTGTGTTATACATCTAAAAATGTAAGGTGTCACCGAGATTTGAACTCGGATCGCTGGATTCATAGCGCAGAGTGCTAACCATTACACCATGAGACCGAAAACTTTCCGACGCCGGGAATCGAAACCGGGCCTCCTGGGTGAGAGCCAGGTATCCAGCCACTAGACAACGCCGGAACACGCCGAGTGTGAAATAAGCGCTGCTTTAAGGGGATCGTGAAGACATGCAAAACTTGAAATAAATGCACGTTATTTCATAAGAGGGCTCATTTTGGGAACAGGCAAACGCATTGCGCTGTGAATAAGGAAAGACGGGCCGGAGTAACGATTGGCAAAAGTGTGTTATACATCTAAAAATGTAAGGTCTCACCGAGATTTGAACTCGGATCGCTGGATTCATAGCGCAGAGTGCTAACCATTACACCATGAGACCGAAAACTTTCCGACGCGGGGAATCGAACCCGGGCCTCCTGGGTGAGAGCCAGGTATCCTAGCCACTAGACAACGCCGGAACACGCCGAGTGTGAAATAAGCGCTGCTTTAAGGGGATCGTGAAGACATGCAAAACTTGAAATAAATGCACGTTATTTCATAAGAGGGCTCATTTCGGGAACAGGCGAACGCATTGCGCTGTGAATAAGGAAAGACGGGCCGGAGTAACGTTTGGCAAAAGTGTGTTATACATCTAAAAATGTAACGTCTTAAAGAGATTTGAACTCGGATCGCTGGATTCAGAGCGCAGAGTGCTAACCATTACACCATGAGACTGAAGACTTTCCGACGCCGGGAATCGAACCCGGGCCTCCTGGGTGAGAGCCAGGTATCCTAGCCACTAGACAACGCCGGAACACGCCGAGTGTGAAATAAGCGCTGCTTTAAGGGGATGGTGAAGACATGCAAAACTTGAAATAAATGCACGTTATTTCATGAGAGGGCTCATTTTGGGAACAGGCAAACGCATTGCGCTGTGAATAAGGAAAGACGGGCCGGAGTAACGTTTGGCAAAAGTGTGTTATACATCTAAAAATGTAAGGTCTCAAAGAGATTTGAACTCGGATCGCTCGATTCAGAGCGCAGAGTGCTAACCATTACACCATGAGACCGAAAACTTTCCGACGCCGGGAATCGAACCCGGGCCTCCTGGGTGAGAGCCAGGTATCCTAGCCACTAGACAACGCCGGAACACGCCGAGTGTGAAATAAGCGCTGCTTTAAGGGGATCGTGAAGACATGCAAAACTTGAAATAAATGCACGTTATTTCATAAGAGGGCTCATTTTGGGAACAGGCAAACGCATTGCGCTGTGAATAAGGAAAGACGGGCCGGAGTAACGATTGGCAAAAGTGTGTTATACATCTAAAAATGTAAGGTCTCACCGAGATTTGAACTCGGATCGCTGGATTCTGAGCGCAGAGTGCTAACCATTACACCATGAGACCGAAAACTTTCCGACGCCGGGAATCGAACCCGGGCCTCCTGGGTGAGAGCCAGGTATCCTAGCCACTAGACAACGCCGGAACACGCCGAGTGTGAAATAAGCGCTGCTTTAAGGGGATCGTGAAGACATGCAAAACTTGAAATAAATGCACGTTATTTCATAAGAGGGCTCATTTTGGGAACAGGCAAACGCATTGCGCTGTGAATAAGAAAAGACGGGCCGGAGTAACGATTGGCAAAAGTGTGTTATACATCTAAAAATGTAAGGTCTCACCGAGATTTGAACTCGGATCGCTGGATTCTGAGCGCAGAGTGCTAACCATTACACCATGAGACCGAAAACTTTCCGACGCCGGGAATCCAACCCGGGCCTCCTGGGTGAGAGCCAGGTATCCTAGCAACTAGACAACGCCGGAACACGCCGAGTGTAAATAAGCGCTGCTTTAAGGGGATCGTGAAGACATGCAAAACTTGAAATAAATGCACGTTATTTCATGAGAGGGCTCATTTTGGGAACAGGCAAACGCATTGGGCTGTGAATAAGGAAAGACGGGCCGGAGTAACGTTTGGCAAAAGTGTGTTATAGGTCTAAAAATGTAAGGTCTCAAAGAGATTTGAACTCGGATCGCTGGATTCAGAGCGCAGAGTGCTAACCATTACACCATGAGACCGATGACTTTCCGACGCCGGGAATCGAACCCGGGCCTCCTGGGTGAGAGCCAGGTATCCTAGCCACTAGACAACGCCGGAACACGCCAAGTGTGAAATAAGCGCTGCTTTAAGGGGATCGTGAAGACATGCAAAACTTGAAATAAATTCACGTTATTTCATGAGAGGGCTCATTTTGGGAACAGGCGAACGCATTGCGCTGTGAATAAGGAAAGACGGGCCAGAGTAACGATTGGCAAAAGTGTGGTTTACATCTAAAAATGTAAGGTCTCACCGAGATTAGAACTCGGATCGCTGGATTCAGAGTCCAGAGTGCTAACCATTACACCATGAGACCGAAGACTTTCCGACGCCGGGAATCGAACCCGGGCCTCCTGGTTGAGAGCCAGGTATCCTAGCCACTAGACAACGCCGGAACACGCCGAGTGTGAAATAAGCGCTGCTTTTAGGGGATCGTGAAGACATGCAAAACTTGAAATAAATGCAGGTTATTTCATAGGAGGGCTCATTTTGGGAACAGGCAAACGGATTGCACTGTGAATAAGGAAAGACGGGCCGGCGTAACGATTTTGCAAAAGTGTGTTATACATCTAAAAATGTAAGGTCTCACCGAGATTTGAACTCGGATCGCTGGATTCTGAGCACAGAGTGCTAACCATTACACCATGAGACCGAAAACTTTCTGACGCCGGGAATCGAACCCGGGCCTCCTGGGTGAGAGCCAGGTATCCTAGCCACAAGACAACGCCGGAACACGCCGAGTGTGAAATAAGCGCTGCTTTTAGGGGATCGTGAAGACATGCAAAACTTGAAATAAATGCACGTTATTTCATAAGAGGGCTCATTTTGGGAACAGGCAAACGCATTGCGCTGTGAATAAGGAAAGACGGGCCGGAGTAACGATTGGCAAAAGTGTGTTATACATCTAAAAATGTAAGGTCTCACCGAGATTTGAACTCGGATCGCTGGATTCAGAGCGCAGAGTGCTAACCATTACACCATGAGACCGAAGACTTTCCGACGCCGGGAATCGAACCCGGGCCTCCTGGGTGAGAGCCAGGTATCCTAGCCACTAGACAACGCCGGAACACGCCGAGTGTGAAATAAGCGCTGCTTTAAGGGGATCGTGAAGACATGCAAAACTTGAAATAAATGCACGTTATTTCATGAGAGGGCTCATTTTGGGAACAGGCAAACGCATTGCGCTGTGAATAAGGAAAGACGGGCCGGAGTAACGTTTGGCAAAAGTGTGTTATACATCTAAAAATGTAAGGTCTCAAAGAGATTTGAACTCGGATCGCTGGATTCAGAGCGCAGAGTGCTAACCATTACACCATGAGACCGAAGACTTTCCGACGCCGGGAATCGAACCCGGGCCTCCTGGGTGAGAGCCAGGTATCCTAGCCACTAGACAACGCCGGAACACGCCGAGTGTGAAATAAGCGCTGCTTTAGGGGATCGTGAAGACATGCAAAACTTGAAATAAATGCACGTTATTTCATGAGAGGGCTCATTTTGGGAACAGACAAAAGCATTGCGCTGTGAATAAGGAAAGACGGGCCGGAGTAACGTTTGGCAAAAGTGTGTTATACATCTAAAAATGTAAGGTCTCAAAGAGATTTGAACTCGGATCGCTGGATTCAGAGCGCAGAGTGCTAACCATTACACCATGAGACCGAAGACTTTCCAACGCCGGGAATCGAACCCGGGCCTCCTGGGTGAGAGCCAGGTATCCTAGCCACTAGACAACGCCGGAACACGCCGAGTGTGAAATAAGTGCTGCTTTAAGGGGATCGTGAAGACATGCAAAACTTGAAATAAATGCACGTTATTTCATGAGAGGGCTCATTTTGGGAACAGGCGGACGCATTGCGCTGTGAATAAGGAAAGACGGGCCGGAGTAACGATTGGCAAAAGTGTGTTATACATCTAAAAATGTAAGGTCTCACCGAGATTAGAACTCGGATCGCTGGATTCAGAGTCCAGAGTGCTAACCATTACACCATGAGACCGAATACTTTCCGACGCCGGGAATCGAACCCGGGCCTCCTGGGTGAGAGCCAGGTATCCTAGCCACTAGACAACGCCGGAACATGCCGAGTGTGAAATAAGCGCTGCTTTTAGGGGATCGTGAAGACATGCAAAACTTGAAATAAATGCACGTTAATTCATAAGAGGGCTCATTTTGGGAACAGGCAAACGCATTGCGCTGTGAATAAGGAAAGACGGGCCGGAGTAACGATTGGCAAAAGTGTGTTATACATCTAAAAATGTAAGGTCTCACCGAGATTTGAACTCGAATCGCTGGATTCTGAGTGCAGAGTGCTAACCATTACACCATGAGACCGAAAACTTTCCGACGCCGGGAATCGAACCCGGGCCTCCTGGGTGAGAGCCAGGTATCCTAGCCACTAGACAACGCCGGAACACGCCGAGTGTGAAATAAGCGCTGCTTTTAGGGGATCGTGAAGACATGCAAAACTTGAAATAAACGCAAGTTATTTCATAAGAGGGCTCATTTTGGGAACAGGCAAACGCATTGCGCTGTGAATAAGGAAAGACGGGCCGGAGTAACGATTGGCAAAAGTGTGTTATACATCTAAAAATGTAAGGTCTTACCGAGATTTGAACTCGGATCGCTGGATTCATAGCGCAGAGTGCTAACCATTACACCATGAGACCGAAAACTTTCCGACGCCGGGAATCGAACCCGGGCCTCCTGGGTGAGAGCCAGGTATTCTAGCCACTAGACAACGCCGGAACACGCCGAGTGTGAAATAAGCGCTGCTTTAAGGGGATCGTGAAGACATGCAAAACTTGAAATAAATGCACGTTATTTCATAAGAGGGCTCATTTTGGGAACAGGCAAACGCATTGCGCTGTGAATAAGGAAAGACGGGCCGGAGTAACGATTGGCAAAAGTGTGTTATACATCTAAAAATGTAAGGTCTCACCGAGATTTGAACTCGGATCGCTGGATTCATAGCGCAGAGTGCTAACCATTACACCATGAGACCGAAAACTTTCCGACGCCGGGAATCGAACCCGTGCCTCCTGGGTGAGAGCCAGGTATCCTAGCGACTAGACAACGCCGGAACACGCCGAGTGAGAAATAAGCGCTGCTTTTAGGGGATCGTGAAGACATGCAAAACTTGAAATAAATGCACGTTATTTCATAAGAGGGCTCATTTTGGGAACAGGCAAACGCAGTGCGCTGTGAATAAGGAAAGACGGGCCGGAGTAACGATTGGCAAAAGTGTGTTATACATCTAAAAATGTAAGGTCTCAAAGAGATTTGAACTCGGATCGCTGGATTCAGAGCGCAGAGTGCTAACCATTACACCATGAGACCGAAGACTTTCCGACGCCGGGAATCGAACCCGTGCCTCCTGGGTGAGAGCCAGGTATCCTAGCCACTAGACAACGCCGGAACACGCTGAGTGTGAAATAAGCGCTGCTTTAAGGGGATCGTGAATACATGCAAAACTTGAAATAAATGCACGTTATTTTATAAGAGGGCTCATTTTGGGAACAGGCGGACGCATTGCGCTGTGAATAAGGAAAGACAGGCCGGAGTAACGATTGGCAAAGTGGGTTATACATCTAAAAATGTAAGGTCTCACCGAGATTTGAACTCGCATTGCTGGATTCAGAGTCCAGAGTGCTAACCATTACACCATGAGACCGACGACTTTCCGACGCCGGGAATCGAACCCGGGCCTCCTGGGTGAGAGCCAGGTATCCTAGTCACTAGACAACGCCGGAACACGCCGAGTGTGAAATAAGCGCTGCTTTAAGGGGATCGTGAAGACATGCAAAACTTGAAATAAATGCACGTTATTTCACAAGAGGGCTCATTTTGGGAACAGGCGGACGCATTGCGCTGTGAATAAGGAAAGACGGGCCGGAGTAACGATTGGCAAAAGTGTGTTATACATCTAAAAATGTAAGGTCTCACCGAGATTTGAACTCGGATCGCTGGATTCAGAGTCCAAAGTGCTAACCATTACACCATGAGACCGAAGACTTTCCGACGCCGGGAATCGAACCCGGGCCTCCTGGGTGAGACCCAGGTATCCTAGCCACTAGACAACGCCTTTTTTTTTCTTTATTGCCATATTTTGACACAGCACTTGAACCAAACAAACCAAAAACAAGATAACGATAAAAACTGCTAGCCAACAACCTTGCTAGCAGAAAGCGGTTAAAATTGCTTCAGGTTCGTTAGCGACTCCATCACGGACAGCCACTCTGGAGGGTCAGGTTGAGCCCTCCACACTTCAATCATCAATCGCATAGTATCAGCAAAATACCCTTTTGAGCGTTTGGCATCAACGTCACGATGACGGATCGCCATACGCGACTTCCAAATGCCGTGCAAAGCCAGGACCATGGCAAGGTCGTATGGTACCTCATTGTCGCTCTCAATAGGCAGGAACCTGATGCCATGTGCGTCCAGAGGGAAGTCCTTTTTTAAAGTCCGCTGAAGCACGCCCCAAAAAAATATCCCATCCCAGCACTCGAGGAACACATGTTCTACCCTTTCGGGTTTCTTACACGGGTAGCATTCAACCCCCCATGGCATGTACAAACCCTTCTCTTTCTGCCACGTTTTTACAGGGAGGACACCCGCATGCAGTTTAAAAAAGAATGACTTAACCCATGGCGGTACCGCCATTCGTTTTACACGTTTGAGCACGTCCTGTCCTGGCCCTGCACGGTACATTGACCTATACAACGGCACAGGTAATGCAGTGTCAAGCAAATCACGGTACAACTTTTTCCGCGTAACACTAGATAAGTACTCTGTACTGAAACGTGCACGCAAAAACTGGGTCGCTTGAACCACTTCACGGAAGTAGCCCTTGATTACTCCGACAGAACAGTGGGCAGACGTAACAAAAAATTCAGGTAATGCCCTTGATAACTTCAGCTGACACACTGTGCGCAGGAAAGGATCGTTCACGTCACGAAAGAACAAAAAACGATTGGCGACTTGCCGCAAAAACAAATGGGACAAAGAAAGCCCCCCCTGACGCACGCGCCGAAAGAGATTCGTGCGGCTCGTCCTTTCCCATGTCGATTCCCAGATCAGCACAGCAAACACCCGGTGCAGGGCAGCCACTAGACAACGCCGGAACACGCCGAGTGTGAAAGAAGCGCTGCTTTAAGGGGATCGTGAAGACATGCAAAACTTGAAATAAATGCACGTTATTTCATAAGAGGGCTCATTTTGGGAACAGGCGGACGCATTGCGCTGTGAATAAGGAAAGACGGGCCGGAGTAACGATTGGCAAAAGTGGGTTATACATATAAAAATGTAAGGTCTCACCGAGATTTGAACTCGGATCGCTGGATTCAGAGCGCAGAGTGCTAACCATTACACCATGAGACCGAAAACTTTCCGACGCCGGGAATCGAACCCGGGCCTCCTGGGTGAGAGCCAGGTATCCTAGCCACTAGACAACGCTGGAACACGCCGAGGGGGAAATAAGCGCTGCTTTAAGGGGATCGTGAAGACATGCAAAACTTGAAATAAATGCACGTTATTTCATAAGAGGGCTCATTTTGGGAACAGGCGGACGCATTGCGCTGTGAATAAGAAAGACGGGCCGGAGTAACGATTGGCAAAAGTGTGTTATACATCTAAAAATGTAAGGTCTCACCGAGATTTGAACTCGGATCGCTGGATTCAGAGCGCAGTGTGCTAACCATTACACCATGAGACCGAAGACTTTCCGACGCCGGGAATCGAACCCGGGCCTCCTGGGTGAGAGCCAGGTATCCTAGCCACCAGACAACGCCGGAACACGCCGAGGGTGAAATAAGCGCTGCTTTAAGGGGATCGTGAAGACATGCAAAACTTGACATAAATGCACGTTATTTCATAAGAGGGCTCATTTTGGGAACAGGCGGACGCATTGCGCTGTGAATAAGGAAAGACGGGCCGGAGTAACGATTGGCAAAAGTGTGTTATACATCTAAAAATGTAAGGTCTCACCGAGATTTGAACTCGGATCGCTGGATTCAGAGCGCAGAGTGCTAACCATTACACCATGAGACCGATGACTTTCCGACGCCGGGAATCGAACCCGGGCCTCCTGGGTGAGAGCCAGGTATCCTAGCCACTAGACAACGCCGGAACACGCCGAGGGTGAAATACGCGCTGCTTTTAGGGGATCGTGAAGACATGCAAAACTTGAAATAAATGCACGTTATTTCACAAGAGGGCTCATTTTGGGAACAGGCGGACGCATTGCGCTCTAAATAAGGAAACACGGGCCGGAGAAACGATAGGCAAAAGTGATTTGTACATCTAAAAATGTAAGGTCTCACCGAGATTTGAACTCGGATCGCTGGATTCAGAGCGCAGAGTGCTAACCATTACACCATGAGAGCGAAAACTTTCCGACGCCGGGAATCGAACCCGGGCCTCCTGGGTGAGAGCCAGGTATCCTAACCACTAGACAACGCCGGATTTTTTTTTTGTTTATTACCTTTTGCACACACGTAATACAAGTCACGGATAAATTAAAAACCGCCTGCCAAACTTTGGCTGACGGAAGGACTTAAAATAAACATCAAAAGTACACAACTCCTCCAAAACAGGAAGCCATTCAAGTTCGGGGTCCTGTAACTTGTACACTTCATACAAAAGCCTGACATTTTGAGAAAAATACTTGCTTACAGTGAGTGCATTCGGGTCCGCATGTCTCCCAGACATTCTGGACCTCCAAATGGCATGTAACCCTAGCGCCATGATCAAATCATACGGGACTTCATCTTCGCGCTCAACCGGAAGGAACCGAATGCCATGCGCTGAAATGGGCAGGTCTTTCTTTAACGTTCTCTGTAAGACGTCCCAAAAAAATACGGCGTCCCAGCACTCCACGAAAACATGTTCCACTGTTTCGGCTTTCGCACACAGCATACAGATGTTTGACCAACCAATAAACAGCCCCTTCTCCTCCATCCATGTTTTAACTGGCAGCGTTCCTGTATGCAACTTGAAAAAGAAAGTTTTCACGCATGCTGGGACTGCCATTTTTTTCACGCGGGATAACACATCCCGCCCAGGACCAGAACTAAACATTTCACGATAACGTGGTACGGGGAACAGCATCTCCCTCAAATTATTTGTAAGGGTTTTTCTCGAAACAGTGGCTAAATATTCTACTAAAAATCTCACAGTAAGAAAATGAAAAGACTCAACCACTTCCTTCATATAGCCTTTCACGGCACCACATCTATCACTTACAGAAGAAACAATATACATAGGCAAGGCATCTACTAATGTAATCTGCATTAAAGTGCGAAGAAATGGATCACGTGTATCACGCAGAAACATAAACCGGTTTACAAGCTGGCGAACAAATACATGACACAGGCCAACACCCCCATACCTTACTCGGCGAAAAAGGTTACTCCGACTGGAACGCTCCCACTCCGATGACCAGATAAAGACTGCGAATACTCTGTGCATTCGCTGCACGTGTACTCGTGAACAATGAAGCACCTGCAGCACATACCACAGCTTTGCCAAAAGAAAAAGGTTGCATACCGTGGCTCGTGCGAAAACAGACAACGCGCCACCGCCCCACTTCGTTGTTTTCTCGCGCAGCTTCGCCGTCTCGGATTCCCAGTACTCGCCGCTATCATGATAGCGATCCAGCGGAACTCCGAGATAACGCGCTGGTGTACGCGACCAAGACACGTTTTCAAATACAGATGGTGTTGACCCCCACTCCCCGTGAAAAAAACCCGCACACTTGGCGCAATTAACACAGCTGTTAGTAAGACTACAAAACTCCCTTGTTATCGATATGGCTGCGCTTACACTCTCCTCGTCTTCACAAAAAACCGCCACATAATCCGCGTATGTTAGTAACTTCACCTCGCATCTGTGTAACTGAAAACCACGTACTCCACTGTCATTAATTATTCTTAAACAAAAGGGTTCCAAATAAATTGCAAACAGAAGAGGAGATGCTGGACATCCTTGTCGCAGAGAAGACAGTACAGGAATACTTCCCGTGACATTCTTGTTGATAATAAGTTGCGTGCAGCAGTGAGAGTACGCCATACGCACTCCCTGTATGATCACATCACCAACATTTATATGCTCCAAAATACAAAAAAGAATCTCATGGCACACTCGGTCGAACGCTTTTTCGAAGTCAATCTGAAGCATAGCGACCCTTTTAAAAAACATATCGCAACACTCCAGCACACTGCGCGCAACATGAACATTTGTTACTATACTCCTCCCCTTTATACCACAGGTCTGATGCGGCCCTACTACACTTGTTATTGTTGTTGTTGTTGTTGTAATCCTTTATTTCGAAGGGAAGGCCATGCGGCCATAATAAGGGAGGAGGGGTAAGAGGCAGGGAGGAGTAGCCGAGTAGCACAAATGGTGGGTCCTTGAACGATTTAGAAGAGATCACTGCCGTCAGCAGAGCCAGGCTAGGGTTACTGGGATCATGTGAGTGCAGTCAAGTCAACTTTTACGACCGGGGTAGGCCCCGGTTTACACTAATCTCGAGAGACCACTCTCTAGGCCGAACACCCCGAGGGCTGAGAGAAAATTAGCGTCTTCGAAGGGGGGCTCGTCTTGAGAGGAATCACGTGGCAAAGCGTTGACGAGTATTGGGCGGTACAAAGAAAATGCGGCGCAGTGCCAGATTAAGTGGTTGAGGGTGGCGAACACTAACGTTTGACAGTAGGGGCAGTAAGGAGGTGGAGATTTTGCCGGGTGAATCCATTTTCTCATGATGTGGGGTGTGAGGGCTGCGTTAGCAATAGTTTTGTTGATGAAGATTTCCGCAGAGTGAGGCATCGGAGGAGCCAAAGCCAGGTAGCCAGCGGGAGTAACGGACGCAAGGCGTACTTTCCGAGCATGGCGTGCGCGGTCAAGTTGTAGGCGAGGGTGAGGAGAGGGGCGCGACGCGTCGTCGTCCAGGGGAGGGGTACTAGTGAGACACTCCCTTGCTGCATCGTGTGCAGCCTGGTTGCCCCCATCCGAGTCCGTGTGACCCGGCACCCATGCCAATCGGGCAGTGGTCCCATTGCGAGCCAAAATGGCGATCACGTGTTGGATTTCGTGAACAGTTGGGTGATCACTGAAGGGCTTACGGAGTTCTTGAAGTGCCTGATGGGAGTCCGTGAGGATCCGAAAATGTGGAGGGGGCGGCGTTGCAATATTGTAGGTCAGGTGATCCAATGCGCAGAGGATGCTCTGAAGTTCTGCTTCCAAGGGAGACGAGTGGTATCCTGCCCGAATGACAGAGCCATCCAAGTCCGGCCGAGCTGGGCAGCGCCAGGCCAGACCCATATGGGAAGGCGAAAGGCTGGCGTCCGTGTAAATGTCCACTTCATCTGGCAATTTTGCCGCAAGGACACGCTGAAGGGCTTTCTCACGGGCAACTGGTCGGGTACGGGGGATACCAGTTCGCTGATGGGCCACTGTGACAGGCGGGAGTGACCAAGGGGGTGGCGGTGGTGAGGCCGAGGCAAGCGTCGGAAGAATTTGCAGGTCCCAGGCGGAGAGTGCTGCCCCCTGTGGCGTTAATGTCCGCCTAAGGTCATGTTGTCCGAGAGTTTCCGCGAGAAGCTCTTCCATGGGAGGCATAGGAGCAGCCCGTTCGAGAGCATCGATGCGGGTATGCCTGGGAAGTCCAGTGATGGTGCGGAGCATGGTCCGATAAAGGACCGCTAAATGTTTCTTATGAGTCGGGGATAGGCTGTAGGCCGGAGCGCCATAAGTGAGACGACCGACCGCTACCGCCCGACAGAGTGTGAGGCACGCCGATTGGTGAGCACCGCCAAATTTGTTTGAGAGACGAGAGATTAAGTGGAGCATTGGCTTCCAATTTTTCCGCAGTTGACTTATCCACTGTCGAGCGCTGTTGTGGCTGGCGAGGGGGATGCCGAGCAAGCGAATATGACCACAGTGGGAGGAAATGGGTGTGTCGCCGATGTAAATTGTATGATGCATACTAGTGGGTGGCTGGTGCAGACCGTGGACCAGGAGAAATTCGTTCTTCTCGGGTGCTAACTCAACGCCGAGAGTTGGAAGAGTAGTGGAAAGGCTGTTCACCGCCGCCTGCAATTCTGTTGCCATGTCCTCCGTGCAGTCGTAGTCGGCGGCCTCAACCCATACTGTGAGGTCGTCGGCATAGATGGCAAAACGAGCTGCAGTGTCCCGTTCTAGGTTGCGGGCGACGCGTGCCATGGCCAAATTGAAAAGTACGGGTCCAAGGACAGAGCCCTGTGGAACGCCCCTATCTAGATAAAAGGTCCTGGGGCTCCATCCTGAATGCGTGCTGTGGAGCCGAATCGGTCGATTTTCTAAAAAATTCCTGATCCAGTTTTGGGTCCTTTGGCTTGGAAAGGCTATAGCGAGCTCTTCAAGGATCGCTGCCTGACTAACATTGTCAAAGGCTTTTCGCACGTCGAAAGTGAGGACATAATCTGGATTACCAGCTCGTGACGTACGGTTCAGAACGCGTCGCAGTAGCCAAAGGCAATCGTGAGTACCAAGGTGAGGACGGAAGCCAGTCTGGGACGGATGGAACCACGGGCGTACATATTCCAAATAATACTGAAGGCGGTTGTTGATCAGGCGCTCAATAAGTTTACAGATGGTGGGTGTAAGAGAAATAGGCCGGAGATTAGTCAGCACAGAAGGGTCTTTGTTTGTCTTCGGTATCGGGTGAACCAGTGTCAGTTTGAGTTCGTCCGGAACGTCACCAGAGGCCCAGTAAGTGTTAATTGTGTTTAGCAGTACTGAGTGTGCAGACTCGTCCAAGTTACGCAGCTGCTGCCATGTCACGCCATCATGACCAGGTGCAGAATGTGGTTTGCCCTGGTGAAGAGCCGCTTGTAACTCCCCCATGGTGAATGGGGCATCGAGATTTCTATCCACGTCTGAAACCATTATGGTCGGCAGCGGAGGGTGCGGACTGAGTTGAGGCACGCGGGAAAAAAGTCGTTATCAGGCGATGTTCTACGTCCGCTGGTGGGTCCCGGAAAGTGAGGGAAGCGAATAGAGTAGGTTTTCCCTTGCGCTTGCCCGACAAGCTCCGAAACGTGCTCCACAGCCTGGAAAGGCCTCGTTCTTTACCGAGCTTAGCACAGAGACTATGCCAATGCTCGTTGGAAAGGGAGCGCTGGTATTGTCGGATGATTTGGTACTGACGACGAATACGAATCAGGTCTCGGTGACGTTTGCCGTTGGTTAGATAGCGAGTAGTGAGGGTTTGCACGCGTTTCCACAGGTTGGTAAGATGAGCGTCCAGTGCGGGTGTTGCAGAGTCACATAAGATTTCCTCTGTAGCGTGTGCTTTCGCAGAGTGTATGGCAGCAGTGAACTGCGGTAAGGTTGCATTCTGAGGGATACGGAGGGCGGTTCGAAAGGTTTGCCAATCAATGTGCGAAAGATATTGTCGAGTGCGGAAGCGCTTGCCTCGGAGAGTGAGAAGAATAGGATAATGATCACTACCCCAAGTGGTGGTATAGGGGCTCCACGTGCGAATCACTCCTGTAGTGGCAATGGTTAGGTCAGGCGAAGTGTTTTTCTGCCGTCGATGAAGACCCACACGGGTGGCTAACGTAGGGTCATTAAGAAGAGAGAGACCGCAATCGTCAATCGCCGTCTCAAGGCACGAGCCTCGACCATCCGTAGAGTCGTATCCCCACGTAGTGCTTTTCGCATTAAAGTCCCCGCCGATGACAATTGGGGTGTGGGGATACTGCAAGACAAGGTGGCGTAACCAATTATAGTTAACAGATTTCTGAGAGCCGGTGACTGGGCGGTAATACACAGACGCCGCGAGTAGTGGTTTCCCATCAGGTAGGCGCACTTGCACTATGACCACTTCGTGATCCTTGGAGCATTGGCCCGGGACGGACACCTTGCAGCAACCAAGGTCTGACCGCACTAAGACAGCCGCTTGTTCCACCACTGATGGTTGGGTGGGAGATGAGACTTTGCCTTGGTGAGTTATTGACGGTTCCGAATAAGTTGTGTAGCCTCTAATTTTTGGCATGGATCTGGTTTCTTGAAGAAGGATTAGAACAGGCAGAATTTGCGCTACTCGACTTGAAAGAATGGGAGCCGATTGATTAAAACTGCGACAGTTCCACTGCAACACGCAGAGAGACCGCTTCATTGTCCAAGGGTACTGCGGGGAGTAATCTTTCTTGGCGGTGGGTCCGCTTCATTTGGAACACCGGGAAGGGTTTGGATGAAGTTCATCATAGCCGTAGTTTGCTGAGCATACTGTTGTGTGAAGGTCCGGCCCTTATGAAAATGAACTTTTCCTTTCTGTTTACTTTGTGTCTCCTGCATGTTGACTGTGTGGCCTTTCTTTTGACTTTTCCTTTGTGTTACCTCTAGGACATAAGCAGGCTGTGTACTTTTTATAGACTGCCGGATAAACAGCCATGATGTTTTACCTTTATATGTACTATGGTAAACACAAAGTTTAATTTTCTATACGAAGATTTTATTTCGGATGAGAGGTATAAAACTTTAAAAATGACTTGCTTTCTTCTCTTTCTGAGTTCCGCAATGCTATTGCCCATGTGTGTACTCAAGGCAAAATGAAGTCAAAAGACTTTGGCCTGTTTCCCCTGTGTTGCCTCTAGGACAAAGGCTGTAAGATAGAACTTGAATTTGCTGTCTTAATTCTTCTGTGTGCTGTAATGCTGTTGCTTATGTATGTACTGAAGGCAAAATAAAGTCAAAAGACTGACTTATGTCTTTTGTGTTGCCTCTAGGACACTGGGAGGAAGGATAACTATTTGTTGCCTTACATTCTTTTTCTGAAGATTGTGCTTCCTCAAGTAAACATAAAGTCGAATATGTAAGCCTTAATTATACTCGAAAGGTTAAGTTTTTTGGCTTGGCTAGAGATGGTAAGAAACAATGCCGATGGTTTGTGGAAATTCTGCAGCACTGTATACGTTATTTCGTGCTAGTAAGGTCTGATAAATTCGCAGAATTAATATTACCAACTGGTACGTTTGTATGAAACAGTGGCGTAAGAAGGATACATATTGAACGAGGCTGTTCGAAGTGCCTCGTCCGTCCCATTACGAAAAAAAAGTGGGAGGGAGAAGAATATCCAGACCACAAAAAGTAAAAAGAACACAAAAAGCCGAATAGAAAACGAAGCAATGAAAACAAAAACAACCTAAAAAGTGGCTTCCGATTGTCCTAGTCTGTGTTTTCCTTCAGGGTCGTTGTAAAATGGCTTATCCTTGCAACTAAATGCTGAAGCGGTGTACTGTTTTTTGGGGCAGAGCTTGCGGTAGAAATATATTGCGACAGAAAAAAAAGGGACACAGCCAGACGAGAGCAACAAGAGCAACAACAATGTCAAAATATAACCTAAGGCAGAAAACCTTCAATTAAAACACGGTTAAAAAAAAAAAAAAAAAAAAACAAAGGTCACTGAGCGGGTTTCGAACCACCGCCCTTTCAATCAGTAGGCGAGTACTTAACCACCAAGCCACCAAAACAGCACACGACCGGGTCATAAACCAAGGTCTAAATACTGGAGCTCACATAGTCTTGCTAAGCCTCCATTTGAGTGAATTGTTTGCCTGCGTGGATTTGAGTTTTGACGCACGGTGCTTTTGTGTGCGTGCGTGCGTGCGTGAGTGCGTGCGTGTGCGTGTGTGTGTGTGTGCGCGCGCTCGCGTGTGTGTGTGTGTGTGTGTGTGTGTGTGTGTGTGTGTGTGTGTGTGTGTGTGTGTGTGTGTGTGTGTGTGTGTGTGTGTGTGTGTGTGTGTGTGTGTGTGTGTGTGTGTGTGTGAGCGTATGCGTGTGCGCGTGTGTTTGCGTATGTCTGCGGGGAATAATTTTTGTATCCGGCCGTTCTGTTTGTGAAAAGCCCACAAACAGTGAATGGTGAATGCTTGGACGCTGAACAAAACCCAAAACAGTCAATCTAGATGTAGATGACGATGATAATAACTTCGTTTGTTAATCCATTTTTATTCGCTTTTGAGTAGCAACAACTTACGACAACAAAAGACGTTGCTCGCATTAAGAAAATATACTGCCATTATATATATGTTTGCTATTATCAACTTTAACAAAATACTATAATGGCGTCTGCCTAGTTTGCTTCAGGGGTGATGATGAAAGAAGAAAGTAACTGCTAAAACTCTATGACTGCTAGATAGCCAACTGTAGTAATAAGTCTAGTCTAGGCTAGCATATATGCAGTCATTGTTATAGGTGCGCAAGAAAGGACGTGGTTTGTTCGTTGTGCGTGGTTTTGGTGGTTTGTTTTCGATTTGCTGGTGTTACGTGAATTACTACGTGCTCCTCCTGCCGTAATATTACGTGTTAGTGCTCTTGTGCCACCTGAAACATCGTGAGTGCTGGCAAAGCGTCTGTGTCGTCGCCGTACTGCGCTGCTGTAGCAAACGCACATCGAGGTCGCCATTTGACAAAATACCTGACAAGTTGTGCGTGCCTACGTGAATCAAGAGTCTGTACTGCAAGTTCCAGTCTGTCGACGCGACGTGGGAAAAATGCTGCGTGTTCTGCCGTAAGTGATTGTTTATCGTGGTGCATGTTAAAATTTTATTACGCGTTGCCGCAGTGCTGTTTTGTTAAACGTGTTGAGTATATTCCTTGGTGTTCGGCTCGCCGCGCTTCTTTTATTGTAAATTACCGGCTGCGTCGGCGCGGTCATAATGAGCTTCCAGGAGCGGCGGCCAGTATGCTGTGTGAGTGATTGACCCCCTTGCCATTGCCGGCAACGAAAATATTATGCTGACGGCCCAGCGGCCGCCGCTTGGCTTTGGTGGATTCGACGCTAAAGCTTGTTGCATGAAAAAAAAAAAAAAAGAAAAGAAAACTGCGTTAATGGTTGCAAAACAAAACGCCCACTCCCCGATTTTTTTTTTTTTTAGGAGGCAGTTGACCCACAGTATATTTTTTTACAGGACGTAGGCAGCTTAGCATTGTTCTAACGGGTAGTTTTCGTTTACGGGTAAAGAAATGCAAGGAGGCTGCATTACATTTGTAGTTATAATACGTAAGAGTTGCATATACGTTGAATTTTCAACATTTAAGCATTGCTAGCAACTTTATAAGTAGTACCACATGCACAAGGTCTTTAGGCAGTGAACATTTGACCAGATAATTGTTTAGACGTCGCAGCTTGAAAACATGCTGTTCCAGCCTGCATTGCTGGTGCAGTCACAGGGCAGCTTTCACTGTTTTAATGCAAGAAATTTTTCCACCTTCCTAAGCTCATCCAGCATCGTCATGATCAGACAGAAATTCTTGTGTGGTGTGACATTATTTGTAGCTGGCTTGCATAAATTGTGTTGACCGTAACATGTTGAGCATGGGTTAAACGTGTTGATTCTTACAAATATGCATGTGATGGGGATACAATCACGGTGCGAAAAAGATTAAACAGGGCGTGGGCTTGCCACCGTGCTCCTTCGCCATTCTGTTTTTTCGTTTCATCAGCATTTCAACTTGCCTACCCCTTGGAGGTATTGGCACGCTGAGACGTTCACCATGTGCCTCAGAGAGAATTTTAATGGCGCCATGAAGACAAAATACAAGTTTGTGTTATTCGAAAGATTTCGTGTGGTATGGTGCCCCCAGCACTTGTCCAAATGCAAACGATGCTTTATTCACTGAGAAATTCATTAATTGAAGCTAAAATTTTGATTTTCCCGCTAAATCGTGCATTTTCAGGGTCTGCAATGACATCACAGGAACCGACCGCTCTGTAGCCGATTGGGAAACGTTCTTTACCGTTAGTTAACCGAGATGGTGCCACCATACCGTGGCAAGCCGCTTTCTGCTTTTGTTTTGTTTTTACCGTATTTAAACGTGGCTTGTTTTTGTTCAGCGAGAAAATAATCGTTTCGTGAAACATAGTGCTCGCTCCACAAATATGGTCACGTAAGACACCGTTGCTTGTGTCAATCGGCCATTGTTGTCCGAGACAACCCCAAAGCCCCGCAGTCCTGTGCAGCTAAACCAAGCATAGTGCGCGCAGTACCAACAGCAGTACGCATCGGTACTTTTATGCTTACGTGTGCTTTCCTAACCTTTACTGTTGGTCCCACCATTCTTACTACTGTAAAAAGAATGTGCCCTAAATTTAAGCGCAAATAGTTCGTTCGGCAAGCTTATAGCCTCTGCCTAATTCGCGTTTGCTGTTGCCGCCCTCCGCTAACTGCAGAGCTGGCTGGTATGACATAGGTTCTGTTGCGGGAAATGAGCTAGTGGGTCGCATGGCCATTTCCTTTGTTCCTAATTTGTAGCTTATTTGAGTGGAGTTTATGTTAAAAATGGTGTCAGCATGATTCTAGCAACTGAATCCTTTGAATGAATCAAACTTGTGTTTTCTCTTCATGGCTCCTTTAAAAGCCGTAACCACGTTTCGCACCCTCTGGACCAGAGAATATGCTTGCACAGTGGAAATCTGGGGCCACAGATTTCTACCACCTAGGGATATTTAATAGGCTTAGTTTAACATTAATTCAGTGTAAGGATGTTTCTGTTCCTTTAAAGTATGGCTGAAAGCCTTGTAAGGATTGTCATGTATGTACAGTGCTCACGGATTGAAACGCGACACTGCAAGCGCGTGGCCTGCGCTACATGCAGCGCCGCCAGTGGACGCCCGTGGAAGCTAGGTGTTGCATTGTGGTATACCACGAGGATGAGAGTGTTTTGACCATAAGCTTGCTGCTTCCGGTTGCCAATAAGCGGGGAAGTGGTTCCCTGCAGCGACAGCGTTGCGCTGTCAGCGACAGCGGCGTCCATGGACGGCGCTGCATGTATTGGCGGCCACGCGCTCGCAGTGTTGCGTTTCAATCAGTGAGCACTGTACTTATTTTTTAGCTTGAAAGAACTGAAGGTGCCTTTTTTGCACCTACAAAAAAGAAATTCTAACATGTCCTGTCAGAGCGAGTATTTCACGGCATTATACCGCATATTTACGGCTTGTTTACTACTTGAACTTCCATTTTTTACAGGGCCAGGTGTTTGACATGGAGGATGTACGTTGTGAGCTACCAGAAGAATTGGCTGCCTCCTGTTTCTATCTATCCTGCACAACCTGTAAGTGGAGTTCATTACGGCTGTGAAATGCATGAAAATCTCGATTTTGAAGGCTGAGAGAACATGAAAACATAGAAAACCATTGTGGCATTCTTGTGGTACCTTAGTGATATTAAGACATAAGAACATTGCAGAGATGGGGCAAAAAATAAGGAACCGATGAGGGTGAGAAACTTCCTGGTACCTTTCTTATTTTTTTTGTCGCATCAGGGCTGCGTCCTTGCTCCATGAATTAATTAATAACGACTTTGTCACCCTTGTTCACTGTGGTAGTTGCGTGGTGCCCACAGACTGTGTGGGGATTTTTCTTCTACCGCCTATTACAGATGAACTAGATCTTTAGACTTCTACTCAAAAGTCATATTATGGATTACATTACATGAGTGAAACAATTCCATGCACCCAGAAATAGAATTTAGGTGAATTCACTTCAATGCCCTAGATGCAACTTGTGCCTAGCAGTGAAAAGGGTGTATTGCGTGCCTTTTTGCCACTGTGTTTCATGTAGTGTAATGAGTCTCACTGGCCATCGTACTCGTCTCACTGGCCATCGTACTGGCCATTTGCACTCATTCATTTAGATCGAGAACATTTTCTATAAAAAACAGGAAAAGCTAGGATAGGGATCGCAAAGCAACACCCTTTCCATATCAAACAGGACTGCTGGTGCAGCATACAAAGGAAAAAGGGGAAAAAGACGGTTCCCTTAAAAAAGGATAAGATTGCAGGGTGTGGCCAGGTGCTTGTAACAAAACATTTTGTAAACAAATCAAATGGCGTGGTTGGGGGCAATATTATGATGTTTATAGTAGGAAAAACCTGCATTATTTCCGAACAGTATGAATGCTCTGTGTCCAAACATATGCAAAAATGCTTGTGTGTTTTTAGCATTTGAGTGCACGTTACAGAGTAGTCAGCTCAAGTTACTGCGGTAGCTTTCCTCATTGCTGGTAAGCATAAACCCTGAAATTAAATTTGCTGTATTCGACCACTTTAACCCTTTCACTGTCACTGATGTCCTGGTTTGTCTTCGAATTTCTCCTCCACGGTGTCACTGACATCCGGTGCGTTTTCTGTTGTGCATTGAAAAATTCATGCCATGGTGCAAAGTTGGCGCACCTGCACTGTTTGTGCTATCTGTCAAATCTTTCTAGTAGCTTGTATTTTCACAAAGTACAGAGCGACCACGCCCAGCTTTCGCTGCGTGGGGGTCACTGCGTGCACTGTACATCTGTTGGGATGAGTGACCACGTGGCACGCGTGCAATGATGGGTGCAAGTGTGCTATCCACCACGTTTTTCTAGGGTTGTTTTTTATTTCTGTTCCTGTGTCTGCTACCCATCGACACAAGGAAATATAAAATGTGAGGAGCCAACCTAGAGGTTGGTCAGTTCATGGTGATGTACATTTTGCTTTTTGTAAGCAAGCACAGACAAATAAACTAGACAATGCAAGTGCTGTCTCGTAAACGAAATGCACAATAAAACTGCTGCCTTTATAGGTTCCAAAGAACGCGTAGACACAAGCAACTACTCATGATGACGACTGATCAATGCCTGTCTTAGCATGTTCATGCAATTTTATGTTGCCTTCCCTGCCCCCCCCCATATTGCTTTGTTCTCACAGTGCTGCTGCAATAATCTCATCTCAAATGTTCTTGCGAGGCTGTATAAATGCCCGTCATGAGGAGGCCATGAATCTAAACAGTACTTAGTTCTGGGTTGTGTTGCCTATGTAACAGTATGTCATATTTGATGTTCGTAAGCTCATTAGTTAATTTATGTGGTCTAAATTTTGTGGCTAATTTTGCAACCTAGAAGTTGTACCTTCTCTTTCAGGATACTTGGTTCAGTTTTGTATGGGAACACTCCTTTATATTTATAAGCATAACCAGCAAATGTTTGAGACGTGTTTGTTTAAACCCCTTCATATGCGATCAATGCGTTTGTCATTTCAGGTTCAAGCGTGGCAGTGGCTATCCCGTCCTGTGAGGGGTAAAGATGAGGCGACACCTGGTGTGGCAGGCGGCAGCAGCACGTATGGATCCAACCTGAATAAAATAGTCAGGTTTGCAAGAGTCGTGTGATTCATATGATTTTCGTCAGCTTGCTCTTACAGAAACAGCTGCAGCATGAAACAGTGACTGTGGAGCTGGCTGACATTTTCTACATGCAGCTGGCTGTTGGGTGCTGTTATTCGACAGCATGCAAAGGGCACTCAAAAGGTGGAAGCTTGTGGGATACGTAGAGGACGGAAACATAAAGGATTCTTGGAGGACGCAGAAAGTCGGTGGCGAAATTTCAATACAGGGGACACACAAGGGACGAATGCGGTCTGTTGCCTTCAAGACATATAGGGGACACACAAAGGCCGTATGGTGTCTGTGTTGCCTTTGGGAGATAGACTGGACGCATGGAGGACGGAAACACACGGGACACTTGGAGTACGCAGAAAGTCGGTGGCGAAATTCCAACACAGAGGAAACACACAGGACGCACGCAGTCTGTTTCCTTCGGGACGCAGACTGTCTTTTGACTGGACATAGAAATTTTCATAAGGGGGAGCTTGTCCATATCAGCCAACCGAGCGCGACGTTCTTGCTGTATGTCTGCGCGAATGAATTTCAGCACTTGCATAATATCGTTCGTTTCAGTACCCCGTTGCGAGGTAGCGGTACGCTTGACGCTAGTACTACGGCTCTTCCGTTGCTTCGGCATCGGGGGCAGGGGGTTACGGAGGGCCGACTTCGCATGTGTAGTCGGGGATACAGTTGTGGGGGGTTGAGTACCGATAGCTGATGTTGCTGGCGCTGTTGTGCTAGAGGGAGCTGTTTGGACGGGCACGGTATGGGACCCTTGGCGGTATGCTGCAATTTCAGCCTTGAGCTGCGCATTCTCTTCACGAAGCAGATGGAGTTCAGAACGAAGGCTATCAAGCTGGGTTAGTACGGTTTGCAGAATCGAATCACCTGTTGGCGAAAGTGAAGGTGGGGGACCAGCTGTAGCGCTAGCTGGGGGAGGCACTCCATCGGCAGTGCTGGTGCTCGAGGTGCCGTGAGGACGTACACGATCCGCCCAGGATACTCCATCTTGCACTTTGGAATAGGAACGAGGTGGGGAGGCAGTGCGGGCAGGACACGTGGGGTCCACCGCCAGATGACCATCTTTTTTACAAGCCACACAATAAAGTGTGCGCTCGCATGGCTCAGCTTCAGCATGACCGCGTCCACATTTGCGGCACACCGGTTGGTGCGGGCAGTACTTCGCCATGTGCCCGATGCTGTGGCATGCGAAGCAGACCATTCGCTTTGGCTGGTAAGGCGACACTTTAACTATAGCCATGTAATATTTTACCACGTGTGGTATCGTAGGGGAGTCGAAAGTCAGGACTGCTCGATTTGTTTTGCCTATTCGTTGCGCCGCCAAGACATCCGCTTGCTCGCAGCGGATCCAATTCAAAATTGTTTCATTTGAATCTTCAGGTTCCACTGTGATTACTCCACGGGAAGTGTTGGCACGATTTGGGGAGTGTCTGACCTCTATGGGAAGGTTGACCAAACGGTTATTGGCCTGGAAGGAGAGACTCGTAGTTGCAAGGAGGCGGTTTGCGTGCTCCTGGTCATATAAGGTAATCTGAATGCAGTTTGCAGCGATGTCGTAGCGGTGCGTAGCGAGTTCAGCCATTTCGGGGGTGGGGGCAAGAGTGCCTAACAGATGTGCGAGGGCATTCTTAGGTATATCGCGCACACTGATTTTTGTGAGTGGTCTCAACAAGAAAAGTGCTCGGGGCCTACTTACCCTGTCTAGGCGAGTTATTGCAGTCTTCCGATTTGGCTTGACTCGAGTCCAGATCTTCCAGGGGCCGTCATTATCAGAATGGCTGCCGTCTTGTTCCATCACTTGACCGTCCGTGTCTTCAGGGGTACTAGTTGCAGGGGTGGAGGCTGTAGCTTGCGAGAGCGCCATCGGCGGAGAAGCGAGGACCAGTTGAGCGGGGGCCAGCAAGGTGCCACTAGGAGCATGAAGCGCCGATCTTGAAAGTTGTGGATGCTCTGAAGAAGACGGTGGTGCCGCCGACATCATGCGCGAGCACGCTGGAGGAGCAAGCGCGAGGAGTCCGAGCACGTGCGAAGGAGCGCGGTCGCAGCCGGCCGCCTCGCTGCCGTGCAAGAGGCTTAGCTGCCGGGCACAGTTCAATCGGCCAGGAATGCGTCACCCGGTGGTCAGATCCGCTGGAGACGAGCACGAATGGGAAGCTGGTCACTTCGCGACACTTTAGAGCACACACTCAAGGAGATAGCACCAACAAGTCCGGCACTACCAGAGGTCGAAGACGGAGCCTATGGAACACATGTCTACCTTCTTCGAGCGCCACACTTGTTATAACACTCTGCACTCGTTGCGCTAAGATCTTCATAAGGATTTTATAATCTACATTGGCCAATGTAATCGGCCGGTACCCAGAAACCGACTGAAGTTTAACACGGTCGTCCGATTTGGGTATGAGGACGGTATGTGTGCGACCAAACGACGGCGGAAGTACCTTGGACTCGTACGCCTCGCGAAAGACCATAAATAAAAACGGAGTTACTATATCCGAGAACCTTTTATAAAAATCCGCACCAAGCCCGTCAGGTCCTGGCGACTTACCTACTTTAAACTCCGATATTGCCGTCTGAATTTCGCCAAGCGATATCGGTCGTTCTAACTCCTCCCTCACATCGTCTCCCAACCTTGGCATGGCTGGAAGAAAGTCTCGCTTGAACTCATCAGTTTTTGGAACTGTGGGGCTAAACAAATCTGTGTAATGTTCTTGAAACGCACTTTTTATGTTCTCTTTGTCACTGGTAAGCGCGCCTCGCCAGTATATTTCCTCGATACCATTCCCTCTCGCGTACCGTGCTTCGTCTTTTATCGCTCGCTTTGTTGGCGCTTCGCCGGCCAAAAACACCTCGGCCCTCGCCCTCACGGTCGCTCCCCGATATCTTTCTATATCGATGGCTTCCAGCTTATTTTTAATAGTTCTAATATCTTCTTTGTATGCCCCAGGCATTTCGCTTTCGAGTTTTAACATGTGTTGCAGATTATTTCTGAGTTGGTTTTCCACTTCCCTCTCTTGCCGTTTAAGCACTGTCCCCCTCTCCATCGCTACCATTTTGCATTCCTGTTTGAATACCTCCCACCTTTCCCGCCAGCTGCTGATTTCGTCGTTTGTTTGTTTTTCTGCAATTTCCTGTACTCTATCCGTGAATGTGGTGTCTTGTAATAATTTTACATTAAATTTCCAAAGTTCCCAGCTGAACTTCTTACAATCCTCCCTCCTTTCCCCCAACAAAAATGAAACCAGGCAGTGGTCACTAAAAGAGACACTATCGACCACGTAGTTCTTGCACGCCGCAGCGAGCTCGAAAGATACGTATGCACGATCCAGCCGCGCATGGCTCGTGCCCTGAAAGTGAGTGAATTTTAAAGCACTTCTGTTAACCGCACAGTGTGCTACATCGGCTAGTTCGCAGTCTTCAAGAACTTCTGTCAAGACCCTTGCACTCTGATCAATTGTTCGCGGCGACACATTTCTTTCTCTTCGTTCTAACACACAATTGAAGTCGCCCAATAAAATTACTCTTTCTTGCCTCTTTAAATAATCAGACAACACTTCGAAAAAAACCGTCCTGTCCCTTGCAACATTTGGTGCATAGATACACACTGCACGAAAATCTACTCCACAGTAGTTGAAATCACAACACACAAGCCTGCCAGTTTCGCTCGAAATAACTGATCGTACACGAATACCAACTGAATTTCTAACCAAAATACAACACCCCCCAGAAGTTCCCACAGAATGACTCACGCAAACGCTCTAACGCCCACTAAAGGGCCTTATCATGCTCTCGGTGCTGCCTTCGCTTTCAATTTTTGTTTCTTGAATGGCCATTATATCTATTTCTTTGTCGTCCATAATCCTTCGCAGCTGATATGGCTTGCGCCTGGCCCCAAGCCCTCTTACGTTTAATGTAGAAATGCGAAGTGGCCTATTTAAAGTAGCCATTACATCGAATTAAAGCACACCAAGAGCATAAAAAACAAAGACCAGCTCAACGAACCCTAGCCTCCAGTGTAGCGACGGCGGATATCCCAAGTATGTTGCCGTGCTCTTGTCCATAGTAGCTGCTCAACACTCCCCGGAGACGGCTGCTCGTTGCGCTGCACTGCGCGGAGAACATCACTGGGCCTTATTGACATTGCAGGGACGCAAAAGGGGCTTCACGTTAAGTGTCCGGTGGCTTCCTGGGCCGCTCCGCGTTGATGTTCGGCTTCACTTTAATCGATGCCCGTCGAGCATGCGTCGGAGCTTTCGCCGGCGACTCGTCAACACTCGGCTCGGCGGTGCTGGCCTGTTTTTCTTCGACAGCATCCCTTGCACGCTTTGCAGAACCAGAAAGAACACCTGCCATCTCCACCTCTTCTTCTTCCTTGCTTTTATCTCCCTCCGACGCCAAGAGTGGTGCTTCGGCCAAGCCTGAACTGTCCGTGGGGATTTGGTTGCCCTGCACGTCCGGGGATTCGGTGGGAGTGCCACCTTCGGCGGGTGGTTCGGCGCTCGGTGCCACGGCGGCTGCAGGTTCAGGGGGCGTTGCCTCCTTCACCACGTCCTCGTCCTTGCCCTTCGAAGCGCTCTCCGCGTCTTCGGCGTCCATCACGTACTCGGCCTTGTGGTCGTCATCCCCTGGTCCGGCAACGTTCGCGTAAGTGCGGACGCACTCGCTCTCGCTGTGGCCGAAGCGGCGGCAACGCCCGCACCGTGGGACGCGGCACTCCCGCCGAATGTGGCCACTCCGGTGGCAGCGCAAACAAAGCGGTACCCGTCCGGGCACCACGACAAGGGCCTGCTCACCGGCGATGCGTAGCTGATGCGGGATGTCGTCTAGGGTGACGTCTGACTTCAGTCGTAAGGTGACCAGGCGTGTCGTCGAGAGCTGCGAAGTGCAGCCCGGCACACGCCAGCGGTCACGGGTCACTTCGGTGACCTTCCCGTAAAGCGACAGGGCGCCTCGCACTTCGTCGTCTGGGACGTTGTGGAGCACCCAGTGCAGCTTTAGGCGTACGTCCTGGCTCCGCGGATCGATGATAAGGCACCTCCGCCCCTTCACTTCAAGTTCGGAGGCGGCAACCAGCTTCGCAGCTCCCTCGGCATCCTTGAACGTCACGGCCCACAGGTGGTTCATCTGATATGCGCCCAAGGCCACAACCTCGGGCAGCAAATTCAGACGCACCAGCGGGTCACGGAAATCTTCCACCTTGTATGGCCTGGCTTTCACGTCCGCGTGCAGAAAAATGGTGTTCAGAACAGATGGTCCGGATGGCAAATGAGGCAGAATAACTTGATATTCCTGGTTTGCAGAGTTGTCAAAAACAGAAGACCTGGTACCGCGGGCCGATGTGCCCGCCAAAGCCGCCCCTTGAACGGAGCTCGCCATCCTGCGTCCGCACTGCGCAGCGGCCGGAAGCAGAATCACTAGACAACGCCGGAACACGCCGAGTGTGAAATAAGCGCTGCTTTTAGGGGACCGTGAAGACCTGCAAAACTTGAAATAAATGCACGTTATTTCATAAGAGGGCTCATTTTGGGAACAGGCGGACGCATTGCGCTGTGAATAAGGAAAGACGGGCCGGAGTAACGATTGGCAAAAGTGTGTTATACATCTAAAAATGTAAGGTCTCACCGAGATTTGAACTCGGATCGCTGGATTCAGAGTCCAGAGTGCTAGCCATTACACCATGAGACCGAAGACTTTCTGACGCCGGGAATCGAACCCGGGCCTCCTGGGTGAGAGCCAGGTATCCCAGCCACTAGACAACGCCGGAACACGTGAGTGTGAAAGAAGCGCTGCTTTAAGGGGACCGTGAAGACCTGCAAAACTTGAAATAAATGCACGGTATTTCACAAGAGGGCTCATTTTGGGAACTGGCGGACGCATTGCGCTGTAAATAAGGAAAGACGGGCCGGAGTAACGCTAGGCAAAAGTGTGTTATACATCTAAAAATGTAAGGTCTCACCGAGATTTGAACTCGGATCGCTGGATTCAAAGTCCAGAGTGCTAGCCATTACACCATGAGACCGAAGACTTTCCGACGCCGGGAATCGAACCCGGGCCTCCTTTTTTTTTTTTTTCTTTATTGCCTGACTTGGCATAACACAAAAGTTACATGCTCAACCAACAGGTTGATGTAATAACACCCTGCCACACTTTAAGCAGGCAGTTAACATTTGTGCACTTTCATCACACATAAATCGTTCATGATTCTCGCTACATCATCATCACACCCCTGTGCTGCGTGCACTTCTCTAAGCTTACACACATTTTCAATGAAATAATTTACCACAGGCATAGCGTCCACGTCATTGTTACGTACTGCCATTCTGCTCCTCCATATGGCGTGAAGGCCGAGCAGGAAAAAAACATCGTATGGTATGACATCGTCTTTTATGTCAAGGTAACGTATTCCATCTAGTGTTAGTGGCAGATCTTTGTGGAAGGTTCGTTGGAGAACATCCCAAAAAAACACCGCGTCCCAGCAATCCACAAAGACATGCTGTACATTTTCTGGCTTTTTACAAAGCCTACATTCGTAGCCCCATGGCAAATACATTCCCTTTTCATGCATCCATGTCAAAACTGGCAGGGTCTGTGTGTGTAACTTAAAAAAAAGGTTTTTACCCCCCCTGTTACTGGCATACGCTTAACTCTTTTAAGGACGTTGTTAGTATGAGCTCCGCGGTAAAGCCCCCTGTACATAGGTTCCGGGCATAAAAGTTCAATAACATCACAATACAGACGTTTGCGCGTTACCTGAGACAGGTAGTCTAGTGTAAATCGTGCGTTCAAAAACCGGAAAGACGACACAACTTCGCGTAAGTACCCACTAACAGCGTATCGTTGGACACCTCTTGTTGACACAATAAAATTAGGCATTGCCGAGGACAATCTAACCTGAATGAATGTTCGTATAAATGGGTCACACTGGTCGCGTAGAAACAAAAACCTTGACACTAACTGTTTTACAAACAGATTAGGCAGTCCCAGGCCCCCACCGTGTAACTTTCTAAACAAGCTGCTGCGCTTTGTTCGTTCGAAAGACGATTGCCATACAAATACTGCAAACATCCGATGAAATCTCTGAATGTTTGCTCTCGTACAGAACAGTGCCTGCATGACGTACCATAATTTAGCAAAAAGAAACATGTTGCATATGGTCGCTCTCGCAAAAATGGATGTGTGACGGCCTGCCCATGCAGTTGTCTGTGCGCGCATTTCTTCTACTTTTTCCCTCCAGTACATGGTGTTCTCGCGGTATTTGTCGAAAGGAACCCCCACATACTTTGTGGGCGTTGATGACCACAATACGTTATCATAAACGCGGGGCGTCTCGTGCCACTCACCATGCCAGATTCCATTACATTTGTCCAGGTTCACACTGCTGCCGGTTACTTCGCAGAACTCTTTTGTCAAAGATAAGGTGTTTGTTACGCTTAACTGGTCAATACAAAATACGGCCACATCATCTGCATACGCGAGCACTTTGACCTCGGTTGCTTCTAAAACAAACCCATTGATTCTGCTACTTTGAATTATCTTTCTGCATAGTGGTTCCAAGTAAAGCGCGAACAGTAACGGTGACATTGGGCATCCTTGACGAACTGAAGCATTAACGTTTATTCTTTCAGTTAGTTCTTTGTTTATTATTACATTGGTCGAGCAGTTTTTGTATGCCATCTTTATTCCCTCAAATACCACCGACCCAACTTTAACGTGTTCTAAAACTGCAAATAAGATGTCATGAGATACCCTGTCGAAGGCCTTTTCCAAGTCAATTTGTAACATGGCCACGTTTCTGTGTTCGGCATCACAGCACTCCAGAACGCTCCGTGCGACGTGTATGTTAGTGCATATGCTTCTCCCTTTGATGCCACATGTCTGGTGTGGTCCGACCAAATTCTTCATGACAGACTGTAGCCGTTTCGCTAACACCTTCATAAATACTTTGTAATCGATGTTTGTTAAAGTGATGGGTCGGTAACCTGTCACTTTGCTTAACTTTTCTCCCTCTTCACTTTTCGGTATAAGTACCGTGTATCCGTTGCTGAAAGACGGTGGCAGACATCCTTTCACGTAACTTTCAGCGTAAACCGTGTGCAACAAAGTAGTTACTTCTGACTTAAACATTTTGAAAAAAGCGGCGTTTAGTCCGTCAGGTCCAGGTGATTTTCCAGAGTTTAGTTTATCAATTGCTTCTTCAATTTCTTGTCTACTAATTGGGTATTCCAAACTCTGTGTTTCGTCATTGTCAAGAGCTGGTAGCAGTTTTAGAAACTCCGTTTCATATCCGTTTCTTGTCGTCATTTTACGGCTGAAAAGCGTTGTGTAATATTCTGTGAAGGCCTTTTTTATATCGCTTTGTGCCATCTTCATCATCCCACCATACTCTATCTGCCTTATCTCGTGCTTGCGCGCGTAACTTTTTTCGTCAGCCAGTGCCCTCTTAGTTGGCTGCTCCCCAACGAGCAGCCTCTCGACACGAGCCCTGATAGCAGCTCCTTTGTATTTTTCAACTTCAAGCTTTTCGATCTTGGCTTTTATATTCCGAATATCTTCACTAAAATACCCTGGTGTTCTTGTTTCCTCTTTAGTTAGTTCCATTAATAGGCTGCGTAAATCTTTTTCCTCTTTTTTTTTCCGATAGTGAAGCTTACCGGCCCGTTCAATCGCCATCATCTTTACGTCTTGTTTGAACCGTTCCCATGCTTCGCCGGCACTCTGGCAATTCCTGTCGTAGTTTTCGTACAGCCTTTTTCTAACACTTTCCACAAAAACACTATCCTCCAAAAGTTTTGTGTTGATTTTCCACAAATCCCAGTTGAATTCAGCTTTTCTCTTGACTTTTGCCCCCAGAGATATGGAAACAAGACAGTTGTCACTGAAAGCCTGTGGCTCTACTTGGTAATTGTAAGACTCTGAAGCCAGTTCTGAGGACACGTAGATACGGTCTAAACGACCGTGGCTAAATCCTTGGAAGTGGGTGAACTTAACATCATCTTGAGCAGTCACAAAAGTGGTTACGTCATGTAAACTGTTTTCGGATAACTTGGTTTCCAAGAAATGTGCACTAGGGTCCGCAGGGGCATTCTTATTGGAACGGTCATAATTACTGAAGACACAGTTGAAATCACCCATGACAATTAGGCTCCTATCACAGACAAAGAACTTCGTTAGTTCTTCAAAAAACTTCATACGTGGCTTAGGTTTCGTTGGCGTGTACACACAGACAGTTCTGAATCCTTTTTTCCCAAACATGTAATCCGCAACAACGTAGCGCCCAGAAACACATGAAAAAACACTTTGCACTTCAATGCCTACTGAGTTCCTCAGAAACAGACAACATCCTGCTGAATTTCCCACTGCGTGACTCACGCACACGAAGTAACGATCACGGAAGGTTTCAACCATGCTGTCAGTCCCACTCTCGCTGTCAATTTTAGTCTCCTGGACTGCAAGTAAATCAAGGTCGCTTTCTAGCAAAAGCCTTCTGACTTGGTACTGCCGGCGTCTTGACGCCATACCTCTAATATTTAGAGTGGCCGCGCGTAGTCGTGTAGAAAGCAAAGCCATTGTCTGCATTTAGTAGGATGACAGCATGGTTCATACCGATATCAAAACAATATCCCAAATCATTCCGTATGCAGCACTTACTTCGGCGGTTTGCTGCCGCGTACTGGCGACGACGAAGAGGAGCGCCGTTCTTGAGTCAGGACACGCCCCCCACGTCCCACCACCAACCACTTCTTTTCTGCCTCCCGAAGTTTTCGTTCAATGTCCGCCTCCGACATCGCCGGTCCGTCGTTGCGGCGTCGCTTTGGCGGCGCCTCTGTTAATTCCTTGGGTGGGGCATTGTCTGCCGGAGTGCCGTTCTCAGCGCTCTTTTCTTGACCCCAGCGTGGAATCAAATAAGGAAAAACTACCGAAAGCGAAGGCCGCCGTGGAGTCGACAGTGACGCACCAAGGCGAGGACCCGCAACCTTTTAAACACGACGAACCCGGGCCTCCTGGGTGAGAGCCAGGTATCCTAGCCACTAGACAACGCCGGAACTCGCCGAGTGTGAAAGAAGCGCTGCTTTAAGGGGACCGTGAAGACATGCAAAACTTGAAATAAATGCACGTTATTGCACAAGAGGGCTCATTTTGGGAACAGGCGGACGCATTGCGCTCTAAATAAGGAAAGACGGGCCGGAGAAACGGTAGGCTAAAAATGTAAGGTCTCACCGAGATTTGAAATCGGATCACTGGATTCAGCGTCCAGAGTGCTAGCCATTACACCATGAGACCGAAGACTTTCCGACGCCGGGAATCGAACCCGGGCCTCCTGGGTGAGAGCCAGGTATCCTAGCCACTAGACAACGCCGGATTTTTTTTTTATTGCCGTCTGGGCACAACAAAACAAGTACTACACAATCAGCCTTTAGGGCTGAGAAAAAAAAGGAAGATACATCAAAACCGCCGCGCTTTTAGCTAGCGGTTACGTTTTTGTGAACTTTTAATACAGATAGTTCGTTCATAACAGTGATCACTTCATCATCATACTCCAGCTTAACAAATACTTCGCGCAGTTTACACACGTGCTCTATAAAATGGTTACCCACCGATTTTGCATTAACGTCTGCATTTCTTACATCCATTCTGCTTCTGCAAATGCTATGTAGACCCAAAAGAAACAACAAATCGTATGGTAAAACATCATTTTTCACATCAAGGAAGCGGATTCCCCGTGCAGTGATTGGAAGGTCTTTTTTTAGGGTACGTTGCAAGACGTCTACAAAGAAGGCGTCCCAACAGTCGATAAATACGTGTTCAACACTTTCTGGTTTTTTACACAATGAATATTCAGTACCCCATGGCACAAATAAACCCCTCTCCAACATCCATGTTTTAACGGGAAGTGTATTAGTATGCAGTTTAAAGAAGAGCGTTTTAACAGCACCAGGCACTGGCATTTTCTTTACTCTTCGTAGCACATCAGCAGTTTAAAGAAGAGCGTTTTAACAGCACCAGGCACTGGCATTTTCTTTACTCTTCGTAGCACATCATGTCCAGAGCCAATCTTATACAATGATCTATACATCGGCTCAGGGAACAGACAATCGATAAGGTCGCAGGACAGTTTTTTACCGTTCACAGCAGACAAAAATTCCATAGAAAAACGGGTCATTAAAAAACGGCAAGAGGAAACGACTTCTCTCAAAAAGAGACTAACTGAGTAACGGGTCACATTCGCTGACGACACTACGAAGTTGGGTAGAGCACTTGCAAGCGTGTGCTGCAAGAAGGTACGAATAAACGGATCGCCCTGATCTCTCAAGAATAAGAAACGGGAAACAAGTTGTCTAACAAATAGATGTGGGAGTGATAGCCCTCCCTGTGGAACTTTCCTAAACAAGTTGCTCCTACTCGTCCTCTCAAAAGTTGATTGCCAGACAAAGACTGCAAAAATGCGGTGGAACTTTTGAACATTTAATCGAGCACAAGCGAGGGCTTGCATGACATACCAAAGTTTTGATACCAAAAACACGTTACAAACTGTTGCGCGCGCAAAGATAGAGAGGCTGCGGCCCTCCCAGTTGGCCGTTTGCGCGCGCATTGTCTGAGCCCTTTCAGCCCAGTACCCGTTACTATCTCGATAGTTGCCTAAGGGTACTCCGAGATAAGTGGTCGGTTCTGTTGACCATGAGATGCTGTTAAAGATACGCGGGGTTTCGACCCACTCACCGTGCCAAAGCCCAACACATTTTTTAAGATTGACTGCGCTACACGTCATATCGCAATATTCTTGCGTGATTCTTATTGCATTAGTGACACTCTCTTGGTTATTACAAAAAAAGGCAACATCATCGGCGTAAGCCATTACTTTAGTCTCACAGGATTCAAGGCAAAAACCTTGCACTAGAGGACTTTGAATAATTTTTACACACAAAGGCTCAAGGTAAAGTGCAAACAGCAGTGACGACAGGGCACAGCCCTGACGCACTGAAGCATGCACATCGACAGGGCGGGACAGGTTCCCATTAATAATGAATTTAGTCGTGCACTGCTGGTAGGCCATTTTTACCCCGTCTAGAATTGTTTTCCCTATTCCTACATGTTCCAGTATTTTGAAAAGGACGTCATGAGACACCTTGTCGAATGCCTTTTCAAAGTCTACCTGCAACATGGCTACCTTTCTGAAATCCATATCACATGTTTCTAAGATACTGCGTGCTATGTGGATGTTAGTAAAGATACTCCTTCCCCTAATACCGCATGTTTGGTGAGGTCCCACTATATTCTTTATGACAGCTTGGAACCTCTTAGCTAAAACCTTCATGAAGATCTTATAGTCAGTGTTAGTTAAGGTAATTGGTCTGTACCCCGTGACTTTAGCAAGCAGTTCAGTGTCGTCGCTCTTGGGTATGAGAATCGTGTGCGCTTTCGAGAAAGATGGGGGAAGGGCTCCTCTTTGGAAAGATACCCTGAAAAGATTGTGCAAGACAGGTGCTAGGACAACTTTAAACGTTTTATAAAAGGCCGAGCCGAGCCCGTCTGGCCCCGGCGATTTACCATTATTTAAGCTATCTATTGCTTCATCAACTTCCTTTAAGCTGATGGGGCTTTCCAAGTGCTCTGTTATGTCCTCATCGAGACGGGGCAACAAATTAAGGAAGGACCGTTCGAATCCCTCCCTTGGGTGATTGTAGGCAAAGAGGCTCTGGTAGTGCTGTACAAAAGCGTTTTCAATATCTGACTGTTCCTGTATTTCAACGCCCTCGTAGACAATCCCAGAAATTTCTTTCTTTTTAGCATGGCGCTTTTCATCCGCCCAAGAGCGTTTCGTGGGCGCCTCCCCAGCTACCAGTCTTTCTGTACGAGCCCTTACTGCAGCCCCTTTATATTTTTCTACCTCTATGCTTTCCAGTTTCAATTTGACATCACGGATATCATCAGAAAACAATCCTGGCGCCTTCTCCTCCTCAGCCGTGAGCAACAGTAATAAATTTCGAAGTGCTTTTTCCTCCTTCCTTTCTTTAAGTTTTATTTCTGTTGACCACTCGATAGCTAACAACTTTACATCTTGTTTAAAACGCTCCCAACGTTCGGTACAGTTACTGTCATCGGCCTTATCTAAATCGCCCTTCATGGTTGCTACCGAGTCGCAAAACTTGTTGTCATTCAGAAGTTTATCGTTTAGCTTCCAGAGTTCCCAGTTAAATTTAACACGGCTATCTTGTTTTTTCCCCACCCACACAGATACCAAGCAGTGGTCAGAATAGGAAACGGGTTCTACCACATAATTGTTGCAAACCGGAGCAAGCTGCGACGACACATATATTCTATCAAGGCGAGCATGGCTTTTTCCTTGATAGTGGGTGAATTTAATATTACTCGAAGTATCAACTAGAGACGCAGCATCTTCCAAACACAAGCTGCTCAAGGCATCATTTAAAAAGAGTGCACTGGGGTCAAAAGGAGCGTTTTCATTAGATCGGTCATCCTGGCTACAGACACAATTGAAGTCACCCATTAAAAAAATCGGCCGGTCACATTCCAGCATCTGAAGGACACTTTCAAAAAAAATGCGTCTCTGCTTAGGCACAGTAGGCGCATACACACAAACCGCCCTATACGGCTGCTCCCCATGACGAAAATCGCAGCAAACAAAACGCCCCCCTAACCATGATGTCACACTTTCAACGACACACGTCGGTTCTTTTTTAAAGGGGCCCTGAAAGGCATTTTGAGCACACTAAATGAACTAGCGCAATCGCTAGATTGGGTCGCCAACGTCACCTGTGCCAAGTATTACTCTTTTACGCGCAGCGGAAAGCTCACACTTTTGTTGCAAAGTTTGTCGCTTTTTGCTCACCCTTTCCTTCGTGTTTTTGGACGCCGCCATCTTCACATGTCTACATCATCGATTCCCAGATGTTCGTCATGAGCTATACATCCTGCTATTGGGCGGCTTTTTCACGCACTTCCGGCAAAGAGATGAGTCGTCTGCTCAGCGTCGGCTCGCCGGCTGATCTGCCAGCGGAGTGCCGGAGTGCTTTGACATTTTACGACAAACGAAACAAGTGTAAACAAACGCTTAACCGTTTGTATTGAATGCAACACGGCCATAACACGACGTGGATTTTATCTTACGTGGTACGTACCATAAAGAAAGTCCCGTGGCACTTCTTTGGTGCAATCGCAGAGAACGCCCTGAGCCGAATGCCCGGGTTTGACGCGTACATTTTATTCAACTTTAAAACAATCCAGAGATGCGTTTCGAACGAACGCAACGTCACAACATGCGTTGCAAGTCTGAACCGCGATTTGCAGACGATGAGTTGCCTCCTCCTGCCCGTCGTAAATTCGGCACTCACCTCACACCTGGTTTGCGGGGACGAGCAGCAAGTCACAACTCTGGCGCGCAAGCGAGAAGGCTTTTAGCCAGGCACACTGCATATACCCCATGCGAGGTTGAGTGGTACGTCGTTCTAGAAAGATAATCCAGACCATGGGAAGCACTATCCACCCGCAGAAGTACAATGTCGCATTTCATCGCGAAACGAACGCGTCCACAACACACAGGAGGCGATGCACACACACACACACAGCTTCGGTCGCTGCATTGGCTTAGCTGCAAGCTTCGTTCGGACAATCAGCGATGCTACAACGATACAGAGCTGCGTGAGGACGACGTGCTAACCACTTCACGTATTTAAAAACACAGGGGCAAAGAACTAGGTTCATCGGAAGCAAAAAAATCTTTCCTCCATTATAGTGCCTGAAATATACTGGCTAGTGTGTCGAGGGCGGGCTCCAGGCGGGCGCCGGGAGCGATGTACGCGGCCGTCTGCCGCTTGGGGCGCTGCCGTGCGGGAGTGTGCGCGTTCATCCGGCCCGAGCAGATCGCGCGGTTACCTCCGAGCTGCGTAGCAGACGGCAGCGGCAGAACTTCCCATTCCCGCTTGCGACGAAAGCGAGCGAAAGCGACGGGAATTCTGTCGCGCAACCAAAATTTGTCCCGACCATTCGACAAAAACGATCGTCGCGCGACAAAGCGACGGAATTCCTGCCGCTCTCACTCGCTTTCGTCGCAAGTGCAAACGGGCCTTTATGCGCAATCTCCGCCCCACATAAAACAAGCTCTTGCTTGTCGCCTGAGCATACGGTTGATATCTGACTACGTTACGCTGTGCTTGCCAGTGTATTTAAACGATGTCACTAGGTTTGAAACGTACGCGCTCGGCGTGCAGCTTTGTAAACGCAAGCGGTTTCACATACGCACGCTATTTTGCTGCTAATAGAGTTTTAGTACAGCGTTTGTGGCCTTTGCATACGCTAAACGGTAAATATTTGCGTCCCGCTACGTGACACCGCGATGGGAGTTTTAGTAGAGCGTCTCATCAGTTTCGCGTAGCGACACACTAATGCATGCGGCGCCATCTGTCAAATGTTTTCCGAAATGTCTCGCCGGCTGATCTGCTAGCGGAGTGCCGGAGTGTTTGTACATTTTACGACTATCCAAACAAGTGCAAACAAACGCTTTCCCGTCAGTTTTGAATGCAACACATGGGTGCAGCTTGTCAGAACACGGGTTCTCGCTGATCGAGTGCAGCGTTGGTTTGCTCTTCGCCTTCACGTTCATCGTCGCTGATAAAGCGATCCGATTCGGCGCGTTTTGTGCACGGGTTCTGTGTCGGTTGAAAATGTCTTTTTTCACATGCCGCCGGTAGTAGGAATTACAACCACCGCAAAATAACACCCGGCACCAGCGGGGCGACATCTCAGACCGCGCTTTTTGGATAAACAGTGCGCGGTGCACCAAAGGGAACGAGCGCACGATTCTCCCCACGCGGCTGCAAGTTCGCCGCCGATACCAACTGCAGCTACGTACACCGCGAAAGGGCAAGGCCAGGCCGCACACATGCGGCCAGGTCATTCGTTCGCTTTTCCAGCCTGTGTCCATGGTGTCTACAGAGATGAAAAAGCCGAAAGAGCTGGCCCGTAGCAGACGGCAGTCTGTGGGAGCGCAATAGCGGAAGTACGTCACCGCTGAGGAGCGGAGCATCATGGGAGGGGAGGCCAACAGCGAAGAAACAGTTGAAAGGAGGAGGAAATACGGCGCGACGATAATTCGCGGTTTTTGATTTACGATTTCTCAGCTAATACTCATCGCTTTAACAAAATTCTTGCAGGAGGAGATTGCTAATACATTGCTTTATTTGGTTACATGTACATCCATGCATCGGCGGAAGGCATTTCAGGACCGCTTTAACAAATATAACACAACCGCCAGCTGTACCAACCGCATGACTTACGCAAACGTAATACCCTTCAATAAATGGTTGCACCATGGTATCTGTGTGTTCCCCTCCCTCAACCTTTGTTTCTTGGACTGCCAGAACGTTAATTTGCTTTTGGTGCAGTGCATTTCGCAGCTGCATTTGTCGCTTCTTCGAGCCTAATCCTCTGACGTTAAGTGTTGCTACATGGAGGGGCATTTGAAAAAGGGGAGTCACTCACACAGACACCTAGGCGTTTACATTCGATGTTACATCTACATTCTAAATGGGCGGGATACGATAGCAGAGCGATTCTGCTGCGCTGGTAGTTTGCTTTTTTTGTTTTTGCTGGCCACTACAGACCACTCACGTTCGAGCTGCTTCAGGCGTTGTTCGTCGTTGAGCCCCGGTGATTCTCGCGGCCGCTTTGCAGCTGCGGCAGCAGTGGTAGCCTGTGACGTGGTGGAGTCGTCGCCAGCGGTAGCCGCCACCGCTGGAAAACCGTCGCTCTGTTGCGTGTCCGTCGAGGTTGCGGCTCGTGGAGTAGCCTGGTCTTCGTCATCGTTGGAGTGTAGCAGTTTCTGGGTGGAGTGGTTGCCTTCTTTTTCTTCGGCGCCGTTGCCTTCGCCTTGTATCGTCTTGGTTGCTCCTGCTGCCTCGTTGATGGCGACGTCCTTGGTGTTTGGTGGAGCGTCGAAGGGGGCGTTTCCGCCTACCGCCTCGTCAGCTTCTTTGGCAGGAGGCTTCGTCGTACCGGTAGCTGCCGAAGCAGCAAGCTCAGCCTCTTCGTCGTCCATGACTTCGGGGAGGACCTCAGCTTCTTCAGGATTGCCAGTCACATTCGCGTAGGTGCGTACGCATTCTTCAGCCAGGTGGCCAAACGTTTTGCATTTTGAGCACCGCGGGGTGCGACAGTCCTTACGAATGTGGCCGGTACGTCGGCAGCGAAGGCACTGAGGCGCCCGACCGGGCACGACGACCAGGATGGAACCTCCGTAAAAACGGAGCATGTGCGGGAGGTCGTCCGGTGTAAGGTCCTCACGCAACATCATTCGTACGAGGCGCGTAGTTGACTCGGCGGCTTCAAATCCGGCTGCACCCCAGGTGTCTTGTCGGACGTCTTTCACTTCGCCGAAGTCAGCGAACACTCTCGCTAAGGCAGCGTCGGCGACGTGGAACGGCACCCAATGAACTTTCACAGTGACTTCTTGTTGTATCGGGTCGATAACTGCGCAGTACCGCCCCTTTACTTGAAGTCCGCCCGAGTCCAAAAGTCGTTGACGAGCCTCGGGAGTCTTCAACTTAATGAGCCAGACGTGGCCCATTTGAAAAGGCCCCATACCGGCGATGTCCTTCAGCACGCCCAACAGAAGGAACGGCGTGCGAAAGTCGTCAATCCGGTAGGGCCGTCCGCCAAGGTCCGCGGATGCATTGCGCTGTGATTCCGGAAAGACGGCATGGAGTAACGTTTGACAAAGGTGTATACTTCTAAAAAAAGTAAGGTCTCACCGAGATTTGAACTCGGATCGCTGGATTCAGAGTCCAGAGTGCTAGCCATTACACCATGAGACCGAAGACTTTCGGACGCCGGGAATCGAACCCGGGCCTCCTGGGTGAGAGCCAGGTATCCTAGCCACTAGACAACGCCGGAACACGCCGAGTGTGAAAGAAGCGCTGCTTTAAGGTGACCGTGAAGACATGCAAAACTTGAAATAAATGCACGTTATTTCATAAGAGGGCTCATTTTGGGAACAGGCGGACGCATTGCGCTGTGAATAAGGAAAGACGGGCCGGAGTAGCGATTGGCAAAAGTGTGTTATACATCTAAAAATGTAAGGTCTCCCCGAGATTTGAAATCGGATCGCTGGATTCAGAGTCCAGAGTGCTAGCCATTACACCATGAGACCGAAGACTTTCCGACGCCGGGAATCGAACCCGGGCCTCCTGGGTGAGAGCCAGGTATCCTAGCCACTAGACAACGCCGGAACACGCCGAGTGTGAAAGAAGCGCTGCTTTAAGGGGACCGTGAAGACATGCAAAACTTGAAATAAATGCACGTTATTTCATAAGAGGGCTCATTTTGGGAACAGGCGGACGCATTGCGCTCTGAATAAGGAAAGACGGGCCGGAGTAACGATAGGCAAAAGTGTGTTATACATCTAAAAATGTAAGGTCTCACCGAGATTTGAACTCGGATCGCTGGATTCAGAGTCCAGAGTGCTAGCCATTACACCATGAGACCGAAGACTTTCCGACGCCGGGAATCGAACCCGGGCCTCCTGGGTGAGAGCCAGGTATCCTAGCCACTAGACAACGCCGGAACACGCCGAGTGTGAAAGAAGCGCTGCTTTAAGGGGACCGTGAAGACATGCAAAACTTGAAATAAATGCACGTTATTTCATAAGAGGGCTCATTTTGGGAACAGGCGGACGCATTGCGCTGTGAATAAGGAAAGACGGGCCGGAGTAACGATTGGCAAAAGTGTGTTATACATCTAAAAATGTAAGGTCTCACCGAGATTTGAACTCGGATCGCTGGATTCAGAGTCCAGAGTGCTAGCCATTACACCATGAGACCGAAGACTTTCCGACGCCGGGAATCGAACCCGGGCCTCCTGGGTGAGAGCCAGGTATCCTAGCCACTAGACAACGCCGGAACACGCCGAGTGTGAAAGAAGCGCTGCTTTAAGGGGACCGTGAAGACATGCAAAACTTGAAATAAATGCACGTTATTTCATAAGAGGGCTCATTTTGGGAACAGGCGGACGCATTGCGCTGTGAATAAGGAAAGACGGGCCGGAGTAACGATTGGCAAAAGTGTGTTATACATCTAAAAATGTAAGGTCTCACCGAGATTTGAACTCGGATCGCTGGATTCAGAGTCCAGAGTGCTAGCCATTACACCATGAGACCGAAGACCGAAAAAAAAACAGGTAGAAACAAATTGGAACGGCTCGTGCGCTCCCACGTGGAGCCTCAAACAAAAATTGCAAACACTCTGTGCAACTGTTGTATGTTTGACCGCGTCATGAAAAGAACCTGTAACACATACCACACCTTGGCAACTAGAAAAATATTACATACCGTTTCTCGGGCAAACGTCGATAAATCGCGTCCGCCCCACTTCATCGTCTTTTCCCAGACGAGTTCGATTTGCTCTGCCCAGAAAGTATCCGTGTCGCGGTGGTAATCTAGTGGCACACCAAGGTACCTGGAGGGCGTGATGGTCCACTGGACGTTTTCGTATGTTTGTTCCGGGGCTTCCCATTCACCATGCCAAAATCCGAGGCATTTGCCCCAGTTTACCATGCTTCCGGTATGTTTGCCAAAAAGTTTTGCTTTTTGTACAGCAGCGGTAATGCTTGGTTTGTCCTGACATATGACGGCAACATCATCGGCATAGGCCAATATTTTAACTTCACTTGAAGTCAGCCGGTATCCGCACACATCATCGCTGTTTAAGACACTTAAACAGAAGGGCTCGAGGTATATCGCGAAAAGCAGCGGTGCCAGTGGGCAGCCTTGCTTAATTGAGGAACGTATCGCAATCCGTTCAGTGAGTGTTTTGTTAACGATGACACTTGTTGTGCTCTGGAAGTAGCTCATTTTGACGCCTTCTAGTATAACTGAACCGATGTTGACATGTTCCAGTATTTCAAACAGAATATCATGGGCGACACAATCGAACGCTTTTTCCCAATCTAGCTGCAGAATAGCCACTTGCCCTCCAGAAGCATCCACACATTCTAAAATGCTTCTGGCCACGTGTATGTTAGTCATTATTGAGGGCCCCATTATTCCACATGTTTGGTGGGGCCCCACTGCAGATGTTATAATACCCTGTACTCTTCTGGCCAATACTTTCATATAGACCTTATAGTCCCCATTAGTGAGACTAATTGGCCTGTAACCCTTTACCGATTAAAGTTTGACGGGATCATCAGACTTCGGGATTAACACAAGGTGGGACTGACAAAAGGATGGTGGCAGTTGCTTCCTCTCGTACGACTGCACGAGAACACGATAAAGGATGATTGCCAACTCCGCCCTAAAGGCTTTATAAAAACAGGCCCCTATGCCGTCTGGACCAGGGGCCTTATCAGGGCTGAAATCGTCAATGGCTTGCTCTATCTCTGCTAGGGTTATCGGCTCTTCCAGTTTTGTTCTAATTTCCGAATCCAGCTCCGGCATTTTCTGCAGAAGATGATGCCGAAAACCCTCTTCAAATTGCCGCTTCCGCCCTAACAGATCGCGATAATGCTCGTAAAAAGCACGCTGGATGGTTCGACTATCACGCGCAATACAGCCATCGTATTCAACCGCTTGTATCTCGTTTCGAGTTGCGTATCTTTTTTCGTCACACAAAGCACGTTTTGTTGGTCGTTCCCCAAGCCATAACTTCTCTGCGCGGGCTCTTAATATGGCCTCTTTATATTTTTCGGCGTCTATGTGCTCTAACTCGGCTTTTACTTGTTTTACTTGGCTAGCGTTATTTTCCACGTGCGCATTCTGCGCGCTCAAGAGAAACTGGAGTTCAGTAAGCAGTTCATTTTCTTTCTCTTTGTCTTTTCGCCGTAACACTGCCGACCGTTCTATGGCATCCATTTTCACTTCTTGTTTAAAAGTTTCCCACTCTATGCCTATGTTCTCATCATTTTCTTTGAACAGTAGTTTAATTTTCTCTTTTACTCTATCCGAAAACACCTCGTCGTGTAATAACTTAGCATTAAATTTCCACAGTTCTCAATTAAACTTCGGCTTTCTTTTTTCCGTTCCAATAACTAGTGTCGCTAAGCTGTGGTCATTAAAGCAAACGTGCTTTATCTGATAATTGTTGTAATGGGGGACTAGATCTGTGGAAGCGTAAATTCTGTCCAGTCTGGCTTGACTACCGTTCTGGAAGTGTGTGTACTGACTTGTCATTCCCGCCGTAAGTGTTCGGCCAATGTCCTCCAAGTTATATTCGTGGACCATTGTGTTTAACAATAGCGCACTGGAGTCACGGACCATCACATTGGCCGCTCTATCATCTGCGTTGCATACACGATTGAAATCGCCTAGCAGTATGACGTAACCTTTAGTATCAAGAAATCTTTGGAATTTTTGAAAAAAATCTTTTCTTTCCAGCTGTATATTCGGCGCGTACACACAAATGATTCGACAATTTGTCGTAGACAAGTTAATGTCGCACACTATCAGACGGCCACTTTCGCATGAAAAAATAGGTTGCACGTCAAACCCAACTGAAATTCTAATGAATAAGGGACATCCCCCCGATCGGCCTACGGCATGAGAGACCCATACATAATAACGTGCTTAAAATAGATCCACCATTCGGTTTGTTTGGTCTTCGCTTTCTATTTTGGTTTCTTGGACCGCAATGATGTCAAGGTCGTTTTCCAAGAAAAGGCGGTTCACCTGATACGGCCACCTTTTTGCGGCCAAGCCACGTACAGCCGTGAGCTGAAGTAAACGGACCGCGGGAGCGGTGGCCAAAACTAATCGCTGCGCCGTCTGGTTGCGCGGCGCCTGCTGTCGAGACCGCGCACAGCGCAGACGCAGCCAACCAGTTTTGCATGCATGCCACTATCACTTGCCCCTTCGCGACTGATTCTTGCTTCGATAAATCAGCGCCAAGGGAATCACGCCGCGCAGTTAGGGGAACACTGCCGGGTATCGCCCTATATTGAAAACGGTGCGACTCAACTGATATGCGGCAATGGTTCTACGCTATCCCACATAGCATGCTGTGGCTGCGTATACGGCTCTTACCCTTTCTGTTCTTCGGTATCACAACGTCGCAGAAGGAAAGCATTGCAGTCCATACATCCAAAAAAAAGGGGGGGGGGGGGCGACCAACGTGGGTGCTTTCTTTTAGCTCAAGATGGTGTACGGGCTATTTTGCTTGTTTTGATTGTTTGTTTAGTTGCTTTTATTTCGGTTTGGCTGATGTGCGTTGGGGGTGCGGAGCACACGTGTGGGATCGTTATTTGCCTTCCGTCGCTTCCAGGAAAGTCTCGATGTCGCGTATTATTCCCGAAACGGGCGGAGGTGAGCTGGCAAAGTGTATAACATTTTTACCAGTGTTTTTGTCACCTGAGTGGCACCGTTTTTGTCCCGTGTTGAGGAGGCGACGATAATTGCTTTTGAGGGTGTTATAAGGGACATGGTAGATAGAAGCTCCCAGTAAAAACACGCGAACTATGAGGTGAGTCGAGGGGTCAGAAGGCTTAAACGGGGTAACGCGAAAACGTGTCCACGGGGATGATGTTGTTAAAACTACGGAATCGCGTTTCGATTCCTCGCGAGTCTACGGCTGTAGCCACTACCGCAGAGATATGTTGAAGGAGGAGTGAGTGATGGCTCTTTTGTAATGCGTGCGCAGCCCGACTTCTTCAAATATCGGCGCCGGCTATCAACAAAAGGAATCTTCTGCGCGGAGCTTAATTTTAGGCGTGCATTGCATGGCTGGGAATTCGTACGGAGCGCCCGAGGTTTGATTGTTAAGTGATGCAAGTTTCTCTGTTGAGATCTGTTGTCTTGTTGTTTCTTCGGTAGCCTGTTTTTGATAAACACCTTGGAGTTTCCGTATGAGAGCGCGAGCTAGAGTTCGGTCATATGACTATCTGTGTACGCAACAATTGACTGTATTTGTGGCCGATCAGCGGCCTAGAATACGGGTAATTGATAGGTCCTCCTCACTCTCCGTTGTGACGTCTCTTTTGGAGGCGGGACTTTTGTAATTAAACTTTGCATGGCGTTGTCAAAGAAATAGGGATGGCTGGAGGACTTGCGATTTACCCTACCTCTGATCTTTTATGTCAGTCGTACTCGGCCGGTAGCGTGCCGACGACTCCTTCTGGGCTTGCAAAAGTGGTGGGGGACCCCACGATAAAAGATGGGGATACGTGTCGTAATATCACACAAATAACCCTTGCAGGCAAAGTCGCTCATACACATCTCTCTATGCCCACCTTTTGAGTGTGGCTTTTCTGCATAATTGCAACGTTGTGCAAAAAGCAAGCTTTAAAATTTGTGCTGTACGGAGAAGTTATTCTAGCATATAAATCGGAAAATCCACTTTTTTTTTAGTTCCGGCAGGGTTTGGGGAAAAAAAAGAGAACTTGGGAGTATCGCGGAGGGACCCACGGAGTCCGAAGTGTCTTCACGGACCTTTTTTTCTCGGCGGACCCCCATCTGAGAACGATGGCCCTGGGCAATGCTTTGTAAAATAATACGTGTAAATAAACTTGCTTTTTATTATACCGTTGTTTGTTTGCCGCATGCCGTAGACCATAGGCTAGTAATCTCTTTATCTTGAATCATCGACTGGCCGATCCCTCTTTGGATCAAATCCTTCAATTTCAACTCGTGTCACAGAAGTGCGCAAGAACTGCCAATACTGTTTTCAAGTGCAAATAAATCTAATTGAAAACTGTAGTTCGTATGCGTTTCGATAGTCGATGGGCATTTAAAGCGGGGTTCAATGGTACCCCACATCGCAACGGAGTTTTTTTAACATTAAATGCATGTGTGGGCACCTCGAACTTAAAAAAATTGCGGAGCTGGATTTTCCCGAGCAATAGCGAAATGGCACTTACGCCGCATACTGCAAACGACGTATCATAAACCAATCCATTACATGCCTAAACACAGCAGGCATTGTCAAAACCTCATGTAAGCTTAGCACCAATAATTTTTCAACTTCGCTGACATTCTCAGGACGCCTATAATTTCGCATCTATTCTCAATAACGACAAAGATGGTGTTTTTTCTTGTTTTCTTCAGCTGCACAGTGATTTTTTTTCTGCTTCATTATCTGCTTCGATATATGACGCGGTGGGGTAGGGAGTGCAAAAAAAAAAGCTACAAGCACGAGATAATCACCAGCGCGTCAACTCTGCCAGCGGGACCTCGTTGCCGCCGATTGCGCCAGCACGCCGTTTCCACAGCAGACAGCAAAAGGGCCGCTAGGTTCCCCTGGCGTCAATTTATCGGACCCTGAAGCAATCGCGAAGAAGCGAGCGATAGCGGCATGTGTCCTGTACTAATAGGCCGAGCGTGCGGTGTGCGTGGTCTTGACAGCAGGCGCCGCACAACCAGACGGCGCAGCAATTAGTTTTGGCAACCGATCCCGTGGTCCGTTTACTTCAGCTCACGGCTGTACGTTTAACGTGGAAATTCGCAAAGCTCTGTTCAATTTGTGTGCCATCTAATATTCAAACAGACCGATTGATGCTAACACAGGTGCACAGAAAAGAAAAGTGAACTTTAAGCCGTAGGGCGTTTTTAAGCAATTGTGTCTCTAAAGCGCGTACCTCAGAGTCCGAAAGGGTGCCCACGTAAGTCCAATCCGTCAGTGCCTATCCACAGCATTGTAGCAGCTACGTCGGCGTTGCTGCCGGCGTCGTCTCAGGTGCCCTCCTGTCTGGTGGAACGTTGGGCTTGGGCCGAAGCGTCGAACGCCGCCCAGGCGGTGCTTTCAATAGCGGCTCGTCGGGAGTCGCGTTGCCTTCATCGGTCGGGCCGGCGTTGCTCTCGCGGACCCGTTTACCGCAGGTGCTGCCGGCTTGTTCTTTGCTGGTGTCCATTGTGACGATGTCGTCGTCGTCGTCCTTAGCACCGCCCCCCGGGTTGTCTTCGGAGCCGCTTTCCTTGGTGACTTCCGTGAAGGCTGGAACCTCTTGGTTAAGGTTCTGCGCCTCATTTCCTTGCACTACAGGATCCTTGCCCGTAACTTGAACGGGGGCTGCAGGTGTCAGCGCTGTCACGTCCCCTCCCCCTCCAGCGGCAACCTCTTCCGCTTCTGCTTCGTCCATGAGGTGTTCCGACTTGTCGTCACCCCCCGCGGGTCCGGCGACGCTGGCGTACGTTTGCACGCACTGGCGGTCGTCGTGGCCGAAACGCCGACAACGCGTGCAGCGCGGCACACGGCACTCCCGCCGTACGTGGCCCGAACGGTGACAGCGCAGGCAGAGTGGCAGGCGTCCCGGGACGACGACGAGGGCGTTGTCACCGGCGATGCGCAGCTTATGGGGCACATCGTCAGGTGTCACGCCAGCCTTGAGCTTGAGCGACATAAGGCGCGTCGTCGTGCCTTTCTCGTTGCATCCGGACACGCGCCAGTGGTCCCTTGCGACTTCCGTCACCACCCCAAAAGGGGCAAAAGCCGCACGCACAAGGTCGTCCGGAACACCGTAAAGGACCCAGTGCACCTTTACCCGAAGCACTTGGTTACCCGGGTCGATGACCATGCAGCGCAAGTCCTTCACTTTCACGTCGCGTAAAGCCACCATTTATTGGCACTCTCGGCGTCCTTGAATGTCACCGCCCACACGTGATTCATTTGGAACGCCCCCAACGCTATCACGTCGGGGAGCAGTTCCAAACGTGCGAGCGTGTCGCGGAAATCTTCTACTCGATAAGGTCTCGCTTTAAAGGTGTTGTGCCACCAAATTTGTTGCTTGTGCATTCTTTGTTGCAAACGTTTTATAATTCGTTAGAAAGCATGATACATGCTCTCACACGCACATATTCTGAGTGAAAAATTTATTATCGCACGATTCATGTGAACAGGATTCGGTTTCGGTTTCTGGGCGCCGATTCAAGCAGTGACGTCACAGTGTTTCGAGGAGGCTCTGCCACGGCGGCGCTGCGGTACGTTGCGACTTTACTGCGGCGTCTGCTCCCCCACATACGTGCTTCACCACGGAAGTAAACACGCCGACTCGTCACGTCAAGCCGCGACAGCTCCGACGCGGATTCTTTGTCTGCATCCTCGGATGCAGACAAATGAAAACCATGGATTTGCAAACCATAAAATGCTAAACAACGCTAAAAAAAAAAAAAAGCAGCCCCCGCCGCGAATCGAACCGGCAACGTTGACCGGATGGGCGGAACGCGCGAGACCACTGAGCCAGCGAACAAACGATTCCACTCCGCGATATAGCCGGTGTACTAGATGGAGGCCCATCCTTGGAGTCGTACGTCGGTGTTTACTAGCTAATTTACAGAATTCGTGGCTTGTAAACTCACATTTTTTTAAATAGCGCTTGCGCAGCAAGGTTCCGCGAAGCCCCCGCGACAGCTTATCGCCATCAACTCTGCTCTTCTGCGAAAGCGCTCGCAAAAATAAGTGTGCCCGGCTGCGACTGCGATTTTGCACTGAAGGGATAGTGCTTGCCGTACTTTGGTTTTACGTTTTACGTTAAAAACCTTTGCCGATACTGATCTCTTATTACCCAAATTAACCTACGTAACTGTTCTTCTGCACGAAACTGACCTTATATTTTCTACAGGCGAGCCGATCGCACACGCATTCCGGGGTAGCGGCGTCGCCGAAGAGCACGGCCGAAGCGTCGAACGCCAAAATACGGATCGCATTAGCGCTAGTGTTGAGTTGTATGGGCTTCATGGAACTTACTGCGTTTATTACCCTCCAGAAACTAACAAAATAGAGCCGCGTTCATTGCGGCACGAATGTTGTCGGGGCGCAGTTTTCGCTTCTCGGTCGATTGACGACGCGTCGTGCGACCAGTCAGGCGACCGGTTTTGTTGGCGTCTTCGGTCGGCGAGTCAGTCACACTACGGCGACTTTCCATCGGCCGACGTGTTTGTGTCGCCGTCGGCGTGGTGTGACAACGCGGTCTGGCAATTCGGCAGTTGGCCGATGTTTTAACGACTCGTCGGCGTCGCGTCGTCGTCGCCGTCGTATCGGTATAGTGTCGATACGACCAAGCGACCAAACAAACTGTGGTAACTGGAGTTCACGTTCACGTCGCTCGAGTCGCTAGCGTTGTATGACGTCACAAACTTTGCTGCGCTGGCAATTCACTGACGTCATGGTTAGTGGCGCTAGCGATGGGTCCCGATTTCCAGAAGAGCATTTAGGTAATTTTTAGAAGCGAATTAAAATATATATTAAGCGCTTGCTGTACCCAGCACTTCGTGTTGAGGGTCGTTGCATGCAGAGGAAGCCTACAGCAGGCGTTTTACATACTTAAAATTTGGTGGCACAACACCTTTAACATCGGCGTGCAAAAATACGGTGTTCAAAACGAACCGACTTGTTGGCAGTTCAGGCCGAATTATCTGATAGCCCCTGGTATAGGCATCCGCTGTCCTGTTACCGCGGCCGAGGCCGCAACGGCCGCTCCAACTTGGGAGCTCGAAATCACACGTCCGTCCGCCACGGTGGCCGGAAGTGTAATCTGAGCAATTTCCTCCTAGCCACTAGACCACGCCGGAAAGTGTGGAAAAAGCGCTGCTTTTAGGTGACCGGGAAGACATAGGAGATAAGGTTGAAATAGATGTGGATGATTTCAGAAGTGTGCTCACTTCGGTAACAGGCGGATGCATTGCGCTTTGATTCCGAAAAGACGGCATGGAGTAATTTTTGGCAAAGGTGTGTACTTCTAAAAAAGTAAGGTCTCACAGAGATTTGAACTCGGATCGCTGGATTCAGAGTCCAGAGTGCTCACCGTTACACCATGAGACCGACGACTTTCCGACGCCGGGAATCGAACCCGGGCCTCCTGGGTGAAAGCCAGGTATCCTAGCCACTAGACCACGCCGGAACTTGTGAAGTGTGGAAAAAGCGCTGCTTTAAGGGGACAGTGAAGACATAGGGGAAAAGGTTGAAGTAGATGTGGATGATTTCAGAAGTGTGCTCACTTTGATAACAGGCGGATGCATTGCGCTGTGATTCCGGAAAGACAGGAGGGAGTGACGTTTGGCAAAGGTGTATACTTCTAAAAAAGTAAGGTCTCACCGAGATTTGACCTCGGATGGCTGGATTCAGAGTCCAGAGTGCTCACCGTTACACCATGAGACCGAAGACTTTCCGACGCCGGGAATCGAACCCGGGCCTCCTGGGTGAAAGCCAGGTATCCTAGCCACTAGACCACGCCGGAACTTGTGAAGTGTGGAAAAAGCGCTGCTTTAAGGGGACAGTGAAGACATAGGGGAAAAGGTTGAAGTAGATGTGGATGATTTCAGAAGTGTGCTCACTTTGATAACAGGCGGATGCATTGCGCTGTGATTCCGGAAAGACAGGAGGGAGTGACGTTTGGCAAAGGTGTATACTTCTAAAAAAGTAAGGTCTCACCGAGATTTGACCTCGGATGGCTGGATTCAGAGTCCAGAGTGCTCACCGTTACACCATGAGACCGAAGACTTTCCGACGCCGGGAATCGAACCCGGGCCTCCTGGGTGAAAGCCAGGTATCCTAGCCACTAGACCACGCCGGAACTTGTGAAGTGTGGAAAAAGCGCTGCTTTAAGGGGACAGTGAAGACATACGGGAAAAGATTGAAATAGATGTGGATGATTTCAGAAGTGTGCTCACTTTGATAACAGGCGGATGCATTGCGCTGTGATTCCGGAAAGACAGGAGGGAGTGACGTTTGGCAAAGGTGTATACTTCTAAAAAAGTAAGGTCTCACCGAGATTTGAGCTCGGATCGCTGGATTCAGAGTCCAGAGTGCTCACCGTTACACCATGAGACCGAACACTTTCCGACGCCGGGAGTCGAACCCGGGCCTCCTGGGTGAAAGCCAGGTATCCTAGCCACTAGACCACGCCGGATCACGTGAAGTGTGGAAAAAGCGCTGCTTTAAGGGGACAGTGAAGACATAGGGGAAAAGGTTGAAATAGATGTGGATGATTTCAGAAGTGTGCTCACTTTGATAACAGGCGGATGCATTGCGCTGTGATTCCGGAAAGACAGGAGGGAGTGACGTTTGGCAAAGGTGTATACTTCTAAAAAAGTAAGGTCTCACCGAGATTTGAGCTCGGATCGCTGGATTCAGAGTCCAGAGTGCTCACCGTTACACCATGAGACCGAACACTTTCCGACGCCGGGAATCGAACCCGGGCCTCCTGGGTGAAAGCCAGGTATCCTAGCCACTAGACCACGCCGGAACTTGTGAAGTGTGGAAAAAGCGCTGCTTTAAGGGGACAGTGAAGACATAGGGGAAAAAGTTGAAATAGATGTGGATGATTTCAGAAGTGTGCTCACTTTGATAACAGGCGGATGCATTGCGCTGTGATTCCGGAAAGACAGGAGGGAGTGACGTTTGGCGAAGGTGTATACTTCTAAAAAAGTAAGGTCTCACCGAGATTTGAGCTCGGATCGCTGGATTCAGAGTCCAGAGTGCTCACCGTTACACCATGAGACCGAACACTTTCCGACGCCGGGAATCGAACCCGGGCCTCCTGGGTGAAAGCCAGGTATCCTAGCCACTAGACCACGCCGGAACTTGTGAAGTGTGGAAAAAGCGCTGCTTTAAGGGGACAGTGAAGACATAGGGGAAAAAGTTGAAATAGATGTGGATGATTTCAGAAGTGTGCTCACTTTGATAACAGGCGGATGCATTGCGCAGTGATTCCGGAAAGACAGGAGGGAGTGACGTTTGGCAAAGGTGTATACTTCTAAAAAAGTAAGGTCTCACCGAGATTAGAGCTCGGATCGCTGGATTCAGAGTCCAGAGTGGTCACCGTTACACCATGAGACCGAACACTTTCCGACGCCGGGAATCGAACCCGGGCCTCCTGGGTGAAAGCCAGGTATCCTAGCCACTAGACCACGCCGGAACTCGTGAAGTGCGGAAAAAGCGCTGCTTTAAGGGGACAGTGAAGACATAGGGGAAAAGGTTTAAATAGATGTGGATGATTTCAGAAGTGTGCCCACTTTGATAACACGCGGATGCATTGCGCTGTGATTCCGGAAAGACAGGAGGGAGTGACGTTTGGCAAAGGTGTATACTTCTAAAAAAGTAAGGTCTCACCGAGATTTGAGCTCGGATCGGTGGATTCAGAGTCCACAGTGCTCACCGTTACACGATGAGACCGAACACTTTCCGACGCCGGGAATCGAACCCGGGCCTCCTGGGTGAAAGCCAGGTATCCTAGCCACTAGACCACGCCGGAACTCGTGAAGTGTGGAAAAAGCGCTGCTTTAAGGGGACAGTGAAGACATAGGGGAAAAGGTTGAAATAGATGTGGATGATTTCAGAAGTGTGCCCACTTTGATAACACGCGGAAGCATTGCGCTGTGATTCCGGAAAGACAGGAGGGAGTGACGTTTGACAAAGGTGTATACTTCTAAAAAAGTAAGGTCTCACCGAGATTTGAGCTCGGATCGTTGGATTCAGAGTCCAGAGTGCTCACCGTTACACCATGAGACCAAAGACTTCCCGACGCCGGGAATCGAACCCGGGCCTCCTGGGTGAAAGCCAGGTATCCTAGCCACTAGAGCACGCCGGAACTCGTGAAGTGCGGAAAAAGCGCTGCTTTAAGGGGACAGTGAAGACATGGGGGAAAAGGTTGAAATAGATGTGGATGATTTCAGACGTGTGCCCACTTTGATAACACGCGGATGCATTGCGCTGTGATTCCGGAAAGACAGGAGGGAGTGACGTTTGACAAAGGTGTATACTTCTAAAAAAGTAAGGTCTCACCGAGATTTGAGCTCGGATCGCTGGATTCAGAGTCCAGAGTGCTCACCGTTACGCCATGAGACCGAAGACTTTCCGACGCCGGGAATCGAACCCGGGCCTCCTGGGTGAAAGCCAGGTATCCTAGCCACTAGACCACGCCGGAACTTGTGAAGTGTGGAAAAAGCGCTGCTTTAAGGGGACAGTGAAGACATAGGGGAAAAGGTTGAAATAGATGTGGATGATTTCAGAAGTGTGCTCACTTTGATAACAGGCGGATGTATTGCGCTGTGATTCCGGAAAGACAGGAGGGAGTTAGGTTTGGCAAAGGTGTATACTTCTAAAAAAGTAACGTCTCACCGAGATTTGAGCTCGGATCGCTGGATTCAGAGTCCAGAGTGCTCACCGTTACACCATGAGACCGAACACTTTCCGACGCCGGGAATCGAACCCGGGCCTCCTGGGTGAAAGCCAGGTATCCTAGCCACTATACCACGCCGGAACTCGTGAAGTGTGGAAAAAGCGCTGCTTTAAGGGGACAGTGAAGTCATAGGGGAAAAGGTTGAAATAGATGTGGATGATTTCAGAAGTGTGCTCACTTTGATAACAGGCGGATGCATTGCGCTGTGATTCCGGAAAGACAGGAGGGAGTGACGTTTGGCAAAGGCGTATACTTCTAAAAAAGTAAGGTCTCACCGAGATTTGAGCTCGGATCGCTGGATTCAGAGTCCAGAGTGCTCACCGTTACACCATGAGACCGAAGACTTTCCGACGGCGGGAATCGAACCCGGGCCTCCTGGGTGAAAGCCAGGTATCCTAGCCACTATACCACGCCGGATCACGTGAAGTGTGGAAAAAGCGCTGCTTTAAGGGGACAGTGAAGACATAGGGGAAAAGGTTGAAATAGATGTGGATGATTTCAGAAGTGTGCTCACTTTGATAACAGGCGGATGCATTGCGCTGTGATTCCGGAAAGACAGGAGGGAGTGACGTTTGGCAAAGGTGTATACTTCTAAAAAAGTAAGGTCTCACCGAGATTTGAGCTCGGATCGCTGGATTCAGAGTCCAGAGTGCTCACCGTTACACCATGAGACCGAAGACTTTCCGACGGCGGGAATCGAACCCGGGCCTCCTGGAAGAAAGCCAGGTATCCTAGCCACTAGACCACGCCGGAACTTGTGAAGTGTGGAAAAAGCGCTGCTTTAAGGGGACAGTGAAGACATAGGGGAAAAGGTTGAAGTAGATGTGGATGATTTCAGAAGTGTGCTCACTTTGATAACAGGCGGATGCATTGCGCTGTGATTCCGGAAAGACTCGAGGGAGTGACGTTTGGCAAAGGTGTATACTTCTAAAAAAGTAAGGTCTCACCGAGATTTGAGCTCGGATCGCTGGATTCAGAGTCCAGAGTGCTCACCGTTACACCATAAGACCGAACACTTTCCGACGCCGGGAATCGAATGCGGGCCTCCTGGGTGAAAGCCAGGTATCCTAGCCACTAGACCACGCCGGAACTTGTGAAGTGTGGAAAAAGCGCTGCTTTAAGGGGACAGTGAAGACATAGGGGAAAAGGTTGAAATAGATGTGGATGATTTCAGAAGTGTGCCCACTTTGATAACACGCGGATGCATTGCGCTGTGATTCCGGGAAGACAGGAGGGAGTGACGTTTGACAAAGGTGTATACTTCTAAAAAAGTAAGGTCTCAGCGAGATTTGAGCTCGGATCGCTGGATTCAGAGTCCAGAGTGCTCACCGTTACACCATGAGACCGAGAACTTTCCGACGCCGGGAATCGAACCCGGGCCTCCTGTGTGAAAGCCAGGTATCCTAGCCACTAGACCACGCCGGAACTTGTGAAGTGTGGAAAAAGCGCTGCTTTAAGGGGAAAGTGAAGACATAGGGGAAAAGGTTGAAATAGATGTGGATGATTTCAGAAGTGTGCCCACTTTGATAACACGCGGATGCATTGCGCTGTGATTCCGGAAAGACAGGAGGGAGTGACGTTTGACAAAGGTGTATACTTCTAAAAAAGTAAGGTCTCACCGAGATTTGAGCTCGGATTGCTGGATTCAGAGTCCAGAGTGCTCACCGTTACACCATGAGACCGAACACTTTCCGACGCCGGGAATCGGACCCGGGCCTCCTGGGTGAAAGCCAGGTATCCTAGCCACTAGACCACGCCGGAACTTGTGAAGTGTGGAAAAAGCGCTGCTTTAAGGGGACAGTGAAGACATAGGGGAAAAGGTTGAAATAGATGTGGATGATTTCAGAAGTGTGCCCACTTTGATAACACGCGGATGCATTGCGCTGTGATTCCGGAAAGACAGGAGGGAGTGACGTTTGACAAAGGTGTATACTTCTAAAAAAGTAAGGTCTCACCGAGATTTGAGCTCGGATCGCTGGATTCAGAGTCCAGAGTGCTCACCGTTACACCATGAGACCGAAGACTTTCCGACGCCGGGAATCGAACCCGGGCCTCCTGGGTGAAAGCCAGGTATCCTAGCCACTAGACCACGCCGGAACTTGTGAAGTGTGGAAAAAGCGCTGCTTTAAGGGGACAGTGAAGACATAGGGGAAAAGGTTGAAATAGATGTGGATGATTTCAGAAGTGTGCTCACTTTGATAACAGGCGGATGTATTGCGCTGTGATTCCGGAAAGACAGGAGGGAGTTAGGTTTGGCAAAGGTGTATACTTCTAAAAAAGTAACGTCTCACCGAGATTTGTGCTCGGATCGCTGGATTCAGAGTCCAGAGTGCTCACCGTTACACCATGAGACCGAACACTTTCCGACGCCGGGAATCGAACCCGGGCCTCCTGGGTGAAAGCCAGGTATCCTAGCCACTATACCACGCCGGAACTCGTGAAGTGTGGAAAAAGCGCTGCTTTAAGGGGACAGTGAAGTCATAGGGGAAAAGGTTGAAATAGATGTGGATGATTTCAGAAGTGTGCTCACTTCGATAACAGGCGGATGCATTGCGCTGTGATTCCGGAAAGACAGGAGGGAGTGACGTTTGGCAAAGGCGTATATTTCTAAAAAAGTAAGGTCTCACCGAGATTTGAGCTCGGATTGCTGGATTCAGAGTCCAGAGTGCTCACCGTTACACCATGAGACCGAACACTTTCCGACGCCGGGAATCGAACCCGGGCCTCCTGGGTGAAAGCCAGGTATCCTAGCCACTATACCACGCCGGAACTCGTGAAGTGTGGAAAAAGCGCTGCTTTAAGGGGACAGTGAAGTCATAGGGGAAAAGGTTGAAATAGATGTGGATGATTTCAGAAGTGTGCTCACTTCGATAACAGGCGGATGCATTGCGCTGTGATTCCGGAAAGACAGGAGGGAGTGACGTTTGGCAAAGGCGTATATTTCTAAAAAAGTAAGGTCTCACCGAGATTTGAGCTCGGATCGCTGGATTCAGTGTCCAGAGTGCTCACCGTTACACCATGAGACCGAAGACTTTCCGACGGCGGGAATCGAACCCGGGCCTCCTGGGTGAAAGCCAGGTATCCTAGCCACTAGACCACGCCGGAACTTGTGAAGTGTGGAAAAAGCGCTGCTTTAAGGGGACAGTGAAGACATAGGGGAAAAGGTTGAAATAGATGTGGATGATTTCAGAAGTGTGCCCACTTTGATAACACGCGGATGCATTGCGCTGTGATTCCGGAAAGACAGGAGGGAGTGACGTTTGGCAAAGGTGTATACTTCTAAAAAAGTAAGGTCTCACCGAGATTTGAGCTCGGATCGCTGGATTCAGAGTCCAGAGTGCTCACCGTTACACCATGAGACCGAACACTTTCCGACGCCGGGAGTCGAACCCGGGCATCCTGGGTGAAAGCCAGGTATCCTAGCCACTAGACCACGCCGGATCACGTGAAGTGTGGAAAAAGCGCTGCTTTAAGGGGACAGTGAAGACATAGGGGAAAAGGTTGAAATAGATGTGGATGATTTCAGAAGTGTGCTCACTTTGATAACAGGCGGATGCATTGCGCTGTGATTCCGGAAAGACAGGAGGGAGTGACGTTTGGCAAAGGTGTATACTTCTAAAAAAGTAAGGTCTCACCGAGATTTGAGCTCGGATCGCTGGATTCAGAGTCCAGAGTGCTCACCGTTACACGATGAGACCGAACACTTTCCGACGCCGGGAATCGAACCCGGGCCTCCTGGGTGAAAGCCAGGTATCCTAGTCACTATACCACGCCGGAACTCGTGAAGTGTGGAAAAAGCGCTGCTTTAAGGGGACAGTGAAGTCATAGGGGAAAAGGTTGAAATAGATGTGGATGATTTCAGAAGTGTGCGCACTTTGATAACAGGCGGATGCATTGCGCTGTGATTCCGGAAAGACAGGAGGGAGTGACGTTTGGCAAAGGTGTATACTTCTAAAAAAGTAAGGTCTCACCGAGATTTGAGCTCGGATCGCTGGATTCAGAGTCCAGATTGCTCACCGTTACACCATGAGACCGAAGACTTTCCGACGGCGGGAATCGAACCCGGGCCTCCTGGGTGAAAGCCAGGTATCCAAGCCACTAAACCACGCCGGAACTTGTGAAGTGTGGAAAAAGCGCTGCTTTAAGGGGACAGTGAAGACATAGGGGAAAAGGTTGAAATAGATGTGGATGATTTCAGAAGTGTGCTCACTTTGATAACAGGCGGATGCATTGCGCTGTGATTCCGGAAAGACAGGAGGGAGTGACGTTTGGCAAAGGTGTATACTTCTAAAAAAGTAAGGTCTCACCGAGATTTGAGCTCGGATCTCTGGATTCAGAGTCAAGAGGGCTCACCGTTACACCATGAGACCGAAGACTTTCCGACGCCGAGAATCGAACCCGGGCCTCCGGGGTGAAAGCCAGGTATCCTAGCCACTAGACCACGCCGGAACTTGTGAAGTGTGGAAAAAGCGCTGCTTTAAGGGGACAGTGAAGACATAGGGGAAAAGGTTGAAGTAGATGTGGATGATTTCAGAAGTGTGCTCACTTTGATAACAGGCGGATGCATTGCGCTGTGATTCCGGAAAGACAGGAGGGAGTGACGTTTGGCAAAGGTGTATACTTCTAAAAAAGTAAGGTCTCACCGAGATTTGAGCTCGGATCGCTGGATTCAGAGTCCAGAGTGCTCACCGTTACACCATGAGACCGAAGACTTTCCGACGCCGGGAATCGAACCCGGGCCTCCTGGGTGAAAGCCAGGTATCCTAGCCACTAGACCACGCCAGAACTTGTGAAGTGTGGAAAAAGCGCTGCTTTAAGGGGACAGTGAAGACATACGGGAAAAGGTTGAAATAGATGTGGATGATTTCAGAAGTGTGCTCACTTTGATAACAGGCGGATGCATTGCGCTGTGATTCCGGAAAGACAGGAGGGAGTGACGTTTGGCAAAGGTGTATACTTCTAAAAAAGTAAGGTCTCACCGAGATTTGAGCTCGGATCGCTGGATTCAGAGTCCAGAGTGCTCACCGTTACACCATGAGACCGAACACTTTCCGACGCCGGAAGTCGAACCCGGGCCTCCTGGGTGAAAGCCAGGTATCCTAGCCACTAGACCACGCCGGATCACGTGAAGTGTGGAAAAAGCGCTGCTTTAAGGGGACAGTGAAGACATAGGGGAAAAGGTTGAAATAGATGTGGATGATTTCAGAAGTGTGCTCACTTTGATAACAGGCGGATGCATTGCGCTGTGATTCCGGAAAGACAGGAGGGAGTGACGTTTGGCAAAGGTGTATACTTCTAAAAAAGTAAGGTCTCACCGAGATTTGAGCTCGGATCGCTGGATTCAGAGTCCAGAGTGCTCACCGTTACACGATGAGACCGAACACTTTCCGACGCCGGGAATCGAACCCGGGCCTCCTGGGTGAAATTCAGGTATCCTAGCCACTATACCACGCCGGAACTCGTGAAGTGTGGAAAAAGCGCTGCTTTAAGGGGACAGTGAAGTCATAGGGGAAAAGGTTGAAATAGATGTGGATGATTTCAGAAGTGTGCTCACTTTGATAACAGGCGGATGCATTGCGCTGTGATTCCGGAAAGACAGGAGGGAGTGACGTTTGGCAAAGGTGTATACTTCTAAAAAAGTAAGGTCTCACCGAGATTTGAGCTCGGATCGCTGGATTCAGAGTCCAGAGTGCTCACCGTTACACCATGAGACCGAAGACTTTCCGACGGCGGGAATCGAACCCGGGCCTCCTGGGTGAAAGCCAGGTATCCTAGCCACTAAACCACGCCGGAACTTGTGAAGTGTGGAAAAAGCGCTGCTTTAAGGGGACAGTGAAGACATAGGGGAAAAGGTTGAAATAGATGTGGATGATTTCAGAAGTGTGCTCACTTTGATAACAGGCGGATGCATTGCGCTGTGATTCCGGAAAGACAGGAGGGAGTGACGTTTGGCAAAGGTGTATACTTCTAAAAAAGTAAGGTCTCACCGAGATTTGAGCTCGGATCGCTGGATTCAGAGTCCAGAGTGCTCACCGTTACACCATGAGACCGAACACTTTCCGACGCCGGGAGTCGAACCCGGGCCTCCTGGGTGAAAGCCAGGTATCCTAGCCACTAGACCACGCCGGATCACGTGAAGTGTGGAAAAAGCGCTGCTTTAAGGGGACAGTGAAGACATAGGGGAAAAGGTTGAAATAGATGTGGATGATTTCAGAAGTGTGCTCACTTTGATAACAGGCGGATGCATTGCGCTGTGATTCCGGAAAGACAGGAGGGAGTGACGTTTGGCAAAGGTGTATACTTCTAAAAAAGTAAGGTCTCACCGAGATTTGAGCTCGGATCGCTGGATTCAGAGTCCAGAGTGCTCACCGTTACACCATGAGACCGAACACTTTCCGACGCCGGGAATCGAAGCCGGGCCTCCTGGGTGAAAGCCAGGTATCCTAGCCACTAGACCACGCCAGAACTTGTGAAGTGTGGAAAAAGCGCTGCTTTAAGGGGACAGTGAAGACATAGGGGAAAAGGTTGAAATAGATGTGGATGATTTCAGAAGTGTGCCCACTTTGATAACACGCGGATGCATTGCGCTGTGATTCCGGAAAGACAGGAGGGAGTGACGTTTGGCAAAGGTGTATACTTCTAAAAAAGTAAGGTCTCACCGAGATTTGAGCTCGGATCGGTGGATTCAGAGTCCACAGTGCTCACCGTTACACGATGAGACCGAACACTTTCCGACGCCGGGAATCGAACCCGGGCCTCCTGGGTGAAAGCCAGGTATCCTAGCCACTATACCACGCCGGAACTCGTGAAGTCTGGAAAAAGCGCTGCTTTAAGGGGACAGTGAAGTCATAGGGGAAAAGGTTGAAATAGATGTGGATGATTTCAGAAGTGTGCTCACTTCGATAACAGGCGGATGCATTGCGCTGTGATTCCGGAAAGACAGGAGGGAGTGACGTTTGGCAAAGGCGTATATTTCTAAAAAAGTAAGGTCTCACCGAGATTTGAGCTCGGATTGCTGGATTCAGAGTCCAGAGTGCTCACCGTTACACCATGAGACCGAACACTTTCCGACGCCGGGAATCGAACCCGGGCCTCCTGGGTGAAAGCCAGGTATCCTAGCCACTATACCACGCCGGAACTCGTGAAGTGTGGAAAAAGCGCTGCTTTAAGGGGACAGTGAAGTCATAGGGGAAAAGGTTGAAATAGATGTGGATGATTTCAGAAGTGTGCTCACTTCGATAACAGGCGGATGCATTGCGCTGTGATTCCGGAAAGACAGGAGTTAGTGACGTTTGGCAAAGGCGTATATTTCTAAAAAAGTAAGGTCTCACCGAGATTTGAGCTCGGATCGCTGGATTCAGTGTCCAGAGTGCTCACCGTTACACCATGAGACCGAAGACTTTCCGACGGCGGGAATCGAACCCGGGCCTCCTGGGTGAAAGCCAGGTATCCTAGCCACTAGACCACGCCGGAACTTGTGAAGTGTGGAAAAAGCGCTGCTTTAAGGGGACAGTGAAGACATAGGGGAAAAGGTTGAAATAGATGTGGATGATTTCAGAAGTGTGCCCACTTTGATAACACGCGGATGCATTGCGCTGTGATTCCGGAAAGACAGGAGGGAGTGACGTTTGGCAAAGGTGTATACTTCTAAAAAAGTAAGGTCTCACCGAGATTTGAGCTCGGATCGCTGGATTCAGAGTCCAGAGTGCTCACCGTTACACCATGAGACCGAACACTTTCCGACGCCGGGAGTCGAACCCGGGCCTCCTGGGTGAAAGCCAGGTATCCTAGCCACTAGACCACGCCGGATCACGTGAAGTGTGGAAAAAGCGCTGCTTTAAGGGGACAGTGAAGACATAGGGGAAAAGGTTGAAATAGATGTGGATGATTTCAGAAGTGTGCTCACTTTGATAACAGGCGGATGCATTGCGCTGTGATTCCGGAAAGACAGGAGGGAGTGACGTTTGGCAAAGGTGTATACTTCTAAAAAAGTAAGGTCTCACCGAGATTTGAGCTCGGATCGCTGGATTCAGAGTCCAGAGTGCTCACCGTTACACGATGAGACCGAACACTTTCCGACGCCGGGAATCGAACCCGGGCCTCCTGGGTGAAAGCCAGGTATCCTAGCCACTATACCACGCCGGAACTCGTGAAGTGTGGAAAAAGCGCTGCTTTAAGGGGACAGTGAAGTCATAGGGGAAAAGGTTGAAATAGATGTGGATGATTTCAGAAGTGTGCGCACTTTGATAACAGGCGGATGCATTGCGCTGTGATTCCGGAAAGACAGGAGGGAGTGACGTTTGGCAAAGGTGTATACTTCTAAAAAAGTAAGGTCTCACCGAGATTTGAGCTCGGATCGCTGGATTCAGAGTCCAGATTGCTCACCGTTACACCATGAGACCGAAGACTTTCCGACGGCGGGAATCGAACCCGGGCCTCCTGGGTGAAAGCCAGGTATCCTAGCCACTAAACCACGCCGGAACTTGTGAAGTGTGGAAAAAGCGCTGCTTTAAGGGGACAGTGAAGACATAGGGGAAAAGGTTGAAATAGATGTGGATGATTTCAGAAGTGTGCTCACTTTGATAACAGGCGGATGCATTGCGCTGTGATTCCGGAAAGACAGGAGGGAGTGACGTTTGGCAAAGGTGTATACTTCTAAAAAAGTAAGGTCTCACCGAGATTTGAGCTCGGATCTCTGGATTCAGAGTCAAGAGGGCTCACCGTTACACCATGAGACCGAAGACTTTCCGACGCCGAGAATCGAACCCGGGCCTCCGGGGTGAAAGCCAGGTATCCTAGCCACTAGACCACGCCGGAACTTGTGAAGTGTGGAAAAAGCGCTGCTTTAAGGGGACAGTGAAGACATAGGGGAAAAGGTTGAAGTAGATGTGGATGATTTCAGAAGTGTGCTCACTTTGATAACAGGCGGATGCATTGCGCTGTGATTCCGGAAAGACAGGAGGGAGTGACGTTTGGCAAAGGTGTATACTTCTAAAAAAGTAAGGTCTCACCGAGATTTGAGCTCGGATCGCTGGATTCAGAGTCCAGAGTGCTCACCGTTACACCATGAGACCGAAGACTTTCCGACGCCGGGAATCGAACCCGGGCCTCCTGGGTGAAAGCCAGGTATCCTAGCCACTAGACCACGCCAGAACTTGTGAAGTGTGGAAAAAGCGCTGCTTTAAGGGGACAGTGAAGACATACGGGAAAAGGTTGAAATAGATGTGGATGATTTCAGAAGTGTGCTCACTTTGATAACAGGCGGATGCATTGCGCTGTGATTCCGGAAAGACAGGAGGGAGTGACGTTTGGCAAAGGTGTATACTTCTAAAAAAGTAAGGTCTCACCGAGATTTGAGCTCGGATCGCTGGATTCAGAGTCCAGAGTGCTCACCGTTACACCATGAGACCGAACACTTTCCGACGCCGGAAGTCGAACCCGGGCCTCCTGGGTGAAAGCCAGGTATCCTAGCCACTAGACCACGCCGGATCACGTGAAGTGTGGAAAAAGCGCTGCTTTAAGGGGACAGTGAAGACATAGGGGAAAAGGTTGAAATAGATGTGGATGATTTCAGAAGTGTGCTCACTTTGATAACAGGCGGATGCATTGCGCTGTGATTCCGGAAAGACAGGAGGGAGTGACGTTTGGCAAAGGTGTATACTTCTAAAAAAGTAAGGTCTCACCGAGATTTGAGCTCGGATCGCTGGATTCAGAGTCCAGAGTGCTCACCGTTACACGATGAGACCGAACACTTTCCGACGCCGGGAATCGAACCCGGGCCTCCTGGGTGAAATTCAGGTATCCTAGCCACTATACCACGCCGGAACTCGTGAAGTGTGGAAAAAGCGCTGCTTTAAGGGGACAGTGAAGTCATAGGGGAAAAGGTTGAAATAGATGTGGATGATTTCAGAAGTGTGCTCACTTTGATAACAGGCGGATGCATTGCGCTGTGATTCCGGAAAGACAGGAGGGAGTGACGTTTGGCAAAGGTGTATACTTCTAAAAAAGTAAGGTCTCACCGAGATTTGAGCTCGGATCGCTGGATTCAGAGTCCAGAGTGCTCACCGTTACACCATGAGACCGAAGACTTTCCGACGGCGGGAATCGAACCCGGGCCTCCTGGGTGAAAGCCAGGTATCCTAGCCACTAAACCACGCCGGAACTTGTGAAGTGTGGAAAAAGCGCTGCTTTAAGGGGACAGTGAAGACATAGGGGAAAAGGTTGAAATAGATGTGGATGATTTCAGAAGTGTGCTCACTTTGATAACAGGCGGATGCATTGCGCTGTGATTCCGGAAAGACAGGAGGGAGTGACGTTTGGCAAAGGTGTATACTTCTAAAAAAGTAAGGTCTCACCGAGATTTGAGCTCGGATCGCTGGATTCAGAGTCCAGAGTGCTCACCGTTACACCATGAGACCGAACACTTTCCGACGCCGGGAGTCGAACCCGGGCCTCCTGGGTGAAAGCCAGGTATCCTAGCCACTAGACCACGCCGGATCACGTGAAGTGTGGAAAAAGCGCTGCTTTAAGGGGACAGTGAAGACATAGGGTAAAAGGTTGAAATAGATGTGGATGATTTCAGAAGTGTGCTCACTTTGATAACAGGCGGATGCATTGCGCTGTGATTCCGGAAAGACAGGAGGGAGTGACGTTTGGCAAAGGTGTATACTTCTAAAAAAGTAAGGTCTCACCGAGATTTGAGCTCGGATCGCTGGATTCAGAGTCCAGAGTGCTCACCGTTACACCATGAGACCGAACACTTTCCGACGCCGGGAATCGAAGCCGGGCCTCCTGGGTGAAAGCCAGGTATCCTAGCCACTAGACCACGCCAGAACTTGTGAAGTGTGGAAAAAGCGCTGCTTTAAGGGGACAGTGAAGACATAGGGGAAAAGGTTGAAATAGATGTGGATGATTTCAGAAGTGTGCCCACTTTGATAACACGCGGATGCATTGCGCTGTGATTCCGGAAAGACAGGAGGGAGTGACGTTTGGCAAAGGTGTATACTTCTAAAAAAGTAAGGTCTCACCGAGATTTGAGCTCGGATCGGTGGATTCAGAGTCCACAGTGCTCACCGTTACACGATGAGACCGAACACTTTCCGACGCCGGGAATCGAACCCGGGCCTCCTGGGTGAAAGCCAGGTATCCTAGCCACTATACCACGCCGGAACTCGTGAAGTCTGGAAAAAGCGCTGCTTTAAGGGGACAGTGAAGTCATAGGGGAAAAGGTTGAAATAGATGTGGATGATTTCAGAAGTGTGCTCACTTTGATAACAGGCGGATGCATTGCGCTGTGATTCCGGAAAGACAGGAGGGAGTGACGTTTGGCAAAGGTGTATACTTCTAAAAAAGTAAGGTCTCACCGAGATTTGAGCTCGGATCGCTGGATTCAGAGTCCAGAGTGCTCACCGTTACACCATGAGACCGAAGACTTTCCGACGGCTTGAATCGAACCCTGGCCTCCTGGGTGAAAGCCAGGTATCCTAGCCACTAGACCACGCCGGAACTTGTGAAGTGTGGAAAAAGCGCTGCTTTAAGGGGACAGTGAAGACATAGGGGAAAAGGTTGAAATAGATGTGGATGATTTCAGAAGTGTGCTCACTTTGATAACAGGCGGATGCATTGCGCTGTGATTCCGGAAAGACAGGAGGGAGTGACAGTTGGCAAAGGTGTATACTTCAGGAAAAGTAAGGTCTCACCGAGATTTGAGCTCGGATCGCTGGATTCAGAGTCCAGAGTGCTCACCGTTACACCATGAGACCGAACACTTTCCGATGCCGGGAATCGAAACCGGGCCTCCTGTTTGAAAGCCAGGTATCCTAGCCACTAGACCACGCCGGAACTCGTGAAGTGTGGAAAAAGCGCTGCTTTAAGGGGACAGTGAAGACATAGGGGAAAAGGTTGAAATAGATGTGGATGATTTCAGAAGTGTGCCCACTTTGATAACACGCGGATGCATTGCGCTGTGATTCCGGAAAGACAGGAGGGAGTGACGTTTGACAAAGGTGTATACTTCTAAAAAAGTAAGGTCTCACCCAGATTTGAGCTCGGATCGTTGGATTCAGAGTCCAGAGTGCTCACCGTTACACCATGAGACCGAAGACTTTCCGACGCCGGGAATCGAACCCGGGCCTCCTGGTGAAAGCCAGATATCCTAGCCACTAGACCACGCCGGAACTCCTGAAGTGTGGAAAAAGCGCTGCTTTAAGGGGACAGTGAAGACATACGGGAAAAGGTTGAAATAGATGTGGATGATTTCAGAAGTGTGCTCACTTTGATAACAGGCGGATGCATAGCTCTGTGATTCCGGAAAGACAGGAGGGAGTGACGTTTGGCAAAGGTGTATACTTCTAAAAAAGTAAGGTCTCACCGAGATTTGAGCTCGGATCGCTGGATTCAGAGTCCAGAGTGCTCACCGTTACACCATGAGACCGAACACTTTCCGACGCCGGGAGTCGAACCCGGGCCTCCTGGGTGAAAGCCAGGTATCCTAGCCACTAGACCACGCCGGATCACGTGAAGTGTGGAAAAAGCGCTGCTTTAAGGGGACAGTGAAGACATAGGGGAAAAGGTTGAAATAGATGTGGATGATTTCAGAAGTGTGCTCACTTTGATAACAGGCGGATGCATTGCGCTGTGATTTTGGAAAGACAGGAGGGAGTGACGTTTGGCAAAGGTGTATACTTCTAAAAAAGTAAGGTCTCACCGAGATTTGAGCTCGGATCGCTGGATTCAGAGTCCAGAGTGCTCACCGTTACACCATGAGACCGAACACTTTCCGACGCCGGGAATCGAACCCGGGCCTCCTGGGTGAAAGCCAGGTATCCTAGCCACTAGACCACGCCGGAACTTGTGAAGTGTGGAAAAAGCGCTGCTTTAAGGGGACAGTGAAGACATAGGGGAAAAGGTTGAAATAGATGTGGATGATTTCAGAAGTGTGCTCACTTTGATAACAGGCGGATGCATTGCGCTGTGATTCCGGAAAGACAGGAGGGAGTGACGTTTGGCAAAGGTGTATACTTCTAAAAAAGTAAGGTCGCACCGAGATTTGAGCTCGGATCGCTGGATTCAGAGTCCAGAGTGCTCACCGTTACACCATGAGACCGAACACTTTCCGACGCCGGGAATCGAACCCGGGCCTCCTGGGTGAAAGCCAGGTATCCTAGCCACTAGACCACGCCGGAACTCGTGAAGTGCGGAAAAAGCGCTCCTTTAAGGGGACAGTGAAGACATAGGGGAAAAGGTTGAAATAGATGTGGATGATTTCAGAAGTGTGCCCACTTTGATAACACGCGGCTGCATTGCGCTGTGATTCCGGAAAGACAGGAGGGAGTGGCGTTTGGCAAAGGTGTATACTTCTAAAAAAGTAAGGTCTCACCGAGATTTGAGCTCGGATCGGTGGATTCAGAGTCCACAGTGCTCACCGTTACACGATGAGACCGAACACTTTCCGACGCCGGGAATCGAACCCGCGCCTCCTGGGTGAAAGCCAGGTATCCTAGCCACTAGACCACGCCGGAACTCGTGAAGTGTGGAAAAAGCGCTGCTTTAAGGGGACAGTGAAGACATAGGGGAAAAGGTTGAAATAGATGTGGATGATTTCAGAAGTGTGCCCACTTTGATAACACGCGGAAGCATTGCGCTGTGATTCCGGAAAGACAGGAGGGAGTGACGTTTGACAAAGGTGTATACTTCTAAAAAAGTAAGGTCTCACCGAGATTTGAGCTCGGATCGCTGGATTCAGAGTCCAGAGTGCTCACCGTTACACCATGAGACCGAAGACTTTCCGACGCCGGGAATCGAACCCGGGCCTCCTGGGTGAAAGCCAGGTATCCTAGCCACTAGACCACGCCGGAACTTGTGAAGTGTGGAAAAAGCGCTGCTTTAAGGGGACAGTGAAGACATAGGGGAAAAGGTTGAAATAGATGTGGATGATTTCAGAAGTGTGCTCACTTTGATAACAGGCGGATGTATTGCGCTGTGATTCCGGAAAGACAGGAGGGAGTTAGGTTTGGCAAAGGTGTATACTTCTAAAAAAGTAAGGTCTCACCGAGATTTGAGCTCGGATCGCTGGATTCAGAGTCCAGAGTGCTCACCGTTACACCATGAGACCGAACACTTTCCGATGCCGGGAATCGAACCCGGGCCTCCTGGGTGAAAGCCAGGTATCCTAGCCACTAGACCACGCCGGAACTCGTGAAGTGTGGAAAAAGCGCTGCTTTAAGGGGACAGTGAAGACATAGGGGAAAAGGTTGAAATAGATGTGGATGATTTCAGAAGTGTGCCCGCTTTGATAACACGCGGATGCATTGCACTGTGGTTCCGGAAAGACAGGAGGGAGTGACGTTTGACAAAGGTGTATACTTCTAAAAAAGTAAGGTCTCACCGAGATTTGAGCTCGGATCGCTGGATTCAGAGTCCAGAGTGCTCACCGATACACCATGAGACCGAACACTTTCCGACGCCGGGAATCGAACCCGGGCCTCCTGGGTGAAAGCCAGGTATCCTAGCCTCTAGACCACGCCGGAACTCGTGAAGCGCGGAAAAAGCGCTGCTTTAAGGGGACAGTGAAGACATGGGGGAAAAGGTTGAAATAGATGTGGATGATTTCAGAAGTGTGCCCACTTTGATAACACGCGGATGCATTGCGCTGTGATTCCGGAAAGACAGGAGGGAGTGACGTTTGACAAAGGTGTATACTTCTAAAAAAGTAAGGTCTCACCCAGATTTGAGCTCGGATCGTTGGATTCAGAGTCCAGAGTGCTCACCGTTACACCATGAGACCGAAGACTTTCCGACGCCGGGAATCGAACCCGGGCCTCCTGGGTGAAAGCCAGGTATCCTAGCCACTAGACCACGCCGGAACTCCTGAAGTGTGGAAAAAGCGCTGCTTTAAGGGGACAGTGAAGACATGGGGGAAAAGGTTGAAATAGATGTGGATGATTTCAGAAGTGTGCCCACTTTGATAACACGCGGATGCATTGCGCTGTGATTCCGGAAAGACAGGAGGGAGTGACGTTTGACAAAGGTGTATACTTCTACAAAAGTAAGGTCTCACCGAGATTTGAGCTCGGATCTCTGGATTCAGAGTCCAGAGTGCTCACCGTTACACCATGAGACCGAAGACTTTCCGACGCCGAGAATCGAACCCGGGCATCCGGGGTGAAAGCCAGGTATCCTAGCCACTAGACCACGCCGGAACTTGTGAAGTGTGGAAAAAGCGCTGCTTTCAGGGTACCATGAAGACAGAGGGGAAAAGGTTGAAATGGATGTGGATGATTTCAGAAGTGTGCTCACTTTGGTAGCAGGCGGATGCATCGTGCTGTGATTCCGGAAAGACGGCATGGAGTAACGTTTGGCAAAGGTGTATACTTCTAAAAAAGTAAGGACTCACCGAGATTTGAACTCGGATCGCTGGATTCAGAGTCCAGAGTGCTCACCGTGACTCCATGAGACCGAAGACTTTCCGACGACGGGAATCGAACCCGGGCCTCCTGGGTGAAAGCCAGGTATCCTAGCCACTAGACCACGCAGGAACTCGTGAAGTGTGGAAAAAGCGCTGCTTTCAGGGGACCGTGAAGACAGAGGGGAAAAGGTTGAAATAGATGTGGATGATTTCAGAAGTGTGCTCACTTTGGTAGCAGGCGGATGCATTGCGCTGTGATTCCGGAAAGACGGCACGGAGTAACGTTTGGCAAAGGTGTATACTTCTAAAAAAGTAAGGACTCACCGAGATTTGAACTCGGATCGCTGGATTCAGAGTCCAGAGTGCTCACCGTGACTCCATGAGACCGAAGACTTTCCGACGACGGGAATCGAACCCGGGCCTCCTGGGTGAAAGCCAGGTATCCTAGCCACTAGACCACGCCGGAACTGGTGAAGTGCGGAAAAAGCGCTGCTTTCAGGGGACCGTGAAGACAGAGGGGAAAAGGTTGAAATAAATGTGGATGATTTCAGAAGTGTGCTCACTTTGGTAGCAGGCGGATGCATCGCGCTGTTATTACGGAAAGACGGCATGGAGTAACGTTTGACAAAGGTGTTTACTTCTAAAAAAAGTAAGGTCTCACCGAGATTTGAACTCGGATCGCTGGATTCAGAGTCCAGAGTGTTCACCGTGACTCCATGAGACCGAAGACTTTCCGACGCCGGGAATAGAACCCGGGCCTCCTGGGTGAAAGCCAGGTATCCTAGCCACTAGACCACGCCGGAACTCGTGAAGTGTGGAAAAAGCGCTGCTTTCAGGGGACCGTGAAGACAGAGGGGAAAAGGTTGAAATAGATGTGGACGATTTCAGAAGTGTGCTCACTTTGGTAGCAGGCGGATGCATTGCGCTGTGATTCCGGAAAGACGGCAAGGAGTAACGTTTGGCAAAGGTGTATACTTCTAAAAAAGTAAGGACTCACCGAGATTTGAACTCGGATCGCTGGATTCAGAGTCCAGAGTGCTCTCCGTGACTCCATGAGACCGAAGACTTTCCGACGCCGGGAATAGAACCCGGGCCTTCTGGGTGAAAGCCAGGTATCGTAGCCACTAGACCACGCCGGAACTCGTGAAGTGTGGAAAAAGCGCTGCTTTCAGGGGACCGTGAAGACAGAGGGGAAAAGGTTGAAATAGATGTGGATGATTTCAGAAGTGTGCTCACTTTGGTAGCAGGCGGATGCATCGCGCTGTGGTTCCGGAAAGACGGCATGGAGTAACGTTTGACAAAGGTGTATACTTCTAAAAAAAGTAAGGTCCCACCGAGATTTGAACTCGGATCGCTGGATTCAGAGTCCAGAGTGCTCACCGTGACTCCATGAGACCGAAGACTTTCCGACGCCGGGAATAGAAGCCGGGCCTCCTGGGTGAAAGCCAGGTATCCTAGCCACTAGACCACGCCGGAACTCGTGAAGTGTGGAAAAAGCGCTGCTTTCAGGGGACCGTGAAGACAGAGGGGAAAAGGTTGAAATAGATGTGGATGATTTCAGAAGTGTGCTCACTTTGGTAGCAGGCGGATGCATCGCGCTGTGGTTCCGGAAAGACGGCATGGAGTAACGTTTGACAAAGGTGTATACTTCTAAAAAAAGTAAGGTCTCACCGAGATTTGAACTCGGATCGCTGGATTCAGAGTCCAGAGTGCTCACCGTGACTCCATGAGACCGAAGACTTTCCGACGCCGGGAATAGAACCCGGGCTTTCTGGGTGAAAGCCACGTATCGTAGCCACTAGACCACGCCGGAACTCGTGAAGTGTGGAAAAAGCGCTGCTTTCAGGGGACCGTGAAGACAGAGGGGAAAAGGTTGAAATAGATGTGGATGATTTCAGAAGTGTCCTCACTTTGGTAGCAGGCGGATGCATCGCGCTGTGATTCCGGAAAGACGGCATGGAGTAACGTTTGACAAAGGTGTATACTTCTAAAAAAAGTAAGGTCTCACCGAGATTTGAACTCGGATCGCTGGATTCAGAGTCCAGAGTGCTCACCGTGACTCCATGAGACCGAAGACTTTGCGACGCCGGGAATAGAACCCGGGCCTCCTGGGTGAAAGCCAGGTATCCTAGCCACTAGACCACGCTGGAACTCGTGAAGTGTGGAAAAAGCGCTGCTTTCAGGGGACCGTGAAGACAGAGTGGAAAAGGTTGAAATAGATGTGGATGATTTCAGAAGTGTGCTCACTTTGGTAGCAGGCGGATGCATCGCGCTGTGGTTCCGGAAAGACGGCATGGAGTAACGTTTGACAAAGGTGTATACTTCTAAAAAAAGTAAGGTCTCACCGAGATTTGAACTCGGATCGCTGGATTCAGAGTCCAGAGTGCTCACCGTGACTCCATGAGACCGAAGACTTTCCGACGCCGGGAATAGAACCCGGGCCTCCTGGGTGAAAGCCAGGTATCCTAGCCACTAGACCACGCCGGAACTCGTGAAGTGTGGAAAAAGCGCTGCTTTCAGGGGACCGTGAAGACAGAGGGGAAAAGGTTGAAATAGATGTGGATGATTTCAGAAGTGTGCTCACTTTGGTAGCAGGCGGATGCATCGCGCTGTTATTCCGGAAAGACGGCATGGAGTAACGTTTGACAAAGGTGTTTACTTCTAAAAAAAGTAAGGTCTTACCGAGATTTGAACTCGGATCGCTGGATTCAGAGTCCAGAGTGCTCACCGTGACTCCATGAGACCGAAGACTTTCCGACGCCGGGAATAGAACCCGGGCCTCCTGGGTGAAAGCCAGGTATCCTAGCCACTAGACCACGCCGGAACTCGTGAAGTGTGGAAAAAGCGCTGCTTTCAGGGGACCGTGAAGACAGAGGGGAAATGGTTGAAATAGATGTGGATGATTTCAGAAGTGTGCTCACTTTGGTAGCAGGCGGATGCATTGCGCTGTGATTCCGGAAAGACGGCAAGGAGTAACGTTTGGCAAAGGGGTATACTTTTAAAAAAGTAAGGACTCACCGAGATTTGAACTCGGATCGCTGGATTCAGAGTCCAGAGTGCTCACCGTGACTCCATGAGACCGAAGACTTTCCGACGCCGGGAATAGAACCCGGGCCTTCTGGGTGAAAGCCAGGTATCGTAGCCACTAGACCACGCCGGACCTCGTGAAGTGTGGAAAAAGCGCTGCTTTCAGGGGACCGTGAAGACAGAGGGGAAAAGGTTGAAATAGATGTGGATGATTTCAGAAGTGTGCTCACTTTGGTAGCAGGCGGATGCATCGCGCTGTGATTCCGGAAAGACGGCATGGAGTAACGTTTGACAAAGGTGTATACTTCTAAAAAAAGTAAGGTCTCACCGAGATTTGAACTCGGATCGCTGGATTCAGAGTCCAGAGTGCTCACCGTGACTCCATGAGACCGAAGACTTTCCGACGCCGGGAATAGAAGCCGGGCCTCCTTGGTGAAAGCCAGGTATCCTAGCCACTAGACCACGCCGGAACTCGTGAAGTGTGGAAAAAGCGCTGCTTTCAGGGGACCGTGAAGACAGAGGGGAAAAGGTTGAAATAGATGTGGATGATTTCAGAAGTGTGCTCACTTTGGTAGCAGGCGGATGCATCGCGCTGTGGTTCCGGAAAGACGGCATGGAGTAACGTTTGACAAAGGTGTATACTTCTAAAAAAAGTAAGGTCTCACCGAGATTTGAACTCGGATCGCTGGATTCAGAGTCCAGAGTGCTCACCGTGACTCCATGAGACCGAAGAGTTTCCGACGCCGGGAATAGAACCCGGGCCTTCTGGGTGAAAGCCAGGTATCGTAGCCACTAGACCACGCCGGAACTCGTGAAGTGTGGAAAAAGCGCTGCTTTCAGGGGACCGTGAAGACAGAGGGGAAAAGGTTGAAATAGATGTGGATGATTTCAGAAGTGTGCTCACTTTGGTAGCAGGCGGATGCATCGCGCTGTGATTCCGGAAAGACGGCATGGAGTAACGTTTGACAAAGGTGTTTACTTCTAAAAAAAGTAAGGTCTCACCGAGATTTGAACTCGGATCGCTGGATTCAGAGTCCAGAGTGCTCACCGTGACTCCATGAGACCGAAGACTTTCCGACGCCGGGAATAGAACCCGGGCCTCCTGGGTGAAAGCCAGGTATCCTAGCCACTAGACCACGCCGGAACTCGTGAAGTGTGGAAAAAGCGCTGCTTGCAGGGGACCGTGAAGACAGAGGGGAAAAGGTTGAAATAGATGTGGATGATTTCAGAAGTGTGCTCACTTTGGTAGCAGGCGGATGCATTGCGCTGTGATTCCGGAAAGACGGCAAGGAGTAACGTTTGGCAAAGGGGTATACTTCTAAAAAAGTAAGGACTCACCGAGATTTGAACTCGGATCGCTGGATTCAGAGTCCAGAGTGCTCACCGTGACTCCATGAGACCGAAGACTTTCCGACGCCGGGAATAGAACCCGGGCCTTCTGGGTGAAAGCCAGGTATCGTAGCCACTAGACCACGCCGGAACTCGTGAAGTGTGGAAAAAGCGCTGCTTTCAGGGGACCGTGAAGACAGAGGGGAAAAGGTTGAAATAGATGTGGATGATTTCAGAAGTGTGCTCACTTTGGTAGCAGGCGGATGCATCGCGCTGTGATTCCGGAAAGACGGCATGGAGTAACGTTTGACAAAGGTGTATACTTCTAAAAAAAGTAAGGTCTCACCGAGATTTGAACTCGGATCGCTGGATTCAGAGTCCAGAGTGCTCACCGTGACTCCATGAGACCGAAGACTTTCCGACGCCGGGAATAGAAGCCGGGCCTCCTTGGTGAAAGCCAGGTATCCTAGCCACTAGACCACGCCGGAACTCGTGAAGTGTGGAAAAAGCGCTGCTTTCAGGGGACCGTGAAGACAGAGGGGAAAAGGTTGAAATAGATGTGGATGATTTCAGAAGTGTGCTCACTTTGGTAGCAGGCGGATGCATCGCGCTGTGGTTCCGGAAAGACGGCATGGAGTAACGTTTGACAAAGGTGTATACTTCTAAAAAAAGTAAGGTCTCACCGAGATTTGAACTCGGATCGCTGGATTCAGAGTCCAGAGTGCTCACCGTGACTCCATGAGACCGAAGACTTTCCGACGCCGGGAATAGAACCCGGGCCTTCTGGGTGAAAGCCAGGTATCGTAGCCACTAGACCACGCCGGAACTCGTGAAGTGTGGAAAAAGCGCTGCTTTCAGGGGACCGTGAAGACAGAGGGGAAAAGGTTGAAATAGATGTGGATGATTTCAGAAGTGTGCTCACTTTGGTAGCAGGCGGATGCATCGCGCTGTGATTCCGGAAAGACGGCATGGAGTAACGTTTGACAAAGGTGTATACTTCTAAAAAAAGTAAGGTCTCGCCGAGATTTGAACTCGGATCGCTGGATTCAGAGTCCAGAGTGCTCACCGTGACTCCATGAGACCGAAGACTTTGCGACGCCGGGAATAGAACCCGGGCCTCCTGGGTGAAAGCCAGGTATCCTAGCCACTAGACCATACCGGAACTCGTGAAGTGTGGAAAAAGCGCTGCTTTCAGGGGACCGTGAAGACAGAGGGGAAAAGGTTGAAATAGATGTGGATGATTTCAGAAGTGTGCTTACTTTGGTAGCAGGCGGATGCATCGCGCTGTGGTTCCGGAAAGACGGCATGGAGTAACGTTTGACAAAGGTGTATACTTCTAAAAAAAGTAAGGTCTCACCGAGATTTGAACTCGGATCGCTGGATTCAGAGTCCAGAGTGCTCACCGTGACTCCATGAGACCGAAGACTTTGCGACGCCGGGAATAGAACCCGGGCCTTCTGGGTGAAAGCTAGGTATCCTAGCCACTAGACCACGCCGGAACTCGTGAAGTGTGGAAAAAGCGCTGCTTTCAGGGGACCGTGAAGACAGAGGGGAAAAGGTTGAAATAGATGTGGATGATTTCAGAAGTGTGCTCACTTTGGTAGCAGGCGGATGCATCGCGCTGTGATTCCGGAAAGACGGCATGGAGTAACGTTTGACAAAGGTGTATACTTCTAAAAAAAGTAAGGTCTCACCGAGATTTGAACTCGGATCGCTGGATTCAGAGTCCAGAGTGCTCACCGTGACTCCATGAGACCGAAGACTTTCCGACGCCGGGAATAGAAGCCGGGCCTCCTTGGTGAAAGCCAGGTATCCAAGCCACTAGACCACGCCGGAACTCGTGAAGTGTGGAAAAAGCGCTGCTTTCAGGGGACCGTGAAGACAGAGGGGAAAAGGTTGAAATAGATGTGGATGATTTCAGAAGTGTGCTCACTTTGGTAGCAGGCGGATGCATCGCGCTGTGGTTCCGGAAAGACGGCATGGAGTAACGTTTGACAAAGGTGTATACTTCTAAAAAAAGTAAGGTCTCACCGAGATTTTAACTCGGATCGCTGGATTCAGAGTCCAGAGTGCTCACCGTGACTCCATGAGACCGAAGACTTTCCGACGCCGGGAATAGAACCCGGGCCTTCTGGGTGAAAGCCAGGTATCGTAGCCACTAGACCACGCCGGAACTCGTGAAGTGTGGAAAAAGCGCTGCTTTCAGGGGACCGTGAAGACAGAGGGGAAAAGGTTGAAATAGATGTGGATGATTTCAGAAGTGTGCTCACTTTGGTAGCAGGCGGATGCATCGCGCTGTGATTCCGGAAAGACGGCATGGAGTAACGTTTGACAAAGGTGTATACTTCTAAAAAAAGTAAGGTCTCACCGAGATTTGAACTCGGATCGCTGGATTCAGAGTCCAGAGTGCTCACCGTGACTCCATGAGACCGAAGACTTTACGACGCCGGGAATAGAACCCGGGCCTCCTGGGTGAAAGCCAGGTATCCTAGCCACTAGACCACGCCGGAACTCGTGAAGTGTGGAAAAAGCGCTGCTTTCAGCGGACCGTGAAGACAGAGGGGAAAAGGTTGAAATAGATGTGGATGATTTCAGAAGTGTGCTCACTTTGGTAGCAGGCGGATGCATCGCGCTGTGGTTCCGGAAAGACGGCATGGAGTAACGTTTGACAAAGGTGTATACTTCTAAAAAAAGTAAGGTCTCACCGAGATTTGAACTCGGATCGCTGGATTCAGAGTCCAGAGTGCTCACCGTGACTCCATGAGACCGAAGACTTTCCGACGCCGGGAATAGAACCCGGGCCTCCTGGGTGAAAGCCAGGTATCCTAGCCACTAGACCACGCCGGAACTCGTGAAGTGTGGAAAAAGCGCTGCTTTCAGGGGACCGTGAAGACAGAGGGGAAAAGGTTGAAATAGATGTGGATGATTTCAGAAGTGTGCTCACTTTGGTAGCAGGCGGATGCATTGCGCTGTGATTCCGGAAAGACGGCAAGGAGTAACGTTTGGCAAAGGTGTATACTTCTAAAAAAGTAAGGACTCACCGAGATTTGAACTCGGATCGCTGGATTCAGAGTCCAGAGTGCTCACCGTGACTCCATGATACCGAAGACTTTGCGACGCCGGGAATAGAACCCGGGTCTCCTGGGTGAAAGCCAGGTATCCTAGCCACTAGACCACGCCGGAACTCGTGAAGTGTGGAAAAAGCGCTGCTTTCAGGGGACCATGAAGACACAGGGGAAAAGGTTGAAAAAGGTGTGGATGATTTCAGAAGTGTGCTTACTTTGGTAGCAGGCGGATGCATTGCGCTGTGATTCCGGAAAGACGGCATGGAGTAACGTTTGACAAAGGTGTATACTTCTAAAAAAAGTAAGGTCTCACCGAGATTTGAACTCGGATCGCTGGATTCAGAGTCCAGAGTGCTCACCGTGACTCCATGAGACCGAAGACTTTGCGACGCCGGGAATAGAACCCGGGCCTCCTGGGTGAAAGCCAGGTATCCTAGCCACTGGACCACGCCGGAACTCGTGAATTGTGGAAAAAGCGCTGCTTTCAGGGGACCGTGAAGACAGAGGGGAAAAGGTTGAAATAGATGTGGATGATTTCAGAAGTGTGCTCACTTTGATAGCAGGCGGATGCATCGCGCTGTGGTTCCGGAAAGACGGCATGGAGTAACGTTTGACAAAGGTGTATACTTCTAAAAAAGTAAGGACTCACCGAGATTTGAACTCGGATCGCTGGATTCAGAGTCCAGAGTGCTCACCGTGACTCCATGAGACCGAAGACTTTCCGACGCCGGGAATAGAACCCGGGCCTTCTGGGTGAAAGCCAGGTATCGTAGCCACTAGACCACGCCGGAACTCGTGAAGTGTGGAAAAAGCGCTGCTTTCAGGGGACCGTGAAGACAGAGGGGAAAAGGTTGAAATAGATGTGGATAATTTCAGAAGTGTGCTCACTTTGGTAGCAGGCGGATGCATCGCGCTGTGATTCCGGAAAGACGGCATGGAGTAACGTTTGACAAAGGTGTATACTTCTAAAAAAAGTAAGGTCTCACCGAGATTTGAACTCGGATCGCTGGATTCAGAGTCCAGAGTGCTCACCGTGACTCCATGAGACCGAAGACTTTGCGACGCCGGGAATAGAACCCGGGCCTCCTGGGTGAAAGCGAGGTATCCTAGCCACTAGACCACGCCGGAACTCGTGAAGTGTGGAGAAAGCGCTGCTTTCAGGGGACCGTGAAGACGGAGGGGAAAAGGTTGAAATAGATGTGGATGATTTCAGAAGTGTGCTCACTTTGGTAGCAGGCGGATGCATCGCGCTGTGGTTCCGGAAAGACGGCATGGAGTAACGTTTGACAAAGGTGTATACTTCTAAAAAAAGTAAGGTCTCACCGAGATTTGAACTCGGATCGCTGGATTCAGAGTCCAGAGTGCTCACCGTGACTCCATGAGACCGAAGACTTTCCGACGCCGGGAATAGAACCCGGGCCTCCTGGGTGAAAGCCAGGTATCCTAGCCACTAGACCACGCCGGAACTCGTGAAGTGTGGAAAAAGCGCTGCTTTCAGGGGACCGTGAAGACAGAGGGGAAAAGGTTGAAATAGATGTGGATGATTTCAGAAGTGTGCTCACTTTGGTAGCAGGCGGATGCATTGCGCTGTGATTCCGGAAAGACGGCAAGGAGTAACGTTTGGCAAAGGTGTATACTTCTAAAAAAGTAAGGACTCACCGAGATTTGAACTCGGATCGCTGGATTCAGAGTCCAGAGTGCTCACCGTGACTCCATGATACCGAAGACTTTGCGACGCCGGGAATAGAACCCGGGTCTCCTGGGTGAAAGCCAGGTATCCTAGCCACTAGACCACGCCGGAACTCGTGAAGTGTGGAAAAAGCGCTGCTTTCAGGGGACCATGAAGACACAGGGTAAAAGGTTGAAAAAGGTGCGGATGATTTCAGAAGTGTGCTCACTTTGGTAGCAGGCGGATGCATTGCGCTGTGATTCCGGAAAGACGGCATGGAGTAACGTTTGACAAAGGTGTATACTTCTAAAAAAAGTAAGGTCTCACCGAGATTTGAACTCGGATCGCTGGATTCAGAGTCCAGAGTGCTCACCGTGACTCCATGAGACCGAAGACTTTGCGACGCCGGGAATAGAACCCGGGCCTCCTGGGTGAAAGCCAGGTATCCTAGCCACTAGACCACGCCGGAACTCGTGAAGTGTGGAAAAAGCGCTGCTTTCAGGGGACCGTGAAGACAGAGGGGAAAAGGTTGAAATAGATGTGGATGATTTCAGAAGTGTGCTCACTTTGGTAGCAGGCGGATGCATTGCGCTGTGATTCCGGAAAGACGGCAAGGAGTAACGTTTGGCAAAGGTGTATACTTCTAAAAAAATAAGGACTCACCGAGATTTGAACTCGGATCGCTGGATTCAGAGTCCAGAGTGCTCACCGTGACTCCATGAGACCGAAGACTTTCCGACGCCGGGAATAGAACCCGGGCCTCCTGGGTGAAAGCCAGGTATCCTAGCCACTAGACCACGCCGGAACTCGTGAAGTGTGGAAAAAGCGCTGCTTTCAGGGGACCGTGAAGACAGAGGGGAAAAGGTTGAAATAGATGTGGATGATTTCAGAAGTGTGCTCACTTTCGTTGCAGGCGGATGCATCGCGCTGCGATTCCGGAAAGACGGCATGGAGTAACGTTTGACAAAGGTGTATACTTCTAAAAAAAGTAAGGTCTCACCGAGATTTGAACTCGGATCGCTGGATTCAGAGTCCGGAGAGCTCACCGTTACTCCATGAAACCGAAGACTTTCCGACGCCGGGAATAGAACCCGGGCCTCCTGGGTGAAAGCCAGGTATCCTAGCCTCTAGACCACGCCGGAACTCGTGAAGTGTGGAAAAAGTGCTGCTTTCAGGGGACCGTGAAGACAGAGGGGAAAAGGTTGAAATAGATGTGGATGATTTCAGAAGTGTGCTCACTTTCGTAGCAGCCGGATGCATCGCGCTGTGATTCCGGAAAGACGGCATGGAGTAACGTTTGACAAAGGTGTATACTTCTAAAAAAAGTAAAGTCTCACCAAGATTTGAACTCGGATCGCTGGATTTAGAGTCCAGAGTGCTCACCGTTACTCCATGAGACCGAAGACTTTCCGACGCCGGGAATCGAACCCGGGCCTCCTGGGTGAAAGCCAGGTATCCTAGCCACTAGACCACGCCGGAACTCGTGAAGTGTGGAAAAAGCGCTGCTTTCAGGGGACCGTGAAGACAGAGGGGAAAAGGTTGAAATAGATGTGGATGATTTCAGAAGTGTGCTCACTTTGGTAGCAGGCGGATGCATTGCGCTGTGATTCCGGAAAGACGGCAAGGAGTAACGTTTGGCAAAGGTGTATACTTCTAAAAAAGTAAGGACTCACCGAGATTTGAACTCGGATCGCTGGATTCAGAGTCCAGAGTGCTCACCGTGACTCCATGAGACCGAAGACTTTGCGACGCCGGGAATAGAACCCGGGTCTCCTGGGTGAAAGCCAGGTATCCTAGCCACTAGACCACGCCGGAACTCGTGAAGTGTGGAAAAAGCGCTGCTTTCAGGGGACCGTGAAGACAGAGGGGAAAAGGTTGAAAAAGATGCGGATGATTTCAGAAGTGTGCTCACTTTGGTAGCAGACGGATGCATTGCGTTGTGATTCCGGAAAGACGGCATGGAGTAACGTTTGACAAAGGTGTATACTTCTAAAAAAGTAAGGACTCACCGAGATTTGAACTCGGATCGCTGGATTCAGAGTCCAGAGTGCTCACCGTGACTCCATGAGACCGAAGACTTTCCGACGACGGGAATCGAACCCGGGCCTCCTGGGTGAAAGCCAGGTATCCTAGCCACTAGACCACGCCGGAACTCGTGAAGTGTGGAAAAAGCGCTGCTTTCAGGGGACCGTGAAGACAGAGGGGAAAAGGTTGAAATAGATGTGGATGATTTCAGAAGTGTGCTCACTTTGGTAGCAGGCGGATGCATTGCGCTGTGATTCCGGAAAGACGGCATGGAGTAACGTTTGACAAAGGTGTATACTTCTAAAAGAAGTAAGGTCTCACCGAGATTTGAACTCGGATCGCTGGATTCAGAGTCCAGAGTGCTCACCGATACACCATGAGACCGAACACTTTCCGACGCCGGGAATCGAACCCGGGCCTCCTGGGTGAAAGCCAGGTATCCTAGCCTCTAGACCACGCCGGAACTCGTGAAGCGCGGAAAAAGCGCTGCTTTAAGGGGACAGTGAAGACATGGGGGAAAAGGTTGAAATAGATGTGGATGATTTCAGAAGTGTGCCCACTTTGATAACACGCGGATGCATTGCGCTGTGATTCCGGAAAGACAGGAGGGAGTGACGTTTGACAAAGGTGTATACTTCTAAAAAAGTAAGGTCTCACCCAGATTTGAGCTCGGATCGTTGGATTCAGAGTCCAGAGTGCTCACCGTTACACCATGAGACCGAAGACTTTCCGACGCCGGGAATCGAACCCGGGCCTCCTGGGTGAAAGCCAGGTATCCTAGCCACTAGACCACGCCGGAACTCCTGAAGTGTGGAAAAAGCGCTGCTTTAAGGGGACAGTGAAGACATGGGGGAAAAGGTTGAAATAGATGTGGATGATTTCAGAAGTGTGCCCACTTTGATAACACGCGGATGCATTGCGCTGTGATTCCGGAAAGACAGGAGGGAGTGACGTTTGACAAAGGTGTATACTTCTACAAAAGTAAGGTCTCACCGAGATTTGAGCTCGGATCTCTGGATTCAGAGTCCAGAGTGCTCACCGTTACACCATGAGACCGAAGACTTTCCGACGCCGAGAATCGAACCCGGGCATCCGGGGTGAAAGCCAGGTATCCTATCCACTAGACCACGCCGGAACTTGTGAAGTGTGGAAAAAGCGCTGCTTTCAGGGTACCATGAAGACAGAGGGGAAAAGGTTGAAATGGATGTGGATGATTTCAGAAGTGTGCTCACTTTGGTAGCAGGCGGATGCATCGTGCTGTGATTCCGGAAAGACGGCATGGAGTAACGTTTGGCAAAGGTGTATACTTCTAAAAAAGTAAGGACTCACCGAGATTTGAACTCGGATCGCTGGATTCAGAGTCCAGAGTGCTCACCGTGACTCCATGAGACCGAAGACTTTCCGACGACGGGAATCGAACCCGGGCCTCCTGGGTGAAAGCCAGGTATCCTAGCCACTAGACCACGCAGGAACTCGTGAAGTGTGGAAAAAGCGCTGCTTTCAGGGGACCGTGAAGACAGAGGGGAAAAGGTTGAAATAGATGTGGATGATTTCAGAAGTGTGCTCACTTTGGTAGCAGGCGGATGCATTGCGCTGTGATTCCGGAAAGACGGCACGGAGTAACGTTTGGCAAAGGTGTATACTTCTAAAAAAGTAAGGACTCACCGAGATTTGAACTCGGATCGCTGGATTCAGAGTCCAGAGTGCTCACCGTGACTCCATGAGACCGAAGACTTTCCGACGACGGGAATCGAACCCGGGCCTCCTGGGTGAAAGCCAGGTATCCTAGCCACTAGACCACGCCGGAACTGGTGAAGTGTGGAAAAAGCGCTGCTTTCAGGGGACCGTGAAGACAGAGGGGAAAAGGTTGAAATAAATGTGGATGATTTCAGAAGTGTGCTCACTTTGGTAGCAGGCGGATGCATCGCGCTGTTATTACGGAAAGACGGCATGGAGTAACGTTTGACAAAGGTGTTTACTTCTAAAAAAAGTAAGGTCTCACCGAGATTTGAACTCGGATCGCTGGATTCAGAGTCCAGAGTGTTCACCGTGACTCCATGAGACCGAAGACTTTCCGACGCCGGGAATAGAACCCGGGCCTCCTGGGTGAAAGCCAGGTATCCTAGCCACTAGACCACGCCGGAACTCGTGAAGTGTGGAAAAAGCGCTGCTTTCAGGGGACCGTGAAGACAGAGGGGAAAAGGTTGAAATAGATGTGGATGATTTCAGAAGTGTGCTCACTTTGGTAGCAGGCGGATGCATTGCGCTGTGATTCCGGAAAGACGGCAAGGAGTAACGTTTGGCAAAGGTGTATACTTCTAAAAAAGTAAGGACTCACCGAGATTTGAACTCGGATCGCTGGATTCAGAGTCCAGAGTGCTCTCCGTGACTCCATGAGACCGAAGACTTTCCGACGCCGGGAATAGAACCCGGGCCTTCTGGGTGAAAGCCAGGTATCGTAGCCACTAGACCACGCCGGAACTCGTGAAGTGTGGAAAAAGCGCTGCTTTCAGGGGACCGTGAAGACAGAGGGGAAAAGGTTGAAATAGATGTGGATGATTTCAGAAGTGTGCTCACTTTGGTAGCAGGCGGATGCATCGCGCTGTGGTTCCGGAAAGACGGCATGGAGTAACGTTTGACAAAGGTGTATACTTCTAAAAAAAGTAAGGTCCCACCGAGATTTGAACTCGGATCGCTGGATTCAGAGTCCAGAGTGCTCACCGTGACTCCATGAGACCGAAGACTTTCCGACGCCGGGAATAGAAGCCGGGCCTCCTGGGTGAAAGCCAGGTATCCTAGCCACTAGACCACGCCGGAACTCGTGAAGTGTGGAAAAAGCGCTGCTTTCAGGGGACCGTGAAGACAGAGGGGAAAAGGTTGAAATAGATGTGGATGATTTCAGAAGTGTGCTCACTTTGGTAGCAGGCGGATGCATCGCGCTGTGGTTCCGGAAAGACGGCATGGAGTAACGTTTGACAAAGGTGTATACTTCTAAAAAAAGTAAGGTCTCACCGAGATTTGAACTCGGATCGCTGGATTCAGAGTCCAGAGTGCTCACCGTGACTCCATGAGACCGAAGACTTTCCGACGCCGGGAATAGAACCCGGGCTTTCTGGGTGAAAGCCAGGTATCGTAGCCACTAGACCACGCCGGAACTCGTGAAGTGTGGAAAAAGCGCTGCTTTCAGGGGACCGTGAAGACAGAGGGGAAAAGGTTGAAATAGATGTGGATGATTTCAGAAGTGTGCTCACTTTGGTAGCAGGCGGATGCATCGCGCTGTGATTCCGGAAAGACGGCATGGAGTAACGTTTGACAAAGGTGTATACTTCTAAAAAAAGTAAGGTCTCACCGAGATTTGAACTCGGATCGCTGGATTCAGAGTCCAGAGTGCTCACCGTGACTCCATGAGACCGAAGACTTTGCGACGCCGGGAATAGAACCCGGGCCTCCTGGGTGAAAGCCAGGTATCCTAGCCACTAGACCACGCTGGAACTCGTGAAGTGTGGAAAAAGCGCTGCTTTCAGGGGACCGTGAAGACAGAGTGGAAAAGGTTGAAATAGATGTGGATGATTTCAGAAGTGTGCTCACTTTGGTAGCAGGCGGATGCATCGCGCTGTGGTTCCGGAAAGACGGCATGGAGTAACGTTTGACAAAGGTGTATACTTCTAAAAAAAGTAAGGTCTCACCGAGATTTGAACTCGGATCGCTGGATTCAGAGTCCAGAGTGCTCACCGTGACTCCATGAGACCGAAGACTTTCCGACGCCGGGAATAGAACCCGGGCCTCCTGGGTGAAAGCCAGGTATCCTAGCCACTAGACCACGCCGGAACTCGTGAAGTGTGGAAAAAGCGCTGCTTTCAGGGGACCGTGAAGACAGAGGGGAAAAGGTTGAAATAGATGTGGATGATTTCAGAAGTGTGCTCACTTTGGTAGCAGGCGGATGCATCGCGCTGTTATTCCGGAAAGACGGCATGGAGTAACGTTTGACAAAGGTGTTTACTTCTAAAAAAAGTAAGGTCTTACCGAGATTTGAACTCGGATCGCTGGATTCAGAGTCCAGAGTGCTCACCGTGACTCCATGAGACCGAAGACTTTCCGACGCCGGGAATAGAACCCGGGCCTCCTGGGTGAAAGCCAGGTATCCTAGCCACTAGACCACGCCGGAACTCGTGAAGTGTGGAAAAAGCGCTGCTTTCAGGGGACCGTGAAGACAGAGGGGAAAAGGTTGAAATAGATGTGGATGATTTCAGAAGTGTGCTCACTTTGGTAGCAGGCGGATGCATTGCGCTGTGATTCCGGAAAGACGGCAAGGAGTAACGTTTGGCAAAGGGGTATACTTTTAAAAAAGTAAGGACTCACCGAGATTTGAACTCGGATCGCTGGATTCAGAGTCCAGAGTGCTCACCGTGACTCCATGAGACCGAAGACTTTCCGACGCCGGGAATAGAACCCGGGCCTTCTGGGTGAAAGCCAGGTATCGTAGCCACTAGACCACGCCGGAACTCGTGAAGTGTGGAAAAAGCGCTGCTTTCAGGGGACCGTGAAGACAGAGGGGAAAAGGTTGAAATAGATGTGGATGATTTCAGAAGTGTGCTCACTTTGGTAGCAGGCGGATGCATCGCGCTGTGATTCCGGAAAGACGGCATGGAGTAACGTTTGACAAAGGTGTATACTTCTAAAAAAAGTAAGGTCTCACCGAGATTTGAACTCGGATCGCTGGATTCAGAGTCCAGAGTGCTCACCGTGACTCCATGAGACCGAAGACTTTCCGACGCCGGGAATAGAAGCCGGGCCTCCTTGGTGAAAGCCAGGTATCCTAGCCACTAGACCACGCCGGAACTCGTGAAGTGTGGAAAAAGCGCTGCTTTCAGGGGACCGTGAAGACAGAGGGGAAAAGGTTGAAATAGATGTGGATGATTTCAGAAGTGTGCTCACTTTGGTAGCAGGCGGATGCATCGCGCTGTGGTTCCGGAAAGACGGCATGGAGTAACGTTTGACAAAGGTGTATACTTCTAAAAAAAGTAAGGTCTCACCGAGATTTGAACTCGGATCGCTGGATTCAGAGTCCAGAGTGCTCACCGTGACTCCATGAGACCGAAGAGTTTCCGACGCCGGGAATAGAACCCGGGCCTTCTGGGTGAAAGCCAGGTATCGTAGCCACTAGACCACGCCGGAACTCGTGAAGTGTGGAAAAAGCGCTGCTTTCAGGGGACCGTGAAGACAGAGGGGAAAAGGTTGAAATAGATGTGGATGATTTCAGAAGTGTGCTCACTTTGGTAGCAGGCGGATGCATCGCGCTGTGATTCCGGAAAGACGGCATGGAGTAACGTTTGACAAAGGTGTTTACTTCTAAAAAAAGTAAGGTCTCACCGAGATTTGAACTCGGATCGCTGGATTCAGAGTCCAGAGTGCTCACCGTGACTCCATGAGACCGAAGACTTTCCGACGCCGGGAATAGAACCCGGGCCTCCTGGGTGAAAGCCAGGTATCCTAGCCACTAGACCACGCCGGAACTCGTGAAGTGTGGAAAAAGCGCTGCTTGCAGGGGACCGTGAAGACAGAGGGGAAAAGGTTGAAATAGATGTGGATGATTTCAGAAGTGTGCTCACTTTGGTAGCAGGCGGATGCATTGCGCTGTGATTCCGGAAAGACGGCAAGGAGTAACGTTTGGCAAAGGGGTATACTTCTAAAAAAGTAAGGACTCACCGAGATTTGAACTCGGATCGCTGGATTCAGAGTCCAGAGTGCTCACCGTGACTCCATGAGACCGAAGACTTTCCGACGCCGGGAATAGAACCCGGGCCTTCTGGGTGAAAGCCAGGTATCGTAGCCACTAGACCACGCCGGAACTCGTGAAGTGTGGAAAAAGCGCTGCTTTCAGGGGACCGTGAAGACAGAGGGGAAAAGGTTGAAATAGATGTGGATGATTTCAGAAGTGTGCTCACTTTGGTAGCAGGCGGATGCATCGCGCTGTGATTCCGGAAAGACGGCATGGAGTAACGTTTGACAAAGGTGTATACTTCTAAAAAAAGTAAGGTCTCACCGAGATTTGAACTCGGATCGCTGGATTCAGAGTCCAGAGTGCTCACCGTGACTCCATGAGACCGAAGACTTTCCGACGCCGGGAATAGAAGCCGGGCCTCCTTGGTGAAAGCCAGGTATCCTAGCCACTAGACCACGCCGGAACTCGTGAAGTGTGGAAAAAGCGCTGCTTTCAGGGGACCGTGAAGACAGAGGGGAAAAGGTTGAAATAGATGTGGATGATTTCAGAAGTGTGCTCACTTTGGTAGCAGGCGGATGCATCGCGCTGTGGTTCCGGAAAGACGGCATGGAGTAACGTTTGACAAAGGTGTATACTTCTAAAAAAAGTAAGGTCTCACCGAGATTTGAACTCGGATCGCTGGATTCAGAGTCCAGAGTGCTCACCGTGACTCCATGAGACCGAAGACTTTCCGACGCCGGGAATAGAACCCGGGCCTTCTGGGTGAAAGCCAGGTATCGTAGCCACTAGACCACGCCGGAACTCGTGAAGTGTGGAAAAAGCGCTGCTTTCAGGGGACCGTGAAGACAGAGGGGAAAAGGTTGAAATAGATGTGGATGATTTCAGAAGTGTGCTCACTTTGGTAGCAGGCGGATGCATCGCGCTGTGATTCCGGAAAGACGGCATGGAGTAACGTTTGACAAAGGTGTATACTTCTAAAAAAAGTAAGGTCTCGCCGAGATTTGAACTCGGATCGCTGGATTCAGAGTCCAGAGTGCTCACCGTGACTCCATGAGACCGAAGACTTTGCGACGCCGGGAATAGAACCCGGGCCTCCTGGGTGAAAGCCAGGTATCCTAGCCACTAGACCATACCGGAACTCGTGAAGTGTGGAAAAAGCGCTGCTTTCAGGGGACCGTGAAGACAGAGGGGAAAAGGTTGAAATAGATGTGGATGATTTCAGAAGTGTGCTTACTTTGGTAGCAGGCGGATGCATCGCGCTGTGGTTCCGGAAAGACGGCATGGAGTAACGTTTGACAAAGGTGTATACTTCTAAAAAAAGTAAGGTCTCACCGAGATTTTAACTCGGATCGCTGGATTCAGAGTCCAGAGTGCTCACCGTGACTCCATGAGACCGAAGACTTTCCGACGCCGGGAATAGAACCCGGGCCTTCTGGGTGAAAGCCAGGTATCGTAGCCACTAGACCACGCCGGAACTCGTGAAGTGTGGAAAAAGCGCTGCTTTCAGGGGACCGTGAAGACAGAGGGGAAAAGGTTGAAATAGATGTGGATGATTTCAGAAGTGTGCTCACTTTGGTAGCAGGCGGATGCATCGCGCTGTGATTCCGGAAAGACGGCATGGAGTAACGTTTGACAAAGGTGTATACTTCTAAAAAAAGTAAGGTCTCACCGAGATTTGAACTCGGATCGCTGGATTCAGAGTCCAGAGTGCTCACCGTGACTCCATGAGACCGAAGACTTTACGACGCCGGGAATAGAACCCGGGCCTCCTGGGTGAAAGCCAGGTATCCTAGCCACTAGACCACGCCGGAACTCGTGAAGTGTGGAAAAAGCGCTGCTTTCAGGGGACCGTGAAGACAGAGGGGAAAAGGTTGAAATAGATGTGGATGATTTCAGAAGTGTGCTCACTTTGGTAGCAGGCGGATGCATCGCGCTGTGGTTCCGGAAAGACGGCATGGAGTAACGTTTGACAAAGGTGTATACTTCTAAAAAAAGTAAGGTCTCACCGAGATTTGAACTCGGATCGCTGGATTCAGAGTCCAGAGTGCTCACCGTGACTCCATGAGACCGAAGACTTTCCGACGCCGGGAATAGAACCCGGGCCTCCTGGGTGAAAGCCAGGTATCCTAGCCACTAGACCACGCCGGAACTCGTGAAGTGTGGAAAAAGCGCTGCTTTCAGGGGACCGTGAAGACAGAGGGGAAAAGGTTGAAATAGATGTGGATGATTTCAGAAGTGTGCTCACTTTGGTAGCAGGCGGATGCATTGCGCTGTGATTCCGGAAAGACGGCAAGGAGTAACGTTTGGCAAAGGTGTATACTTCTAAAAAAGTAAGGACTCACCGAGATTTGAACTCGGATCGCTGGATTCAGAGTCCAGAGTGCTCACCGTGACTCCATGATACCGAAGACTTTGCGACGCCGGGAATAGAACCCGGGTCTCCTGGGTGAAAGCCAGGTATCCTAGCCACTAGACCACGCCGGAACTCGTGAAGTGTGGAAAAAGCGCTGCTTTCAGGGGACCATGAAGACACAGGGGAAAAGGTTGAAAAAGGTGTGGATGATTTCAGAAGTGTGCTTACTTTGGTAGCAGGCGGATGCATTGCGCTGTGATTCCGGAAAGACGGCATGGAGTAACGTTTGACAAAGGTGTATACTTCTAAAAAAAGTAAGGTCTCACCGAGATTTGAACTCGGATCGCTGGATTCAGAGTCCAGAGTGCTCACCGTGACTCCATGAGACCGAAGACTTTGCGACGCCGGGAATAGAACCCGGGCCTCCTGGGTGAAAGCCAGGTATCCTAGCCACTAGACCACGCCGGAACTCGTGAATTGTGGAAAAAGCGCTGCTTTCAGGGGACCGTGAAGACAGAGGGGAAAAGGTTGAAATAGATGTGGATGATTTCAGAAGTGTGCTCACTTTGATAGCAGGCGGATGCATCGCGCTGTGGTTCCGGAAAGACGGCATGGAGTAACGTTTGACAAAGGTGTATACTTCTAAAAAAGTAAGGACTCACCGAGATTTGAACTCGGATCGCTGGATTCAGAGTCCAGAGTGCTCACCGTGACTCCATGAGACCGAAGACTTTCCGACGCCGGGAATAGAACCCGGGCCTTCTGGGTGAAAGCCAGGTATCGTAGCCACTAGACCACGCCGGAACTCGTGAAGTGTGGAAAAAGCGCTGCTTTCAGGGGACCGTGAAGACAGAGGGGAAAAGGTTGAAATAGATGTGGATAATTTCAGAAGTGTGCTCACTTTGGTAGCAGGCGGATGCATCGCGCTGTGATTCCGGAAAGACGGCATGGAGTAACGTTTGACAAAGGTGTATACTTCTAAAAAAAGTAAGGTCTCACCGAGATTTGAACTCGGATCGCTGGATTCAGAGTCCAGAGTGCTCACCGTGACTCCATGAGACCGAAGACTTTGCGACGCCGGGAATAGAACCCGGGCCTCCTGGGTGAAAGCGAGGTATCCTAGCCACTAGACCACGCCGGAACTCGTGAAGTGTGGAGAAAGCGCTGCTTTCAGGGGACCGTGAAGACGGAGGGGAAAAGGTTGAAATAGATGTGGATGATTTCAGAAGTGTGCTCACTTTGGTAGCAGGCGGATGCATCGCGCTGTGGTTCCGGAAAGACGGCATGGAGTAACGTTTGACAAAGGTGTATACTTCTAAAAAAAGTAAGGTCTCACCGAGATTTGAACTCGGATCGCTGGATTCAGAGTCCAGAGTGCTCACCGTGACTCCATGAGACCGAAGACTTTCCGACGCCGGGAATAGAACCCGGGCCTCCTGGGTGAAAGCCAGGTATCCTAGCCACTAGACCACGCCGGAACTCGTGAAGTGTGGAAAAAGCGCTGCTTTCAGGGGACCGTGAAGACAGAGGGGAAAAGGTTGAAATAGATGTGGATGATTTCAGAAGTGTGCTCACTTTGGTAGCAGGCGGATGCATTGCGCTGTGATTCCGGAAAGACGGCAAGGAGTAACGTTTGGCAAAGGTGTATACTTCTAAAAAAGTAAGGACTCACCGAGATTTGAACTCGGATCGCTGGATTCAGAGTCCAGAGTGCTCACCGTGACTCCATGATACCGAAGACTTTGCGACGCCGGGAATAGAACCCGGGTCTCCTGGGTGAAAGCCAGGTATCCTAGCCACTAGACCACGCCGGAACTCGTGAAGTGTGGAAAAAGCGCTGCTTTCAGGGGACCATGAAGACACAGGGTAAAAGGTTGAAAAAGGTGCGGATGATTTCAGAAGTGTGCTCACTTTGGTAGCAGGCGGATGCATTGCGCTGTGATTCCGGAAAGACGGCATGGAGTAACGTTTGACAAAGGTGTATACTTCTAAAAAAAGTAAGGTCTCACCGAGATTTGAACTCGGATCGCTGGATTCAGAGTCCAGAGTGCTCACCGTGACTCCATGAGACCGAAGACTTTGCGACGCCGGGAATAGAACCCGGGCCTCCTGGGTGAAAGCCAGGTATCCTAGCCACTAGACCACGCCGGAACTCGTGAAGTGTGGAAAAAGCGCTGCTTTCAGGGGACCGTGAAGACAGAGGGGAAAAGGTTGAAATAGATGTGGATGATTTCAGAAGTGTGCTCACTTTGGTAGCAGGCGGATGCATTGCGCTGTGATTCCGGAAAGACGGCAAGGAGTAACGTTTGGCAAAGGTGTATACTTCTAAAAAAATAAGGACTCACCGAGATTTGAACTCGGATCGCTGGATTCAGAGTCCAGAGTGCTCACCGTGACTCCATGAGACCGAAGACTTTCCGACGCCGGGAATAGAACCCGGGCCTCCTGGGTGAAAGCCAGGTATCCTAGCCACTAGACCACGCCGGAACTCGTGAAGTGTGGAAAAAGCGCTGCTTTCAGGGGACCGTGAAGACAGAGGGGAAAAGGTTGAAATAGATGTGGATGATTTCAGAAGTGTGCTCACTTTCGTTGCAGGCGGATGCATCGCGCTGCGATTCCGGAAAGACGGCATGGAGTAACGTTTGACAAAGGTGTATACTTCTAAAAAAAGTAAGGTCTCACCGAGATTTGAACTCGGATCGCTGGATTCAGAGTCCGGAGAGCTCACCGTTACTCCATGAAACCGAAGACTTTCCGACGCCGGGAATAGAACCCGGGCCTCCTGGGTGAAAGCCAGGTATCCTAGCCTCTAGACCACGCCGGAACTCGTGAAGTGTGGAAAAAGTGCTGCTTTCAGGGGACCGTGAAGACAGAGGGGAAAAGGTTGAAATAGATGTGGATGATTTCAGAAGTGTGCTCACTTTCGTAGCAGCCGGATGCATCGCGCTGTGATTCCGGAAAGACGGCATGGAGTAACGTTTGACAAAGGTGTATACTTCTAAAAAAAGTAAAGTCTCACCAAGATTTGAACTAGGATCGCTGGATTTAGAGTCCAGAGTGCTCACCGTTACTCCATGAGACCGAAGACTTTCCGACGACGGGAATCGAACCCGGGCCTCCTGGGTGAAAGCCAGGTATCCTAGCCACTAGACCACGCCGGAACTCGTGAAGTGTGGAAAAAGCGCTGCTTTCAGGGGACCGTGAAGACAGAGGGGAAAAGGTTGAAATAGATGTGGATGATTTCAGAAGTGTGCTCACTTTGGTAGCAGGCGGATGCATTGCGCTGTGATTCCGGAAAGACGGCATGGAGTAACGTTTGACAAAGGTGTATACTTCTAAAAGAAGTAAGGTCTCACCGAGATTTGAACTCGGATCGCTGGATTTAGAGTCCAGAGTGCTCACCGTTACTCCATGAGACCGAAGACTTTCCGACGCCGGGAATCGAACCCGGGCCTCCTGGGTGAAAGCCAGGTATCCTAGCCACTAGACCACGCCGGAACTCGTGAAGTGTGGAAAAAGCGCTGCTTTCAGGGGAGCGCGAAGACCGAGGGGAAAAAGTTGAAATAGATGTGGATGATTTCAGAAATGTGCTCACTTTGGTAGCAGGCGGATGCATTGCGCTGTGATTCCGGAAAGACGGCATGGAGTAACGCTTGGCAAAGGTGTATACTTCTAAAAAAGTAAGGTCTCACCGAGATTTGAACTCGGATCGCCGGATTCAGAGTCCAGAGTGCTCACCGTTACTCCATGAGACCGAAGACTTTCCGACGCCGGGAATCGAACCCGGGCCTCCTGGGTGAAAGCCAGGTTTTTTTTTCTTTATTGCCTGTTAACTATACAGAACAAAACACACACACACAAACACACAAGACACCTCACCAAATCGTTTGTAGTCTACTGTGTCTAGAATTTCTTTAAACATGCCAGAATATCAAGCACGCTTGTCCACTCTGGCGGGTCATGCTGGGCTTGATACACATCGCGTATGTAGCACACACTTTCAATGAAATTTTCCCTTACCGGGCGGGCATGGGTATCGGCATTGTCTACAGATTTTCTAGTTTTCCACAATGTGTGCAGGCTCAACAACATTATCATGTCGTACGGTATTCCTCCATCATTTACAACGGGCAAGTAGGGAATACAGTGTGGGCTGATGGGCAGTTCTTTTTTGAGGGTTCTTTTCAGCACATCCCTGTGAAACACAGCGTCCCAACAATTAATAAACACATGATCTACAGTTTCTGGGGTTTTGCAAAGACGACAATCAGTGTCCCACGGTACAAACAGACCTTTTTCATGCAGCCACGTTTTTACTGCTAGTGTGTCCGTGTGTAGCTTAAAAAAGAACGACTTAACTGATGGTTTACTGGCATTTTTTTCACCCTCCTCAGCACGTCTTGACCCGCTGTGCCAATATAATTTGCCCGATAAAGCGGAACAGGCATCATTGTTTCCACTAAATCGCCGTACAACCTTTTCCTCATAACTGTACTTAGGTACTCTCTTGAGAACCGAACACTTAAAATCGGAAAGGATGAGATAACTTCACGCAAATCCCCGCTTACAGACCTTCCCATGCACTGCGTAGACGACACAATAAATTCCGGTAGGTGCCTTTGAAGTCGCACAATAATTACAGTACTCAAGAAAGGATCACTCTGGTCTCGTAAGAAAATAAAGCGTGAAACAAGTTGCCGAACGAAGAGGTGGGCAAGGCCAAGCCCTCCACACCGCACAGATCGGAACAAGTTGGTTCGGCTGGTTCGCTCCCAGCTCGATCCCCAGATGAACATTGCGAACACTCTGTGTATCTTTTGGACACTGACGCGAGACATAAAGAGCAGTTGCAATACATACCAGTCTTTGGCTACTAAAAACACATTGCACACAATTGCACGCGAAAACGTAGAAAAATCTCGACCCTGCCATGCCTGCACCTTCTCCTTCATTTTTTTCGTTTCCCCAGCCCAATACTCTGCGCTTTCTTGATAACAACCCAGCGGAACACCCAGGTATGTGCCCGGCAGCGATGTCCATTGCATGTTTGCATAATACTCTGGAGGGTTCTGCCAGCTTCCATGCCAGAACCCAGTGCTCTTCCCCCAGTTTATTTCACTCCCAGTCTGGGTGCAGTAATGACTGGCGGTTTTTTCAACCTGCAATACACTTTCGCTGTCTGTACAAAACACCGCTATGTCGTCTGCATATGCAAGAATTTTGACCTCTGTGGTGTGTACATTAAAGCCCCTTATACTGTCATCATTTATGACACTCAAACGGAAAGGTTCCAGATACATTGCAAACAATAACGGGATTAATGGACAACCTTGCCTTACAGACGATCTAACAGGTATGCTTCCAGTTAGAGACCTGTTTATAACAATGCGCGTTGTGCATTCGCTATACACCATTTTAACCCCCTCCAAAATAACGTTTCCAACATTCACATGCTCCAAGACATCCAATAATATTTCGTGCGAAACCCGGTCTAATGCTTTCGCTAAATCGATCTGCATCATAGCTACGCGACTCTCAAAAGCGTCACAACATTCTAGCACACTCCGCGCAACATGCACATTTGTCGCAATTGTGCGTCCCTTGATACCGCATGTCTGATGAGGCCCGACTACTTGTGTTATCACGGTTTGCATTCTTTTTGCAAGTACCTTCATGTAGATTTTATAACCAACGTTCGTGAGGCTTATAGGGCGGTAAGACGCCACCGATGTCAATTTTTCCGGATCGTCAGTTTTCGGGAATAATACCATATTAGCTGTAGTGAATGATCGAGGCACGCGCTTTACTGAATACGACTCGCCAATAAGGGCATGCAATATTGGAGCAATGACGCGCTTAAAGGCCTTGTAAAATCCCGCCCCCAAACAGTCCGGTCCAGGCGAATTTCCAGCGGAGAGTGCGTCAATGGCGTCGTTTATCTTTTCCAAACTGATCGCCTGCTCCAAGCACTGTTTAACCTCGTCGTCTAACTTGGGCATGCGCATTAGAAAATCATTCACGAACCCTGCTTCGGTTCACCTTTTCTTTCCTAACAGTTCACTATAGTGCTCAACAAATGCTGCTTCAATTTTTTCCTTGTCCTCTGTTATTTGGTTCTTATACTGTATGCGTTTAATCTCATTTTTTGTTTTATATTTTTGTCATCACTTAGCGCCCTTTTGTTAGGTGCTTCTCCCGCCCACAATTTTCGCTTCGAGCACGAATCATTGCCGCGCGATATCTTTCGGAGTCAATGGCCTCCAATTTGTTTTTCACGCCTTTTATTTCGTTTAGGAAAGTACCAGGTTGAGAGCTTTCTATCTCTGTGAAGTAGACAAGTTGTGCTTTTAGTTCATTTTCTTTTTTCCTTTCGTTGCAGCGCAGCGTGCTCGCTCTTTCTATTGCCATAAGCTTTATGCTGTTTTTCAATTCTTCCCACTTTTCGTTGAAAGAGGTCGGTTGAGGTGAGAATAACTTCTCGACTTCTCTTTCCACACGCTCTACGAATTTCTCATCCTGGAGTAGCTTTGTATTGAACTTCCACAGTTCCCAGTTGAATTTTGACGTTTTTTGCTTGTCCCCAACCGGGAACACCACTAAGCTATGGTCACTAAATGACACGTGTCTTACATCATATCCGCTGAGCAGAGGGACTACTTCTGATGAAACATACGCGCGATCAAGTCGGGCATGGCACTCGCGTTGAAAATGCGTGTACCGGGGGGTGCTTCCGCTTCTACACGCCAGTCCTACATCTTCTAAACAATGGGTACTCGTCAGTGCACATAATAACTTTGCACTCTTATCGCACACAGCGGCGTTCTTAGAGCGATCTTCCATATAGCAGACGCAGTTAAAATCACCTAGCAACAGTACGCGTCTGTCACACTGCAAAAAAGATTCTATCGACTGAAAAAAAAAACACTCCGCTGGCTTTCCAGGTTAGGAGCATAAACACAAATAACCCTCCAAAGGAATCCATTGTACGAAAAATCAACGACGACATACCGGCCCACATCACTTACTATTACCTTCTCTACTACAATACCTATGCTGTTCCTAAGAAAAACAGCGCAGCCCGCAGACGTACCCGTAGCGTGACTCACACAGACGTAGTATCGGCCTGTAAACGGCTGGACCATCCTATCAGTGCCGTCTTGGCTCTCGACGTTTGTCTCCTGGACAACGACAACGTCTAACCCGTCCTCGAGAAACATTCGGCTGAGCTGGTACTGCTTGCGCCTGGCCGATAATCCACGAACATTTAGCGTAGCCACACACAGAGCTGCATCGTTAAATTTATCGGCCATTCCGAAAAGTTTGGGGCAACAAGACAATTTTGAACCGGTTATTGTGCTGCCCTGCTCCATATATCTGCAACATGGGTGAGCTCACCGTACCGTTAGAGGTCGTGTTCAGGCGCTTCACCAACAACACCTACGCCGTCTAGGAGGTTCAAGGTTCGGTCCAGCGTCTCAGCACACAACACACGTCAATGCTGCCTCTACGGAGGGGGCGTTGCCTCCGCCTTTCGGTCCGTTGTCACGTTGGGTTTGGGCGTGAAGGGCGATCGTCTGACGGGCGGCTCCCTTGCCGTTGCCGCAGCCATGACGGCTAAAGGCTTGTCGTCGTGACTGTGGGTCTCCTTGCGCTGTTTCTTAGCCGCTGCTCCTGACGCGTACTTTTCATCGTCGTCTGTCTCGCCGGGCTCGTTCCTTTTCGCCGTACCCTCTTCTTCTTGCATCCGGTTGTCTTCAATTTCTTCAGCTTCCGCGGCGCCCTCAACAGGAGCCTCTTGCACGGGCGGTACCTTCGTTGCAGTCGGCGTTACGGGGTTGTACTGGGAAAGCGGTGGTTTGGGGGCTGGTGTTCCCGCCCCACCTCCCGCAGCAGCTTCCGCCTCCGCGTCGTCCATGACGAGCTCCGAGTCACCCTCTTTCGTCAACGGCCCTGCCACCTTCGCGTACGTCTTCACGCAGCTGGTCTCGTCGTGGCCGAAACGATGACAAATGCTGCAGCGAGGTACGCGGCACTCACGCCTCACGTGTCCAGAGCAGTGACACCACAGGCACATGGGTGCCCGTCCGGGCATCACAAGCAGAGCGTTGTCGCCGGCGACTCGAAGCTGATGCGGTAGGTCGTCAATCTGGACCCCTGGTTTGAGCTGGACCACCACCCAGCGAGTCGTCGATCCTTTGTCGACGACGCCGTGAACCCGCCAGCGCTCCCTCGTCACGCTGACGACCTTGCCGTAGGCGGCAAGGGCAGCGCGCACGTCGTCGTCCGGCACGTTATACAACAACCATTGAAGTTTCAGCCGAATGTCCTGGTTGCTGAGGTCGATAACAACGCAGCGGTGCCCTTTCACACTCACGTCAGTGGCCTGGATCATCTTCTTTGTTGCGTCTTCGCTGTTAAACGTTATCGCCCAAACGTGATTCACCTGATACGCCCCCAGCGCGAGCACGTCTGAGAGCAGATTCAGATAAGCCAATGTGTCCCGGAAATCTTCCACTTGATATGGTCGAGCCCTGAGGTCAGCGTGCAAAAAAACAGTGTTATTCACCGAACGTCCTGATGGTAGACTTGGCAGCGAGACTTGGTATTCCTGGTCGTCCATGGCAGCATTCCTGTTTCCGCAGCCCTGACGGGCTGCTGAATCCGCTCTCAGGGAGCATATGATCGCACATCCGCTCACTGCGGTGGCCGGAAGTGGAATCCTGGGTGAAAGCCAGGTATCCTAGCCGCTAGACCACGCCGGAACTCGTGAAGTGTGGAAAAAGCGCTGCCTTCAGGGGACCGTGAAGACAGAGGGGGAAAGGTTGAAATAGATGCGGATGATTTCAGAAGTGTGCTCACTTTGGTAGCAGGCGGATGCATTGCGCTGTGATTCCGGAAAGACGGCAAGGAGTAACGTTTGGAAAAGGTGTATATTTTTTAGAAAGACGGCACGGAGTAACGTTTGGCAAAGGTGTATACTTCTAAAGAAGTAAGGACTCACCGAGATTTGAACTCGGATCGCTGGATTCAGAGTCCAGAGTGCTCACCGTTACTCCACGAGACCGAAGACTTTCCAACGCCGGGAATCGAACCCGGGCCTTCTGGGTGAAAGCCAGGTATCCTAGCCACTAGACCACGCCGGAACTCGTGAAGTGTGGAAAAAGCGCTGCTTTCAGGGGACCGTGAAGACAGAGGGGAAAAGGTTGAAATAGATGTGGATGATTTCAGAAGTGTGGTCACTTTGGTAGGAGGCGGATGCATCGCGCTGTGATTCCGGAAAGACGGCATGGAGTAACGTTTGGAAAAGGTGTATATTTTTTAGAAAGACGGCACGGAGTAACGTTTGGCAAAGGTGTATACTTCTAAAAAAGTAAGGTCTCACCGAGATTTGAACTCGGATCGCTGGATTCAGAGTCCAGAGTGCTCACCGTTACTCTAAGAGACCGAAGACTTTCCGACGCCGGGAATCGAACCCGGGCCTCCTGGGTGAAAGCCAGGTATCCTAGCCACTAGACCATGCCGGAACTCGTGAAGTGTGGAAAAAGCGGTGCTTTCAGGGGACCATGAAGACAGAGGGGAAAAGGTTGAAATAGATGTGGATGATTTCAGAAGTGTGCTCACTTTGATAACAGGCGGATGCATTGCGCTGTGATTCCGGAAAGAGGGGATGGAGTAACGTTTGGCAAAGGCGTATACTTCTAAAAAAGTAAGGTCTCACCGAGATTTGAACTCGAATCGCTGGATTTAGAGTCCAGAGTGCTAACCGTTACACCATGAGACCGAACATTTTCTGACACCGGGAATCAAACCAGTATCCTAGCCACTAGACCACGCCGGAACGCGTGAAGTGTGGAAGAAGCGCTGCTTTAAAGGCTACCATGAAGACAGAAGGCAAAAAGTTGAAATAAATGTGCGTGATTTCAGAAGAGGGCTCACCTTAGGAGCAGGCGACTTCATCGCGCTGTGGTTCGGAGAGGACTGGATGGAATAGCGATTGGCCAAAGTGTATCCTTCTAAAACAAACAAACAAAAAAAAACATGGCTCCAATCCACGCTGGGAAAGTTGTTGTTGGAAAGCAAAGCCTTAAACGTCACCCACAACAATTGTTCGTGTGACGTCAATTGGATTCACATACATGTATCTATAAAGAATTAAACAGAGATTCTGCAAGGCGTTACTTAGAATTCGCTGGGGCGGCGTCCCGAACGCAGCAGCGTCAGACACGGCCGGGCTAGAGCATCGGACGCCGCCACTGTAGCGCGTGCGTTCGTGGGCTTTGAGAAAATGGAGAGGAGCGTCTCTGGAAGGGTGAGGCAGCGGATCCTAACCACCCTGATGTGCTAGTTCGGGGCTACACCACCGCGCGACACAACCTCAGACAGCGAAAGAATTCGGCATGTGAGCTTTGTTATTCCCAATTATGCCGATTTAAACAAGTCAATCAATAAGGTTTGAAAATTGCTAGAAAACTGAGGGGCATTTTATAATAGCTGTTTATCAGGACCAGTTGCTTCTTTCGCTTTTTTGTAATACCTCTTAAAACACAACCGAATCGGTATTCACCAATTTAGAAAACGGAGTCCCATTCGTGGGAAGCAGTGCACAAAATGTAACCTTTCTGTAGAGGCCAGATGTCTATATGTGGTCTCTGCATTCTGTTTTTCCGCCCTGCAAACCATTCCTTAACGTGTCTTTGCGCGTAAGACTACTGCATTCCGTGGGGTCGGGGATTACTCAGGAGATGGTGTCGAAAAAGTTAATCAGCCATGCGAAGGAAGCACGCAATCCACGTGAAGCTGCGTCAAAACAGGCCTAAAACAACCCTCGCTAAAGCCGACGACACAAACGTCCCGCCAACTCGCCCGCGGATGTGAGTAGCGCACGTGTAACGATGGGTAAGCATGCGCCGCGCAATCTACACCATGCCGACCATGCTCCGTGAGTGATCACCGCCCTTCCCCCCCTCCCTCGCCGGCCAGCTGCGTTGGGCGGCTGGGCGGGGGGCGAGGCGGGTGGAGGGGGACCTTGTCCCGCACGCCAAGAAGGAACCGTTGGCTGGTAGAGGTAGAAAGCTTTGTTTTAAAAACTAAGGTCTCACCGAGATTCGAACTCGGTTGTCTGGATCCGAGGTTTGAACTGGGATGATAGCTACTATACTGCGGCGGTACGGGAGGAGCGTGGAGCAGGCGCTGCTTGAAAAGTGTTTCGAAGAGAAAAGGCATTTTGAGGAGGTAAATATATGATTTCCGAATGTGGCTCACATTTTGGAAATACGGATATATTCCCTATGTAGTTGACTTCAGACGCTGCGGGAAGAGTGACAATTGCGGAAAAAAATTGTACAGAAACGCCGAGAATTGATACCTGATGAGTAAGCATGCCTACGGCCGTTTTAATATTTTTAGTTTATATACTGAGATTTACCATGAGTGGCCAATGTGGGCAACTTTTGTGACAAATTGGCTTTCTTTAGGCCACATCGGGCGAATTTATTTCGTTTGACGTTGTCTTGATTCTATTCTGTTACCCATGATTATTATTTTCGCTATTATAAAGAATAAAGGCCTCAACTGCACCAATTACGCATTTTATGCAGATTCAGAGTGTTATATGATCGGGGATTTTTGCAATAATTTTGTGAAATTCTTTGGGTTTTTTGCATTTTTCTCTGTCTAATCTGCGCGGTTGCGGTGGGTGCCTAAACCGTGGCGATATCTTAAGTTCGTTTTGAGTATGTTGTATGGTTATTTTTAATTTTCCTTAAACACGTGTATAAAATGTACTTTATTTTGAACGTTTTATATAAAAATATGCAGTGAGGGACGACCCGCTGTTTCTGTGGTGGCTTGTCTGGGTACCCTTCTCCTTTGCGAGGTTTTGGATGGGAGAAGGGAAGACTTGTTAAACGTTGAAATTAGCCGTAAGAAGACGGTAACAGCCAAAAAAGTTAATGTTGTATCGTTGTCGAAAGAAAAAGCAGATGAAACAGTGAAATGCGAAATCAGAGTATCCTACACTGCTTACTAGCGTACCTATCGACGTCACTGGTATAAAATGAAATTGAAAAAGAAAGAACGCTGGTGTTCCAGTGAAACATTATGCAGGCCAAAGAACTTGGGCAATGCTGACAGTCGTTATTGGGAAAAGGCGGGCTGTACGGGGATGCGGGTAAAGGACGTTAGGAGATGATGTAAGGTGAAGTGAGCTTTTAGATGAGGGAGTGTTGGAAAGGTGGTGTCTTGTGGGGGTCTCTTCGGGAGAAGGGAACAGACCCATTGCTCTAAGCTGCTCGTGTCGTACCACTTGAGAGTCCAAGGAGTTCAGTGATGTGAAGAGAGGCGCCCACTTTGTGAGGGTTACTGGATAGGGTGGAATCGTTGCTGGGGAAGAACATAGACAACAAACAAGACATGAACGTACAAAATTCTGGTTGGTCAAAGTGCGCAGAAGAGACCCGAATGAGCATGACAAGCAGAATAAAAAAAGGGGGTCACGTGCCCCACGAAGAATGACCGCACCTTACGACTGAAAGAAGTCACAGTACACATAAAAAGTAGAAGTCACATGAAACACACATGTTCATATAACATTCACATGCATGGAAGCCCAACAACACCTCTTGTAGTGCGGTCGAAGTTTATTTGGTGCTGAGATTGACCTGATGTATTTAAAGGGTCGTCATAATGCGCTTTTGTTGTCGCCGCCCGCAACATTCCTCCTCCGCAGTCATAGCTCACTTAATGTTTGGGCGCGGATGACTGCTCAGAGCTAGGTGGCCGCATTTATTTAAGTTGCTGGTTATCTTTCGATGTTGTGCAGCATCTCTATGCAGTGCAAGGAACCTACCAAGTCTCCGTCAACTGAAGCATCACACAAGCCAACGGCTGCTCGGTGCAGCCACTGCCAGAACAAAAAATGTTATGGAAATTGGCGGGCATTAAGAAGTGCGCAGTGTTGCTGTGTTGAGTGAGTAAATTAAAAGGCATCGAGAAACGTGAGAGAAGCAAGGCAGGATTTTTCGTGAACATGGTATGAACGCAATGACGGAAGCATATCACACTTCCACGCTATCATAAAAGCTTGCCTATGTTTGCGTGGATGCACTCTCGAAGGTTTCTTGCAAGTAAACTGCGAAGCATTTGAATAATAGATAACTTTTCACCAAAGATCACCATAACTTTTTCCTTCCTCGCTGTGTGGCGACATTGCTGTGTCCTACAATGACCACTATTCAAACCGTAATAGCTGCTCCGCATTAGAGCAGACGTTGAAGCTTTGCGCTCTGTTGTTATCAATTTTTAGGGCGTGCTAAAAAAGCAGTATAAAGATTTCTGAATGTAATGGCCACTACAGTAAAACCTTGATATAATGAAACTATTGGATGTAACGAACTAAATGAAATTGTCCTTGAAATTCCCATAGACCCGCATGTATTTAGGGCCTCGTTTTACCCAAGCCAAAATTTCCTCACAATGGTTATATTCAACGGCTTTTTTCCCACAACGAGCATTTAAGGACCATTTTTGTATGCGTAAGGTAAGTGTCTTACAGCGCGTGCCCGTGTACGTCGCCTCCGGGATGCAGCAATTCAAAATTCGCGCTATACAGGGGCTGCGAACTCCAGCGCGCTAAAATTGCAGCACGCGCCTGGACACACGCGCCAGGGTTCGCGTCCCCCGAGCTTTCCGTAGGGTGCCTGGATGTTCCTCCGTGCATTTACAGGGATGCGGCAGGCCTGCTGCGCCGCTTCTTTGGCGCTCACAAAGCTGAGCTACCGCTGAAAAAGTTGTCGTTCGCGTGAAAAAGACGGGGAAAAAAATCTACCAAGGACGGTATCTCTGTGCAGTGAGCTAGCCGCCTGCTCGCGTGCTGCCAAATGATTATGAACGAGCTGTTTGTTTTGAATCGAATACAGTAGCGGTTCCTTGCTGTTTTTGGGGGGTGAAGCCCCTTAGGGGCTGGGGCTGTTGCGGTCTCCAGTCGTCGTCGTCGTCGTCGTAATCGTCGTTGTTTTCATGTAGTCATGGTACTAAAACACCGGAAACTTGCTTACTCCTCCAGCTACAACGTAACGCATGCTAACAAAATTAGCAGTGGCTTAGGTCGGCTATGCGAGGATATACGTAGCGTGAGCTAAGGCTCAGCTGGTTATTCTTAGCTTTTCTGGTTCTCTAGGATTAGCTTGATTATCATGCTTACTGCTGCTTCAATGACACACAAATACGGTATACGCATTATGTGACACATGTATATTTAACACATGTAAGCAGGTCCGGCGCAGCGTCACCAATCGCCCCAGAGCTAAGCTGCTTCCACAGGCGCACGCCGGTGTCGCTGCGACGCACGTGCCATCGGTTCCACACTCGGAACCCCTCGCATGATCATGAAGTGGACCGGGCCGCCACGTGCGGAACGGAGGTCGGCGAAGACTCTGGGCGCGTGGAGTGTGTGAGAGACGCCGGGTAGCGAGCAACGTTCTGTGCGCCGTGTGACGTCACTGCTCCTCGCGCATGCGCAGCACGGCTCTTCAGGAGCCCCGCGAAAACTGCTCAACCTCGGCCAGTGTAGCTCGCGCTACAAAATACCGGGACACTCGTCTACGCCGCGCGCTGCAGCGCTTAGTAATGTTTACTAAAAAAACACATGGACACTACTTTACGCCTCGCGCTAGAGAGGATCGTGCTTTAAAGACGGGAGACTTTTACAGCAAAGCTTTATACCTTAACCCTCTCGCGGTTTCATCTCTGTTGGCAAAAAGGTCAAGGCGCCAAGATTACACTTATACACTGAATGGTTCGTCCCTCACACCGTTTCACGTTAGTGTAGACGGCCCTGGATTTTTTCAAAGGAAAACAAGATTTATATAGGTACATTTGGTCATGTGCAATGACTGCGTGTATGGATAAAAAACAGCTGCAAGATTTCTTCCTAGACCGATTCCGCGCCGATTTTTCCACGTTTAATTGCATTCATCCGCTAAAAACTTTGGTCTGCGTCTACGTTATTGGCAGTAGTTTGAATTTCTTATTTCAGGTACACAGTCAGAGACGATACTGCTGCACTTTAAATTGCGTGGATGAAACTGTCGTTTCTTTTTTGATTTCTTGTTTTCGCGGGATGCTGTGAGTTTTGGTGGTGAGTACATCCTGTCTTGCATATAAATTGTCGCTACAAATGACTTTGGCTGTAATTTGGCTGTAAGAAAGTAAGGATTATAACGAAGCAATTATGCCTCCCCCTTCGACTTCGTTGTAACGGAGTTTTTCTGTATACACACATAGCCGATCTCCAGGGTTTTGGGGTCCTTACGTAACATTTTGCAACGTATGAAGTTTTACTTCTTTCCACATGTAATAATCAGTTGCCTGGCGCTGTTCCAAGGTGTGTTACCGCCATGCTATGTGTCGTGTTGCCACAGTTCCGGAATCTTGGTGCTTGTTTCCCTTTTTCACTGCGCACATTTATACGTGTAGCAGATTTCTCTAAGCAGTCGGAAGGCGATCTGAAGGGTGTCCCTTGGCGCGAAAACTGGCAACGATAGCAACAGTGAGCTCTGCTTATTGGTCAGCACGAACATGTGGATGATGAAATGACAATAACAAGCTAAATATATGAACCACAAGAGTGAAGTCCTAGTTCTGGGTTTCTCGTGTTTCTGTACTCGCGTTTTAATGTCTTTCCAAATAAATCTTGGAAATACAGAAAAGTTACCCTGACAACGCATCCAATGCAACCTTTATTGGAAAACTCCTCAGCCTAATCTCGTGGCTAGAGAGAATGATTTGAAGCTACGAATGGGATAATTCGAAGCGTTGTTTTCCGCGCAGCACGTGAAGATTCCGATTTCCAGGTTTCAAGCCGCGAGAGCTTCGCAATAACCATGAATCCCTATCAGTTTACAATTCGCGCTGTCCTGCGGGAGATAGCCCGGCCAGGGCTTACTGTGGTATTGACAGTTGCATAAATCCATACATCAAACTATGATAGACTACGTTGCTTTGGAGCGGTAGCGCAGAAGGCGGTATTCTTGCCCGTCGAATGCAGGTTAAAATCACAGTCATTTTCTGCACGACTGCAGGTGGGTGTTCCCGTTGAGTTGCTAAAGGCACGTAATGATGTCTGAAATGCCGGACTTAATTGAAAAAAAAGGAAGTGCCATAGTAAAATGCCGCAAGCCTCCGCTGCTTAACTTAACCCTATAAACGAGAGGGATTACTTCTGAGGGATGGATTTAATTTATTGAGGACTGGCACCAAAATAGTTTTTTCGTCGCCTTTTACACTTCTCCTAATTTTGTTAATGTAATAATGAAAAGACGGGGAAGCGATTTTCCCCGGGAATTTCAGTCCGCCTTCCAGAAACGCGCACGGGGACGTGGGGCACGAGCGTTGCAGTTCTAGCGGGGCGGCAGTACAGAGGAGCAGCTGCGTGGGCGAGGTCTAAGCGTCCCTCTCGAGCCGGATGAGTTCGAGGATGCCCTCTTGCATTGTCCGGACGGCTTCGTACTCGGTCAGGCCCAGCCGCCGCTTGTTGGACACGTCGTAAACGCCGCCCTTGCTCTCCGTATGCTCACCCGACGTGCCTGCGTAATGGCGGGGAATTCGAATCATTACACAGTATACGAAGCTTTTGGGACCACTTGCAGACATTTATCAGTAGATGATAGCTAATGTGATGACCGGGCCACTTTGGCGATCTACTCTTTAATACATTTTTTAGTTACAGACGTGTTCAGGAAGCGTCTATCGACCCGATGAAGCCTAACTGCGACAGCGCGCGATGCAGTTTTCCCTTCATTTGTTTCTGAGAAGAAGAGAAATCATGGCTATGGGTTGTGTCCAATTTGCTTAGACTGCTGGGGTCACTTCGCGATAAAATTTACTTTTTGCATTGAATAGCCGACAACTGGTCAGGCAGAAAATGATGGGTCAGAGCAACTGCAATTACCCCGAAGGAAAGAAATTACGGGGCCGCCGAAGCTGTCTCTCACAATATGTTACTTCTGGTAGAGTTCTAGAAGCATGTGCGTGGGTGCGTACGTTCACGCTGCAGCCGAATGGGAAGGGCTGAAATGGCAATCAGGTTTTCAAGGCAGCTGTCACCGGTATTTGCCAATTCTCTTGAGCACAAATGTGTGAACAGGGGGTGGGCGAGGTGGCGCCCTCACAGCAAAGAATAAAATGGTGCACCCACCGTCAGCTTCTCACCGCTGTAGTCCATGCGACTGACCATTCCACCTGAGGGGGTATATCTATTTAATTATTTATTGGAGTGCGAAAGGCGAGCAAGTGGCGCGCAGCCACCATGCGAGCGCTACCGAACAACGGATAAGCTACGCGGCCACAACAACAGTCAGCATTGTCCTTGTGATTGGCGTGCGCCCAATCAAGGGGATTCACCACTCGGACTGTGTAGGTGACAACGAGGCAACAGTGTGAGCCACCGCAGCGGCATCGTCATCGGCGTGAAGATTGTGAAGTGGGCGAGACATGCTGCCAGGCTGGACCACCGATCCGTTTGTCACTTCTGAGTGCCTCTCCTACTTTCCGCGTTCAACGCAATAAACCCGCATTACAATAAACCCGCATTACCCTCCCCACCCGCCCCCACATAGGCCGAGTCGCCATCCTTGTGCCAATAAAGTTTCATTCATTCATTCATTCATTTATTTATTTATTTATTTATTTATTTATTTATTTATTTATTTATTTATTTATTTATTTATTTTCAGGTGATGCACTTGGTACATGAATATAATGCATACAAAAAGACAACATATAGAAGGGATGATGAATGATGATGAATAAAAAATGGAATAAAAAATGGAAAAAAAAGGGAAATGAATAAAAAATGGGAAAAATAATGTGTAGATATACACAAAGCCGAAAGGCGATCAAAGAAGGCAAAAACATTTTCCGAACAACAAGAGCTTGGAGGTCGTGAGTAGAGTATGGACTAATGAACGCATACAACCATAAGAAGGTGGTGCTTTTGGTGCACGAACACGAGAAGAGAGAAAATTGCAGGTGCCACTACTCCTCCACAGCATGCGTATTTAGAATATCATTTTTTTTCAAGGAGCGTTTGAAACAGACCATGTACTTGCGAAAAATGTCAATAGGATAAAACCAGACTGTTAAAGGCATGAAGGCATGCTGGCATCGCCTAGCTGGTGCCAGGCTCAGTGTTCTGTCAACATGGAAGCTGCCATGTGGTCGTAGTGGTCTGCTTTGCACTCACAGGTGTACAGAGCTTACAACGCAAGGGCAGTCAAACGTGGAATGAATGTAGCTAAAAAGAAAGACCAGGTCACTCCTGGAGCGCCTAATAAATAGCTCATCAAGATTCAGAAGCTTGAGAAGCCCACCGCGCCCATAATGGCTCACTCGTGAGTAGCGACAATAAACGGTTCTAGTGAAGCGCTTCTGAATCTTTTCTAGCCGAAGGGAGGACGAAGGGCTTCAATATTCAATTCAATACTGCAGTCACTGGGAAAATCGAGCATGGGTAAAATTAGGACGCGGTAGAGTGAGACGAAGCATGATCGGTCGGTGGTTTAACGTGTGGCCTGGGAAATCACGCCAAGCGTACGGAGACACGACTTGGTCAGGTCACATGTGTGTTTATAAGTAGTTTTACATCCACCATTACAGCCAAATCACGCAATACAGTAGCACTTGTTGCAGGTTTACTGAACAGATAGCACGAAAAAATGAGCGGGGAAGTCTTACGAGTATATGATATCGCGATAGTTTTGTAGAGTTTAAGCTTTAAGTAATTGCTCTCGTACCATGCCGATACTACGTTGACGTCATTTTGAAGCAGGATGCGATCATTCGGTGAATAAGCCGCGCGATATAGCTTCATTTCATTGGCATACTGAGAGCTCGAACAGGCTCTGATAGCGGGTTGGATATCTTCAACAAAAATGTTAAAGAGAAGAGGGCCGAGTGTCGAGCCTTGAGGTACCCCTGATATCATCGCGAAAGGGCGTGAGGTGACGCCTTCATAACAAACATAACCTGCCTTTTAAACAACTGCCGAACCACTGACAGGACTCACTGAATAGACCGCATGCGGAGAATTCGCAAACCAGTAAATAATGATTAACAGCGTCGAAGGCCTTGCTACAATCAAAATATTCTGTATCTACCTGTTGGCGAGAGAGCACTGGAGGGCCGATGTCGTTTAAACAGCATGCCAGATTTGATGTTACTGACGTTCTAGGCAGGAAGACGTGTTGGTTAGAATGGATTAAAGGATGCATTGCTGCTTGAAGGTAACGATGCATGACTTTTTCGAAGACTTCGGAAAAGGACGACGAAAGGGAGATTGACCAGCAGTTTCCGGGGATAGTAGCTCTTCCGGACTTGTGCAAAGGGAAGATAGCGCCTAATTTCCAGTCTGTTGAAAAATGTTGCTCAAAAAGTGACTTACGTATGATGTGACAGACCAAAGGTGCAAAGACAACAAAACAGCCTTTAACGACGAAGCAAGGAATGCTCTGCAACCTGCCGATTTTTTTATGGGACTTTGCGGATAGCGGACACGACATCATTCTCGGCAATGCTAGGGATTTGCAATGCTGGCCCATGAGACTGGAAACCCAGTTCGCTGCCTCTGTCGGGAGACATCGAGTAGGTCGAAGGGAAATCGCGTGCAAAAAAGTTCACATACGCCTCCCGGATCAGAGAAAAAGTTGTCACCACCCTGAAGGGTTATGCTATCACCGGCGTGACGAGGGCGAACTTACCGCGAAAAGTCACGAGGAGAGTGGGTAAGAGATAATTCAGAGCAGTCGGTAAACGTCTTTTTTGTCTCGGGCAAGAAACGTTTTTGTTAAGGATCGCCATTCCTTGAAGCTTGCGAAAAAAGACGGGTCATTGGGGGCATTAGCAAGCGGTGAAAATGGCGTTTTTTTTTTTTTTTTTTGAAGCGCGCCTCGGAGCTCGTGACTGAACCACAACAGAAACTTAGTGGAGCGATTTCACCGCTTTGGGATGCGCTGATTCATAGCGTTTTGCACAATTTTGGTTAGCTCTCGGACGGCCACGTCCACACAGGGCGCTCTGTAAATAGGGGCCCAGTGAGCGCTGTCGCGAGTTTTGAAAAGGGACGTATAATCACCGTGGGCAAACTCGTGTCTTCGAATGGTACGCTCGTGACCATGAATCGTAACTACGTGAATCGTATCTACGAAAAGAGGGTGCCGCGCATCAGTGGACACAATAGGATCGGAGAATTGATCAACAACGACACAGTTGAAGTTTGTGAAAACAGTGTCTACAACGTTTCAAACAAGGTTTTGATGAGAGACAGCAGGCTGGATGTAATTGCAAGAAAAGAAATTAAACAAGTGAGCTGCTTCGAAATTTCCACTGACAATTTTTCTGCGGGGTCCCTCCAAAAACCAGGCAGAATAAAGTCACCAAAGATAAGAATTTTATAGTTTTCCGGTATTACTTTCTCTTACAAACTCTGTAAGGCTAATGCAAATAAATTATTTTCAAGAGCTGGATCTGAGTAGCGCTCGCTAAAAAGAACATTTTTCGCATTTCTAACTTTCACCTTTAGCCATAGGCATTAACTATACAGCTCAAGAGCAGACCGTCTGACAGCACAGAAAGATTTCTTCAAAAAATAATAGTCCTCCGCAATACGTTTCCCTATCACAACATAATTTCGGTCATTGGGAAAAACGGTGTATTCATCTGTAAAGTAATTGGATTAGCTTTTCTGCGCAACCCACGGACATCTTGATAGTACATTGTGAAGCTGATTCCGAATGGGTAGCATTAACGCTTAGCACTCGGTCATCGCTAAGAAACCCTTTAAAAGGGCGGCACGATCATGCGTTTGGCTAGACCGTAGCGTCATTCACTGCATCGAAACAATCGGCACTGACGCTGTAGGGTACTTGATTTTTAGTTGCGCGCGCACATCGCTATAGTCTGTAACAACGGAGTTCATAAGCTTCAGTACGTTGGGCGCAGACGTGTAAGGGCGCAAGCGCGACACAAACAAGGCGTTCCTGCCGGGTCGCCGGGGGTTCCTGAGGATGTCCAAGCTGTTGTTCGCCATGAACACATCGGCACATTTCACCTGGGCGCTCTTTACTCAAGGAGGGCCAGTTCTTGATGGGCGGAAGCAGGGAAACCGAGGACGCGATACTTTTAGACGCGGAGTTGTCCTTGCGTTGTACACCGCGTAGTGGGGAGCCTCTCCTCTCGGAGAGGTCGAGGTTAGTGCTATGAGATTGTCTTGCATGGCGGGTGGCCTTCTGTTCGCCAGCTCCGAGCGCAGCGCACGCATATCGTGTTGAAGAGACTGGATTTCTTGCGGCCTCCTAATGCAAGCGGGCGTTATCCTCACGGAGTGAGTTCACCTCGTCGGTTATGTGAAAAAAAATTAGAAGTGGCTTAGCTTGGCTATGCCAGGATATACGTAGCGTGAGCTAAGGTTCAGCTGGTTATTCTTAGGTTTCCTGGTTGTCTAGGATTAGCTGATTATTATGCTTACTGCTGATAAAACGATTTCCAGTCCAATCCAATCCAATACAATCCAAAGCAATCCAATCCAATCCAGTCCAGTGCAGTCCAGTCACTGCTCCTCGCGCATGCGCAGCACGGCTCTCCAGGAGCCACGCGAAACGGCTATCAAGCGGCTCTGGCGCAGCGTCAGACTTGGCTACGTGGCAACGGAGGCGCACAACTGGGCATGCGCCGGTGCCAGTGCGTCTGCCGCGGCTATGACGATACTCCTCTGGAATGCACAAACTGGCGAATGCGCAGACCGAATTCTCTACGCACCCGTACTCCAATTGGATTGAATTTCCGATCCAATTCAATCAAATCCAATGCTCCTCGCGCTTGCGCAGCACGGCCCTCCAAGGTCCACACACGAAACTGCTCAACCTTGGCCAGTGTAGCTTACGCTACAAAATCCTGACAGCGCGTTCAAAAGGAGCTCGCGTAACGCACCCAGGGGTTTGTCAACATCGGCCAGTTGGTGAGCGAGCGTTTCCTCGTCACGGAACAGCCGAGGCGAGGCTGCCGAAATGGCCCCGTCGATGGGACGACGTCTTCTGTGAACCTGCGTTGCTCTTCACACGCAGAACATGCGAACGGAGTCCGACCGGACGCCAGGAGTTGCAGCTCCTCCGCTGGCCAATCAATACTTTTAGAGTGGGCTCGTTTGCCGCATGGCGTACAGCGAAGGAACTGCTGTTTGCTTGTAAATTTCCGTGAGCAGACGACGCAGGTATTTTTATCGGCCACCATCTCGCGGGAGCTCCGTCGCAGGGAACTTTCGATGCTCTAGGAATTTCAAAAATGTGTGGAGGTGTCGGTGAGCACCGTGCATCCGGTTCTTTCGATGGAGAGGTTCGCGGTAGGATTAGGGGTCGACATTTTGACTGTGCGGCTGTCTTGGGACGGAGCTGTAGCGGGGTGCGTTAAATCTTCTCGGCCAACTAAGGGGCCCGGGGCCCCCTGGCCCCCAGACTACTTAACCGTAAGGTTAAAAGAACTTAACGCTGAGCCCAACGACGTCCCAAAAAACATCAACCTTGATGATTAGGCCTCGGGCACCGCTTCACGACGTTATACCTCAAAGCGTAACGTGAGCGTATAAAGGAGTCATGAAGAGAAAACCTTTTTGGTTCATTCAAAAGATTGCCTCGTTAGAATCATACTGAGACCACTTTTAATGTAAACTTCGCTCAAATAAGCTACATAATTAGGAAAAAAAAGGAATGGCCATCCGACCCACTAGCTCACTTTCCTCAACAGAACCTACACTCTTAGGCAAAAAGGACTAAAATAGGGACTAAAATACAGCCGTTAGTCTTCACAGGCGACCGTTCATCTTGAAGGGGAGTATCTGCAGCAGAGAACGTGCCGTGTGCATAAATGCGGAATAACTGTTCGTCCCTGCCGATCTATAAAGAGTAACAGGAAGACGAAACGCATGCAGTTAGTCTCTTTGCTGCGTCGTTAATCCCCTAATGGCGTCGTCGTTGCCCTTTTGCGCATATGTCTGCGAACAGTTTTACATTTCCAGAACACAAGCCATTGCAGTCAGTGGGTCCTTTAGATGGTGCCACGGGAGAAAATATTGATGTTAATTATAACGAAATCATTAAGGGTTAGTAGAGCGGCGGGTAATGGCAAGGAGCGGCGAAGCGCGATTGCCAGACGCTTCTCGGTGAGGTTATGTTGATACGCTGTGTTTCATACGATTCATGCGAGGTAATACCGTCCAATGGAAGATTTCAAGCGCATCAACAGTCACGAAAATTATTGACAATAGCAAACGTTGATTCCTAGGCGTAATGAATATGTATATGTTTAACAGACGAGAAAAAACGCAGTAGGTGCTGATGACAACTGCAAAATACAAATGCTCGCTACAAGTAAGCGTCTCGAAGTAATCTTTTGCAGTCGGTACATAATTGCCTTGTGCATCAAAGCCATGACAATGCTGCAACTGCTGTAAAACCCGGTTGCATTTCCCAGTCGCAGTCGTCTAGCGACGCGAACTTGAAGAATTCAGGATAAGGAACACCAAATTTTGTTTCGCCGATGCAGGAAAATATGGTCCGTTTCCCTACTCTGACAATCACACAGGCGACCGCTTTCACACACGATACCTAGAGTACTTAACATATGTATCGCACACTAAGAAAACACTTAGCTTGCGCTAATTTGTGCGGTAACACATGAGTCGTCCGATCGCCCAGCTACCTATGTCGACTAGGCGACGACGAGTTGATTGTTATTTACGAGAAAAAAGTATGGTTGTGAGGCTCTACTTCCAATCGAACTGAGCAATGGCCCCTAAACCTAGCAAAGCGCTAAGTGCAAGGCGCAAAACGCGGTCACGTTCGCTTGCGCAGATAGAAATTCGGGCACCAGTTGCAATCGATCTGTTGCGCTATGCACAGAACTACACGCTGTACACTTGAATGTTATCTACCGCAGCTATTACCCGGTGACGTGGCACAGCGGATAGCGCGTCGGGTTCCTTGTGTATATTTACGGGCGTCGGGGGTTCGGTCCCTGCCGGAGGTTTTTTCTTTTTTCTGCACTCTCAGCAGTTCGTCTCTGGGGAGCATCGGAACAGACCATCTGGGGTTGGGGACTAACCGTTCGTTCCCTCGCAGTTAGTCCCCAAAGGGACTAATGATTGTGGCAGAGGCAGTTAGTCCCCCAAAAGACGAACTGATAGTCCTTTTTGCCTAAGAGTGTATGATGTCATACCAGACAGCTCTGCGATTGGCGGAGGGCGGCAAAAGCAAACGCAAATTAGGCACAACTTATAAGCTTGTGGAACGAGCTATTTGCGCTTAAATGTAGGGCACATTATTTTTATATCAGTAAGAATGGTGGGACAAACAGTGGAAGTTACGAAAGCACTCGTAAACATAGAAGTACCGATGCGTATACTGCTGTTAGTACTGCACGCGCTATGATTGGTTTAGCCGCACAGGACTGCGGGGCTTTGGGGTTGTTTCAGACGACACTGGCCGATTGACGCAAGCGACGATGTCTTACGTGGCCGTATTTGTCGAGCGAGCACCATGTTTCACGAAACGATTGTCTCCATGAACAAAACAAGCGTTTTCCCGCTTAGCGGGAAAATCAAAATTTTAACCTAAATTAATTAATGTTTCAGTGAACAAAGCATCGTTTGCATTCAAACAAGCGCTTGGGGCACTATAAACCACCAACTCTTTCGAATAATAAAACTTCTGTTTTGTCTGCATGGCTCCTGGCCGCCGCATACCTGCCCCCTCCGGCCTTCTCAGTCACATGGGAATATATGTATGGGCCGTGACGTTGTGACGGCTGCTGTCATCGTCACTGGCCAATCCATGTAAGCGGGCATGTTGCAGGCCATCGAAGCAATTAAGACGCCACTTCTTTCGTCAACTAAGCCTAGAGATGCGTCAGTTATGCTGACGCAATAAGAAAAGTACTGAACAAGCGAAAGCAGCCATGAATAGCGTACGATTTTCGAAGCCCTAATCTGTCGCTCGGGGTGTCAAGCAAAACAGCTGAGCAAGCATTTCTGTCTTACCTCGGACCTGGAGCTCGTACTTGGCCGCAATGGCGTCGAGACGGGACTTGTCTTTGGCGAGCTTGGGCACCTTGATGTGCACGCTGGCCCGAATGGTGGTGCCCAGGTTGGTCGGGCAGAAGGTCAGGTAGCCGAAGCGGTCGTCGCGCGAGAACGGAAGCCTCTTCTCGATCGCCTTCACCGCCTTCACCAGCCGCGAGAAGACCTGCGCGTAGTGGCCAGAAGTGTGCTGTCTTAGGAGGCGCCACTCACTCTAAACTTTTTTTCCACCCATATACTCCCTAGAGGTTCTTTTTCGCCTGTCCTCTAGTGATCCTCCTTGTAGGAGTTTTTTTACTACATGAAACAGGGAGGTTTTGTTTACCTCCTCAAAACAGGGTGTTTTTAGGTGATAGAAAGGAGGTAGTTAGGGAGTGTTAAGAAATGTTAGGGAGAATTTAAGGAGATCAAAATAGAGTATTCTTTACTTCCTCAAGGCGTTTTTAAGTGATGTTTATGGACTTTTTAGGCGGTTGAATAGGAGCTTATTATGGCTGCCTTGGGAAGTACTTATGTTATTTTAGGGGCGTTTTGAGGAGGTTCAAGGGAAGCATTTACTTCTTTTGCATGGAGGTTTACGTTTTGTAGGCCTCGCGAGGGGAGTTTTTAGGAGGTTCAAGGGAAGCATATATTTCTTTTGAATGGAGTTTTGCAAAGCTGGGGCGGTTTTGTAGGCCTTCCGAAAGGAGTTTTTTCAAGGCCACAAGGGAGAGTTTCTAGTTCCCTGCGGGAGTACTGATTTCACACGGTTTTGCTTGGTTTCAGGTTTATTTCAAACGAACTTTCGCATACAAGTTTACATGGTACATGGTGTACACAAGGAGGCTCCGAAATAAAAACTTAGGGCGACCTCCTATAAGAAAGCAAAAATGGTAAATTGCTAAAAACACGCCAGTTAGGAATGGAAGACAGCAATAGAATGCTAGTTGAACAAACCGTAGAATTAATATTACTACAAGAACTGGAAATACGCGAAAAACAAAGATAGGCGCAAACACAACCACATGGTAAGTGAAATCATTATATAATAATAGCGGATCAAGAACGCGTCAGTACTTATCAGAACTTATCAGAACGCATCAGCACTCAGTACACAAAGTGAAAAAAATGGTTGCAGTGGTTTACAACAACAAAAAATGTCAGTTGGTGGTGAAATGAGCGATCTGTGTGCTAGTTGAACAAACTGTAGAAACAATATTACTAGAAGAACTGGAAATACGCGAAAAACATATAGGCACAAACACAACGGCATGGTAAGTGACATCATTATATAATACTAGAGGATTGAGAACGCGTGAGTACTTATCAGTACGCATCAGTACTCAGTACACAAAGTGAAAAAAATGATTGCAGTGGTTTACAACAACAAATTTTTTTTTTAATTGGTGGTGAAATGTGCGAGAGCTGTGTAACGATTTGATACTGAAAGGTAACGAGCATTTTGTAGATGGTAAAGGCACAAGAGATAAATGATGTAGGAGACAGACAGCAATGAGATGGCTATGGATAAATGAGTAATATAAAGAACGAGAAATATGCTGCGGAAAATACCAGTGAGTTTTGATAAAGACACAAATGCGCCAAGAAAAGTGACCCAGTCTGAGGGGTTAATTGCAAGGATATAGAACAGAATGGGTGGTATCGCGACAGCTTCTTCAGAGTGAGAAGAAAAAGCCATGTAATTCGTGTTTTTCCGATAATTTTGAGTTGATTCATTTGGCACCAGTTGCCAACATTATTTAGATAATTGTTTCAAGTTATATTAGTTGGTTAATATTATTGCTTCACTAAAAGATAGCTGTATTATCAGCATACAGAAGGGCCCATCAAATATCCCCTGTTCAGTAAAAAAAAGAAAACGTCAGAAACATAATACGAAATTCTTTAAACTACTATCCAATGATTACAGGATTGAAAAAAAAATAAAATATTGGTGAGGGATATTGATGCGATAAAAGTTAATTAGTTCTAAATCCTTCACACGTGGTTTGGTGCTGGCAAGGTCCAAAAAGGCATGTTCCACAAACGTTAGAGCTCTGTGTGCCTTCTTGGGATATTGAATGTTGAAAACCCAGAACGATGCAAACAGACTACACAGTCCTCCCAGTAAAGATGATGCAGTCAAGACACTCTGGCCATCGATGCGGAGGCTAATTTCCCCTTTCGCGGAATGCAGGCAGGGAGTCAAAGGAACATCTACCTGAAAAAGCAAAAAAGAAAAAAAAATGCCCCACATGTAAAATTCAAAACAGACACTATGGTTAAACGAACTTAATAATTCGGCACAGTAATAAAATAGTTATGCCAGGTTCCCTGCGAATTTCAGTACTTAAATTAGGAATGCAAAGGCTTCATAAAACCAAGTGCCAGTACATTAACCATCGTGGCTTTTGCAGCAATAAAAAAGATATTACTTCCGCACAATATACTCGAGCACAACTTTAAATGACAGTGAAGTTAAAATGCAAGTCTCTCTAGGTTGATAGATTAGCTCACGGGGAACACTATTATACCCCTCTTACACCTGGCATTTTTTTTTAAATAAGGTTGAAACTAGCAAAAACACGTTTTCACCGGAAGGGCTTAAGTGGCCTGACGCGCACAACTTCTTTCTTGGCTGCCGCTGGATGGTGCTACTCGCCCATACTTGGGGTGGCAGTACCGCTTTCCAAGGGAGCATGCGAGCTACGCATGAGAAAATCGTTCGACGCCAAAACTTGCGAGGCCTCAAAAGGCCAATGTTCTTCTTCAGTGAAGCGTAAATACTGATCACAGGTCCAATGGAGAAACATTTTGCTTAGTGGTCTCGAACGGCAAATGACAGGGGAGTTTGGGGAAGCATGAGCGATTTGACCGGAACTGACCAAACTGCTTGGTACGTGGTAATGTTGTATTCAGTTGCTTGTATACTGCTATTAATCACCGCTGCTTCACTTGCTTCCGGTTTATCCTGATGCAAACAGCGACTGCAGTCGTGTTTGCGTCACGCTTGATGAGCAGTTGAACAGCGATTTCTCAGCACTTAAGGCATCTTGGCACTAAATCAATGCTGAAATGGCTATGCGGAGGTCCGACTTCCGTTTGAAATCAACTTGCTGGTTGTCTTCAATGACCCTTTAACAACAAGTTACCCTTATGCCTCATCACTGCAACCGATTGTTCCTCCGTGTGGTGCAAAGTGTGTTAGTGTGTAACGTGAAACGAACCGTTTCTGTGATTTGTAGGACTGATTCTGCTATTAATTACTGCAGTGACAACAAGCTATGAAAGAAAATCCCGCCATATCCATGAAGTGAATGATGATGAGAGGGGCGAATCTAAAATGCTTATCAGCAGGCAATGTGACGCATTAAGTGCAAGCTGCTTTCATAGTGTGTGCATTGACATTAGGATATGGCCCCCTGGCAGAATGATGCGCTGCGCGAGATTTTGCCGTACCTAAAAGGACAGGCAACTCATTTTTACGGAGTATAGGATCTGTAAAAGGGTTGCGAGTTGGGCGAGTTGGTAATTATGCATTGCGAAAAATAAACTGCGCGCAAATTAACGAGGACAAGAACACATGAAGACGGCACAAGCGCACACTCGCAACTAGTTTATTATTGCACAATTCAAAGCTTTATATGCCCAAGCGCCCAATTGCCGCGCCCCCAATGCGTCACAGTTCCCGGCGCACTCAGCCGAAAATACTAAAAAACCGTAACAACAAAACCACAAAACGAACTTTGAGGCGCACGAAAGGCGAAAAATCAGCAAAGATAACCGCATCATACATGGATTAAGACCCCCCTCCCACCCCCAACACGCATTCCCAGAAGCACCGAAATAGCGCTCAATGTGCGTCTAAATATGCGACTTCTCGATTAAGCAGGGCGATAGAGGGATGACTGACACATTCGGAACAAGCTTTTCTGATGTGGCTGGCTTCTACAATTTCTCGCGTTTGCTGGTTCTTATGTCGCAAAAGGATGGCTGTGCGCTCAAACACAGGGACACAATCAGGTCTGCATGCGCGGCAATGAGAAGATAAGTGGCTCAGGTCACGTTGAAAAATGAAAAAAAAAATATATATATATATATATATATATATATACGGTACTTTTAGACGTCGTACGCTCGAGTTTGTGACAACGTACCCGTGTGCGGCTCTGTCCTGAAGTTCGGAGAAATGCAGGCGGGTTGTGTTATATTTCTCGTCTTGCATTACGCTTTCTTTTATATATTAGCGCCCTCTTCCCCGACCTCTCTACTTTCCTTACCGCTTCCGTCTGACTGCGCTGATTTTCGCCAGCACGAAGTAACCGTCACGTTGCTTTGAAACGACGCCGCGCGCGACAAACGATTTTACCTCGAATGCCCTGTTACAAACCAGCCTACAAAAGAATGCGAACGCATACCCCAAAACCCACAAACAAGTAAAATAATACGAGTGTGCGCTTTTTTCTTTGCCCGTGCGCGTACGAGCGGTGAGCGGCACGGGTACCCGGGTACTTCGCTGTTAACCCTATCCAAACGTTTGACAAACGCATCGACTGATGAAAGACCACTTACCAGAGAGCTGTCCACACCTGTCGCCGTATCCAAATGCTGTTTGCGGCCGTTCCTCGTGTGACAGGGGCACATGAAAATCTTTCCACCAAATGGCACTACTAGTCCTTCACAAATAAGAAAAAACGACGGCCCAAGGCGAGGCTTGAAGCTCCGGCCGCGCCGAGTCACCGGCCGCGCTGCGTTGATAGCACAGATGTTGTATACATCCGGGCAGCCAGTCGTGCCGCCAGGGCAAGTTGAGTCGCTGCAGTCGGGTGCGTTGGCGCGCTGGCACGGGAATTTAAATCATGTATGTATGCGCAAGCAAGCGAAGCAGATGAACGTTGCAATTGTTTGCAACGGCGAGAACTACCTCTTCGTTAGAAGCAGAGTTTGACACCACCTATCGCCAAAATAAACAGATTGAGACAACACGGCCGCGCTCTCTGCCTGTGATCGCGCTGGTTGAAGCATCTATACGGGTATACGTACGGTATTGGTTTTGTAGCTGCGTGCAACCGTTGCGTCCTGCTTACTCGTTCTAATTAGCATTAGGCCACGGTTGAAGTGCTGGTGCACGGAGACAACAGAAGACTAACATGGCGACCGCCCGCTTGAGATGATTACCTCAGATAGGGCGTTTATTGTGGACGTGGTAGTATACAAGGAACCGAACGCCATCTCACAAATGGTGTTAAGTCGTTCTAAATCCTCCCTTTTGCTACCCGGATGGGCAACGGTACTACCGTGGAGGTTCGTCCACTTCTTTAGATCATGCCTAGGGAGTACATTTTTTGCTATAGGTACTTTTCAGGGCACATTACTTGATTAAAACTCCATTTCCGGCTAGTTTGCGTTTACAGTGCTGGTTCCCATTCGGCCTCACGGAAATACATTGATGCACGTCATTGCACCAAAAGGCGCTTGCCCCCTACATCAGTAAAGTCAATACTGCTACGCTTTTGAGATAAACCACAGCCTTTTGAGTGTAGGGTAACAACACCCTGTCATCCGCTCCTTACCAAGGAGGATAGGGTTGACGCCAGGCACCACCTTCTTTGCCCAAAGAGCCATGTAATGCTGTCGCCTTAATAAAGCGGTAGCCCACGAAAGTCTCAGCTCGCAACGTGTATTACAAGGCGCCCTTCGTGCTTACAGGAGTTCGCGGAAACCTCAGTTGGGAACTGCGACTGAGTGCGGCGTTCATAGGCGTAGACGGCGCCAGTTAACTTCGGGATTTCCCGAGGTGACGTGACGCGTGCGCAATAAATCGGACGTTTATTGAACTTTTTCTGACACAAAGCACCAGGGAACATTCATGGCTACGCCAGATTATGGCTTTCAGCCTCGAAATTGTCGTTGCCTGGGTACCTGCGTGTCGGAGAAGGATATCGACACAAGAGATTTCAACTTTATGTTACCTCAAGCGTTCTACGATTTTTAAAATGTTCTTGATAATATCGCGGTTTCGAACGCGGTAACAATATTGTCTTCGAACGCTGGTCAGCAGTCAGATTGAACAGTGCTCACGGCATACACAACGTCCATTTCCGATAAAAGTTCGAAATGAAATCAACGCGGTTCGGCAACTTATTCGGTCTCTTTGTGAATGTAAGAGCTACACGAAAATTAAAAAAAAAATATTTTGCGACACAGAATTATCTGGAACAGTAAATAGTAAGACCAACATAACACTTGGCAAGTAGGCGTGTGTTGCGAAAGTGTGGGCAAAGTCTTATGCACAGCCACAAATGTAGTTGATCTACAGGTCAGGAGGCTAATCAGGTTTTAAGAAAGCCAAACTGTCAGCACCTCACAGGCGTACCGACTGCGAACACTTACATGGGGATGGACCAAGGAGGTTTTAACCTCCTTGGGATGGGCAACCTATCGCTGAGCTGTACACACGCCGTTAAAAACTGCCGGCTCCTCTGCTGCCTCGCTTGGCCGCTTGTTTACCCGCAGGCTTGCCCAGTTCGAAGTTTCCGTCCCGCATTTCACGAACTCGAGGACGATATCTGTGGAATGCCTACTGTAACTTCAATCTGACTCATTTGTTTGGATGAGAGCGCGAATAGGCGAAGCGGGGTCCTTATGACAAAAGAAAAGCAGGTAACCGTACTGCTTCTGATCGCATATTTTCTAATTCGAAGCCACTCAATATTGAAACCGGCATTTCAATCGTCTAACATTATGGTGTTTTAGTGTTTGTACCAAGGATGACATTTGCTAAACTAGTGATGTGGCTTGCTCTGTATTAATGGTATAAAGTAAGCTATGAAAGACCTAACCTGCCAGCCAGCATATATGTATCCGTGGTACGAACACTTTCAATACCGTCATTTAAAACCGTTATTTAACTCCTCCTCTGTTACTTGCTCACATATGTCGTGTTACTCCACTCCTTCTTTCATTGCCTTGGACTTTGAAACTGTGATAAATGACGAAAATTTAAGTAGTTCCACTCGACGTGGAAACTCACGAAAGTGCAGAGCAGTGATTCGCCAGAGAGTCTGTGGCGCCATTATCCACTCATTGCTACCACCTATGACGCGCTTCCCCCTCCCTGTCTCACTCTTTTGTTGATGAATTTAACAGAGGTTTGTCCAACGCAATTCAAATTTCCCGCCTTTCGGCTAGCGCGCCTTCTGCCTGGAACAGCACGAGCGGGAGTTATGTTCTTTTTGTGCTTGCTTTCAAATCACACATGCCCCAGCCTTGCCGCGCAGTTTTAAACGCGTATCTTCTGCGTGCACTTTTTTACGCTTACTATCGTGAAAATCAACCCAACGAGCCTTCCTAACTAATTGAACGCGGTGGCTTCCGGTTATTTCCACAGATTTTTCCCCATTGTACCCGCAGTTTTCTTTCCGCTAAATAATGGGGATATGTATGACAAGTGCCGGCGGTTCAGGAGTTTCCAGCGGTTATGACTATTGTAGTATCCGGAGTTTCGGTTTCGGTTTCGATGTCAAAGGGCTCTACCACCAGGGGGCTAACCTGTGACGTGAGCCAGTGTATATATTTGATGTCACTGAATAAATTACTCTCTTTGGCTTGACTCTTCGATTCGAGCGTGCGTTTCCTGCTTCGCCCTTCGGGGCCGTTGCGGACGCGACACTACAACTATATAAGCCGCTCGTTTTTCGAAGCGTCTGTGTTGCGCCGGGTCCCTTATGTCGCTGCTTCACCTGATTGCGGCGGTAGCTGGAAATCGTGACAGCGAACGAGCAGCAATGACAAGGTGGGAAACTAAAGTGCTCTTCACTTGAAAGGATACTGAAGACCGATTGGCGGATTTTCAAGAATGCGTGATCGTCTCAACCCCCTCTCTCGCGAACTTCAGGCTCCGGCCGAGCACGCTTTGCTCCGGCGTTAGAAGCCCGCAACGCGACGGTTCTCGTCCGCTCCTCGGATAGCCTGCAAACCTTGCTTTACGTTCTAAGCGTCACACTGGTCCTATTTGCTCGCTTCAGAGGTGGCTGCCTGTCCCTATTTTCTTTGTACACCAGTGTCGACATAATTCAAGCTCCTTCCTCTGTTGCACCTACTCAGGACTACAGTCGTTTCCCAGTACATTTCCCGCTGAAAAGCGGGTAGCGGGAGTGTCCAAGGAGCGTGGCCTTGAGTTCTCATTATAGCAATCGCTTCCCGAGCGACGGGTTACATTTTAATGAAAAAGCTTTCAGAGTTGGACCGACAGCGTCATGTAAAAAAACTAACGCATTTCCCCGTAGACCGTTCGGTCGGCCGAGGAGCTCTGATAAGATCTCCGGACAAACGGCGCTCGCGTGAGACCGGGCCTTCATGGTGTCAAAACAATTACCTGAAAATCACGAGAAAGGAGCGGGTCTAGTTGCAACTATACACGCATTGATCATGTAGACAGAGTACAACAGTATACCTTTACCTCATAAACCACGTATCGGTATACGCTAAAATCGCTACTAGAGGCGTTTACTTAGTACGCCGAAATTCTCGTATGGGTTTTTTCTTCGTTTGCAATTCATATTTTTGAAGGTTTCAAGGAACACTAGACGCACTTTCAGCACAGGATGAACGCACTTTTAGCGAAGGTTTTACCGCACTTTTAATGGAGCTTAGTTGTGAGAAAGCTTTGGCTCTTCTCTCGACAGTCTTTAGAAAGAGGGGGTAAAGTTTTTTTTGTCGAGGTGAGCCATCCGTTGCTCGCGAAACAATAGGCAAAAACAAGGAAAGGAGTTGGTCTACTGGCCTCCCTGATGTTGCCGCCCTTCTGCATGGAGATGATGCGCAGGTGGTCCTCCTCGTTCACCCACACCAGGAAAGTCTTGGCGTCGTTGTGGAAGATGCCCCTGCCCGTGGGCCAGAAGCGACACGAGTTGGCCGCTTGCAGGAAGCGGTCCCCTTCCTTGAAGAGGAAGTGGTCGTCGATGAGCTGCTGCTGGACATCCTTTTGCATGCCCTTGAGAGGGTAGTACGTGCCGCTCAGTTCGCCGTCAAGGGAGCGCAGTGCGGCCGTCACTTTCCGCTCCATCTCCTTGTACTGCGACTCGGTCAGGCACGGGTTGAACGGGTAGCCCTGCAGAGAATGGCCAGATGGCGCTGCTGAAAGTCCCTCGCGCAGTGGCTTTGGTGTTACGTTTGAAGCGCAACAAGAACAGAAGCTGTTTTTTCTGGACTGTTTTAATGAAAGTCTTATTTCAACCGTCTAAGCGCCGGAATAGCTGTCTGTCTGTCTGTTTGTCTGTCTGTCTGTCTGTCTGTCGGTCTGTCTGTCTATTGTTTGCCCGCCCATCCGTCCGCCCGTCCGTCCGTCCGTCCTTCCGTGTGTTTGTCGGTCTGTTGTGCCAAATGCGAGTTCGGATTTCTGAGTAACGGTCGCCAGTGTTCCGCAAGACTAGTGTTAATATATCGCCATGGTCGACAAATGTGCTACCGCAGGATGGCGGTAACACATTCACAACACCTACTGGGGCACTATGTTTGATGGAGCAGGCGTTTCTTATAGCGCTTTCCATTGGGCGAACAGGAGCACTTCTAACTGCACCCAAAGTGCTCTCGCGAGTTCTGGCGTCTTCCAGTGGTCGGGCAGGAACAGGGGCGTTGTGTTTCATTGGTCGAGGAGGAGCACTTTTTTGGCGCCGAGAGCAGCCGAGAGCAGTTCTCGGTGCTCCGTCGCCAGCGGCGGAGTAACAGGGAACGCCGAGGAAGTCACATGACCTCTTTTACGTCATTTCTGGTTTTATCCCCGGGTGGCGGAGGAAAATGGCGGAATACAGCAGCCGCGATAGCCGCTCAGTGCGTACGGCAGCAGCTAAGCGCGGCCGTCTGGACGATGCTGCTACTTTTAGATGATGAAAGCACCACAGATTCAAGCGCAAACTCATCATCGGACAGCCGCAGCAGCAGCGACGACGACGACGATTTGACATTGAGTGAGTTTATGTTCGAGCACCTGTTCACCCTGCCGGAGCAGCGACCGAAGGTAGAGTCGTACCTGGAAAAGACGGCGGATGCTGTTATGGTTCGCAGCTAATTTTTGGGAGATACGATGGTGACCCTATCATGGACATGAACATCCGCTGGGCTTCATTCGTCGCCATGCGGAAGGCAGACACAAAACCACCGGCACGTTTCTGGCAAAACTGGCGAGGAACAGCGTGCGGACAACACGAGCGTGCGAAATGCTCCGGGAAGCGAGAGCGGGAAAAGTTTGGTCACATGACTCTTGACATCGCGCCCTCTCCCTCTTTTCACTGATCCCGGAGCAGCGCGAATGTTTCATTCGCCGAACGAAAGCACACGTCCCCGTTACTCCCGTGTGCTGCTCTGGCTGCTCGCTCCACTTGCTCCTGTTCTCCCAATGGAATTCGCCATTAACTTGATGTATGAAGAAAGCACACCTTTGTCGACCTTTGCATAGTTTTTCTGTATCATCGCCCTAAAAAGCCGAGTTACATAATTCTGTCTTGCCGCATTTTTTGTTATGTTATGGGAGAGTCGGTGTTTGCGTGGAACGAAGTCGCGGCAGATGTTTCGTAGTAGTAGTATGTTCGTGTTTATTGGTACAAGGGTATCTATGACTAAAGAGCGTCAATACTATATTAAGTGGTCCTTCAATGTCAAGGTTTGGTGTTTGAAATATGTATGATATGAGTATGCTACTTTGTTAAAAAAACTATATATGGCTGTAGAGAGCAGCAGACTAAAAAATTCAGGTGCTTATTATGGCGGGTGAAAGGACTATGGCTGAGATGTGATAACGCCTGGAACCATAGAGCGTGCTGCGCTGCCCTGTGCGTACAAAGAGATAATCGGACTTTCTTTAAAGATAAGACGGTCTAAGGTCACGCGCTGTAGAGATGAGTTTTAGGAATCGCAAGTGTGGAAGATAATTTCAATACACTAGTTTGTAAGCATTAGTTTATTTCCTTAAATAGTGATGGGCGTAGCAGAATGTTGTATGTGTAGATTCTAGTGAAGTGTCACTTTCTGGCGTCATTGTAGCACGTGCATTCAATCAACACGCGGAGCATGGCGAGGCGTTCCCCACACTTGTGGCCAACTGGATGTAGTGTGCCATTCAAAAGATTAGTGTACGCAGCGTAAGTGTGGTCTATTCGCAGTCTGCAAATGGATACTGCCCTGAATCAGTCGTGTTTTGTAGTGACGTATTGTACTGTCCGGTTTTATATGTGTAGTTTGTTATGTGATTCTTTCATCTCTCCCGCCATAATTTGCGGAGTCTCCGTCGTATAACCGGTTTCATGTGCAGACACGGCAGAGGACGTTTGCCCACGCCAGTGCGAAGTGCAGCTGCCGCAGCAAACTGGACGGCAATTTTGTTTCCCCAAAATGTGCTTGGCCCTAGCACCCAGCACACTATTATCATCATGTTCGAAGCATAGGCCGACATTGTTTTGATAATTACCCAGTTTAAGACAGGGTTTTGCTTGGTATTTTCAACTCTAATGCCATGACGGCATTGAGAGAGTCTAAATTTAACAGACTGCTGCGTGTTCGTTTCTGTGCTGTGCTCTACTGTAAATGAAATGCCGTGAACTTCTGCTGTAACCAATTGTTCGCATTCTGTGTCCTCAGCTAGTAAAGTTAGTGCCATGTGTAGCGCATGAGATAGCAGAAGCGGACTTTGAGGCGTCTCTGTAAAATCGGGTGTGTGAGTAGGTGTGTTGTAAGTGTAGAAAATGCTGTAAAAGAAGTTCTTTCGCTGCGTTTCTTTTTCGATTTGTTTAAAAGATACACCACAACACAATGAACACAGGAGCGACAAGAAACGAAAAGGTCGGTGGGAGCCGTCTTGTATATTTCGTTTAATGAGACCCAGAGTTCCTTTACGTATGCGTTCTTTCGCGGGGTGAAGGGCGTGGTGATGGATGGACGGTTGAAAAAAGATTACTGGCCGACTTTTCCGCGATGATAGAATTTCACGAATGATGAGTTTACGATGCCACTTAAGCGAATACATTATTGATTTATCTGTGCGCCGGTGCTTTAAGTACCACTCCTCGAACTCAACGTGCATGCTTTGGATGGGGCTTGTCCGAAACGCTTCGGATGCAAGGCGGGTTCCAAAAGTGGAAAACTGGATTTAACATTTTACAGCTGTTTTAGTGACGGATCCACATACGATACTGCCATAGCCCAGGCGCCATCTCACCAAGCTCTAAGGACGCACAAGGCACGTTTTATCTGCTCCATATGACCGGTGGGTGAAGACATTTCGTGTATTCAATGCCCTGGTGCCTTTATTCTTTAGTTGATGTGCACAATAAACGTAAGCTTATTGTTTAGCACAACAAAAAAATTATGTTCCGTTTTAACACAATGGCTACACCATTCGGAATAAGATCAAGATACGGCCTCACGTCATGGTTCCTGGAGAACCAAACACAAGTGATATTTTCAGGATTCACCTTAAGGGCATTCTCATCAGACATCGTGACAATCCTCTCAACGCCCAGTTCATTCTGTCGCCCACAAATAGAGAGGTTCGATTTTAAAGCAAAGCTTTCCACCTCTGCCAGCCAACGATTCCTTCGTGGCGTGCGGGAAAAGAACTCCGAACGCGGATGAGGATAGGGAGTGCGGTTTTCACTCCCGGAGCCCAGTGTAGATGACGCTGCGATAAGGCGTCATCTACAGCGTCCCCCACGCGCAGCGGCCTGCTCGCATCGGCGGGAGCGTCGGAGGGACGGATTTGTCGTCTGCTTTAGAGACGGTTGTTTTTGGCCTGTTCTGGCGTGCTTAGCGTCTATTGCGCGCTTCCTTCACACATCAACTTGTTTGACAGCACCTCCTGCGTAATTCAGACCCGACGGAATTAAGTGGCCGTATGGCAAAGATACGTTAAGGATTGGTTTGCATGGCAGGAAAACAAAATGCAGAGACCATATACAGACATCTGGCCGCAAGAGCAACGCTACCTTTTGCGCGCTGCTTGCCACGATTGGGATTCCGTTTTGTAAATTGGTGAATACCAATTCGGTTGTGTTTTAACAAGTATTACGAAAGGAGAAAGGAGCAACTGGTTGTGATCAATAGCGAATATAAAAGTTCCCTCAGCTTTTTTTTCAATTCTCAAACTTACTAAACTTAGTTTAAATTTGTATAAATGGTAATCCCTAAAGTTCACATGTCTCCCCCTTCGAAAGACGCTCCCCTGCGTCTTCTCTCACTTCCGACTCATGGCCGGTCTGCAGTGGCGGCGCCTTCCACCGCTATCTCTGTTACGCTCTTTGTAGAGCCACGTGTGTGAATTCAAGTGACGTCGCTTGGACAATTGTGTTTAAAGCTTTGCTTTCCAACCACCTTCACTGCGTAGATTGGAGTCAATTATTTTTCCTTGTTTATTGCGGCTCGATACTTTCTGCTATGTGGATGACATCTGAAGTTTCGTCGGGAATTTCGCGCATGAGGTGCATGCCATGTTAAATGTGTTAGAAGACTGCGGCATAAGTCTTCCAGCCCACGTCTGGACAGCCCATAGTGTATAAGCAACAATACTTGGACTTGAAACTTACAAGTCGAAGGGCTAGTACACTTTTAGGAGATGCAATATTATATCTGGAAATATCTTTCCCTCGTGCATCTGTATGTACTCTTGAAAAACTCGTTCAAGTTTTATTAAAATTTTTATCAAATATTTGTTTCGTGCTCTTGTTCCACCAAATTATTTTTCGGGCAATAAAACGTTACGTATTCACTTCACTTAAAGCCGAGACACCACACGGCGCGCCAGTCGGGCTCGCATGCCGACTCCGCTTGTTGCGTTCCGAATATTTCGTCAGTGGACCATTATGAATCCAGGAACCACTATGAAACCGCGCTGTGTCGGTGATGAAGCCCAGGGGGTTTTGTTGTACTCATTGCCGTCGGATGCGCGAAACGGCGTTCTCGCTGATTGTGCTTGGTGCGGCCTTTGAAGACAGACACGTTCAACTACAATAGAAAATCGAGATTTTTCTCTGTTGTGCTATACCTTTGCCTATTACTATTTGTAATTATCTTACCCAGACATGTACCCAAAACCTGTAATTAGTAAGCTAATTGATTATTTATAGCTAATTATATAAATTACAGTGTTCCTCACTGTTTACTAGTGGCCTCCAAGGCAGGTGAGCTTGAGCTAACGTCAAGAACGGGATGTATTTAACTTTCGCCCCTTATTCATAAATGTCTGTTTTCATAAATAAATACCACAATTAGGAACAGGCACAGTGTATAGTATGTGCTGTATATTTATAGCACTAGAAACAGCGTTCATGAATACGCTCGCCAATGCTATGGCAGCTTATCAGAAATACCGATCTTGTGACTTCTTTATTCTTCACCCCTTGTAGAAGACGGCGCTATTCATCGTCATTTCATTATACTATTCAAGAGCTGTCACATGCCCTAGTGGCTCCGCACCTCACCCCGTTTCTAGCACGTTTCAATAAAGTCGCATTCTAAGAAGACGTCTCTCTCCGCTCTCTGAACATCGTGATGCAGTTGTGGGGGCCAGACATCCAACCCCACCCTTCAGCAGTGCACACGGGGCTGTGAGAGCCGTCCGACGTGACCTTAGCCTCGAGACCTTAAATGGACCCTGCAGCACTTATAACTGACTATTAGGAATGTATTTTGGGCAGAGTGTATTGTCCCAAGCAATCTCCTCCCGCAAGCAATATATATCCATCACTATATCCGGAGTTAGGCGACGAAGCATAGAGTTTCTTACAACTTACTAAGAAACTCTATGCGACGAAGGCTGTGCGCTTTCTCCCGGAGAAGGGGGCAGCTCGTGACATTCTCTTTAGGAGGTCTTCGACATGTCACAGGCCTGGGAATTTTATCGCTTTTTCCGCGACGTGGAAAAGCGGCGTGCTTGGTGACTAAGCAGGCATTGGTGCCTGTTCGCAAGCAAGCGCTCAGGCTCGTAGCGCGTTTTTGAAGCAACAGACGCTTGTTGTCGAGTGGCATGGTTGAAAGTAAAGAATTGACTTCGTCACTACAACTCCGCGTGCACACTAAACGCACACACAAACAAAACTGTACCTATAAGTTCAGACATAGAAGAAATTGCTGCACAGCGTTGACGGCGGCGCACCGTCACCGACAATGCGAGATTTAAAGCGTGACGTTGACACGCAACAGCCAATAGGACATTCACCACTGTAAAAACGTAATTAAGGCGGTGCATAAAGAGGGAAGCTGAAGAGACTGCGGTTGGGTTTCCCGCACTTTTCCCAGGGATCTGCGACCTTGTTGCTTCACGTTGACGTGTGAAATTTGCCTCACACATTCTTGGCAGTTTAGGTAGCACTCACCTAATCACGTTCTTATGGGACTTGCTAACTCATGACCCGAGGGCTTGAAAACCATCATACACCAATACGAAATGTTTTGCAAATTCATCTAAATGTTTCAACGGCCTAGTTGGTTTCTTTAGAAACGCAGCCCATCTTTACTGAAATAAAAAAAACGAGAAATCTATTTTCGCATATCTAATTTTCATTTGAGGTCGCTAGCGGCCTTCCATGCGATAGTTTTTTTTTTATTTCAGTATCGAAGGGACATATTTATCTAAAATAAGCGAACTGGGCTGTCATGCATAAATAGTTTTACAAGTTTTAGCATTCGTGCACGATGGTTTGTTAGACTGTGGGTCATCAATTAGTAAGTTCCATACAGTCATGTCTGGTTAATATGGACGCCTCCGTTCCCCAGAAAACTTGTCCAATGTGAGGCGTCCATAATAACAAATAGAGGTAAAAAACACAAACATTAACGAATATTCGTTTAAGTAAAGCTCGTTTCAGGAAGAATCGTTTAAGGAAACATAGGACCTTCCTCCGTTCGTTTACACTTAACACCAGCGATTGCCTCCACCGAACTGATTTCATTTCATTTCATTTCATTTCATTTATTCAACCTTAAGGGCCCGAAGGCATTACATAAGGAGGGGCGTACATCGAAGTCGGAAGTTTCATAACAAGGTAACAATATGAAGGTACACACTGATTACAAGAAATAAAGAAAGAAAAAAACTAAAATAACACGCATAACAACACATGAAAATACATTATAGGCGATCAATTCTGCGAACACAGTAAACACACAACTATAAATGCAACAGGTAAATGGGCTGTTAGGACGTATCATTTGTATTTTGAAAACGGGTTAGTTTATCGCGAAATATTTTGCGGTCTCTGCAAGAAACAATGTTATCTGGTAGTGCATTCCAAACTGTTATGGCATGGGGGAAAAATGAGCTGCCCATCGCCGCCGTCCGGCATTTTACGGTCATCAAAGGGTGCGTATGGGACAGGCGAGATGATGTTCTTAATGGGCATTTTAGGAGAGGATGTCCCGATCTGCTAAAGTAATAGAAAGTGTGAAGGAGGCATACACGAGAAGTTATGCGACGTGAAGCGAGCGATGCGAGTGACAAAGTTTGTTTTAGTGCGGTTACGCTGATCAGAGAAGCCTTGCCTTTTATGCGCAGCGAATATTGCTACGAACCATATATGACCGTCCTGCTATCTTGAGCCTCAGGACTTGCACTTTCCGGCGTATGGCCTGCTGGGAAATCTCGTCTGATGGAGAAAGGGTGTCACCCTGTCGTCACTACACCGATCACGAATGTTCTCGAACTCATTCGATGGTACTAGAAGGAACAGCGTTCCGAGATAAATGCGTGCTTCAGCTTTGCATGCTTCGGCAAAAGTGAATTCCTGGTGCGCGTTGGGGCCTCGGGGGTAACCAGTAATCTTTTATGTTTTTTGCTTTGTGGACCCGTGTCCCTAATGACGGGAAAAAAACGCGTCTATTTACCCGTTTCGTCCCCAAAATAGCCGTCCATAGTCCAGACTGCAGGTTTCTATATTAACGGAGCAGAATAGCATGGCGAGAGACCGGTCGCGAAAATTTCGTCCATATTTCGGGTTGTCAATATTAACAGGGTCCATATGAACGAGACATGACTGTATCTGTACTTCTTAAAGCGTGCTGCAGGGTCCCTTTAATTCGTCCGCGCTCACCTCGAGAGAACGCGCGCATCTGATGCGGGTGGATACGACGAATTCGTTGGACGGGTCGACGTTCTTGAACGTGCTGAGGTCTCCGAAGTCGGTGGGCGGATGCCGGTCGGTGCGCTTGAAGCCCTTGTGGTAGTCGTCGATAACCGGGTCGAAGAGCTCGGCAAACGTCCGATACGATTCCGCATCCGGGGCGTACACGCCCACGCCGCTGTCCAGGTTCTCAACGCCTGCGATTTAGTCAAATGTGCTCTAGGGCTATCGCATTTGCACGATTCTAACGTTAGCCCATTTAGGGGCGATGCCCCTTAGGGGCTCGGACTGTCGGCGTCTCCTGTCGTCATAGTCGTTTCATGTAGTCACGGTACTAAAACACCGGGACACTCGTTTTCCAATGCCTCGCGCTAGAACGTAACGCGTACTGCGAGAATACACCTGGACACCCGTTTTCCAACGCCTCGCGCTAACGCGTGCAAAAAGAACACACCGGGACGTCCGTTTTCCAACGCCTTGCGTTCGAAAACGAATGCACTGTTATCTTTGCACATTTTGTTAAAGTACATATCTTATGCTTCATTGTCTGTGGTACTTTCTTAAAGTTTGTATGATATGCTTCTTCTGTTACTCTACGTGAATAAGTAATCGGAATTTCATTACACTTTTCTGTGCTTGCTGCTACTGCCTTGTATGTGGTTTCCAGGGCTTTGTCAAGCTGCTAAGGCAGCTTATACTGGGTAAACCACACCAGTTACAGGGAAATAAATAAACTCATCTCAACTCATCTCCTTGCGCAAAAACGCGCATTCAGCGAACACACAGGGACGCTCGTTTTCCAACTTCTCGCGCTAGAACGCTTCCAGATTCAAACACAAGGAATTTTACAGCAGGGCTGTATACCTCTACCCCCCACAAATTCATCATCTTGGTCAAAAACGCAAAGGCGCCACGATTACACTTATACACTGCCTGCTTCGCCCCTCCTAAGCTTTCACGTTACTGGAGATGGCCCGCGATTTCTTTTTTGTTGTTCAAAGTAGCCATCTAATTTGTGTGTGCGTTACAATTGGTCTCAAAACCGAAATCGGCGTCAAATCGGCCAGCATCAGTGCCAAAATTCACAACTATCCGTCAGAATCACGTGAGTAAACTTTAATGGACCCATTCCTCAATGGCTATGCCTTAGCCAGCTGCTGTGCCTATTTCTCCGGCTACACTTAAAGGGACCCTGCAACATTTTTTTCAACCTTCTTTGAAATCTTACATGCTTGCAGAACGTAGTCACCCAACACACCCAGTGCTTAGATTAGGTGGGCGCAAAGTACCTCCGCCAAGCAAAAATGACTGCTTTATGCCCATGCATCAGATAACTTGTAAACTCGCTCAAGAGATTTTTCTGTCTTTCCTGGTGATGCCTAGCGTCACTAAATAAGCTACGCTTAAGAGTACCACCACTTCGTGCACCCAAAAAAGATTCTGGGGGCCATTTTGCTTCTGGCTTGCAGTGTTGGCATCTCTTCCAACGAAACCACCACCGGTTCTGACGGGCAGAGTGTGACCGACCGCTCTAGCGTCCGCGCAGCAGAGAGAGTGAAGAGGAGCCCAGAAACAAAAAGGCTGCGCCCATATGTAAAGAAATATCACGTGGTGCCGACCGACCAATGAAAATCCCGGCGGCACATAACAATGAGAGAAAAGAGTGCCGATACTCTAAAAGACTTTATTTAGTGGCGCTAGTGTTGACGTTATTTCTCGGCTCGAATTACGTCACTAAGACCATTTAGCGGGTGTTGACCGGTTTTCGTTTAGCTGCAGCAATGAACGCTTTTCTATAGAAACTTTTAAATAAAAGCTACAAAAACAAAGCATAAATGGCAGGCGTATCTGATACGACGAGCAAATACCACAGTGCCGCTCCATGCTGGCGATACCTATAGCTTTCGCAGTGGTTCCAGACACGAAGGAGAATGAAATCGTTTATCGGAAGGGTTGCAGAGTCCCTTTAAGGCCAGTTCACACTTGCGACCAAGTGACGCGATTTCTGTCGCTTTCGTCGCCCAGCGGTCATTTCTGTCGCTCGGTCTCGACCAATTTTTGTCGCCGCGACAGAAATCGCGTCGCTTAGTCGCAAGTGTGAACCGGCCTTTAGCCCCTTGCTTCATCGAGCAGTATCATGCACACTGGGCCTCCAGGAGACATAAGGGAAAGTAGACAAAGTAGAGGCATATTTTCATGGAAGCCTTCACCGGCCTTAAGAACAGACGTTCTTGAGAACTTCAAGACAGGAATTAATAAATTAGCCGCGAATGAGAGAATGGCGTGTTTTGCCACCTAAAATAATGAAGGCCAAGGCGCTTAAAATAACAAACATTTTCGAAGTTCCGTCCTTCAGTTTTAATGCCGCCAGGAGCTCGATAAGCAACTTTACGAAGCGAAAACGTTTTTGCAGCCATGATTGCTTGCATGAATAAAATGTCTTCTGCTAGGTAGTGGTGCCATGTCTCTTACACCTGCGGGGTACAATAGGCGTAAAATTAAGTTTTCAATTTTTGCTACGGAAAAGTATCTGCGCATAAGCATCAGGAGCGTGTTAAAATCCAGTAAATACGGTAATTGGTGCTTTGCAGGATACAAGAAATTCTACAAGAATTGGAAGAATTGGTTATTGGTTATATTGAAAAAAAAATGGTTATTTTGTTTTTATAGGCAGCTTGTGATTAGGTAAGTTAGGCTAATCTCGGGCTTTATTCGGGAACTTTTCACTTACTTTTTACCAAATATGTGCAATTTCATCACTAAAACACTGAATTTCTTAATTTCTTCAATTATGCATTATTGTGAGGATGTGACGCCTCACACGGTGGGTGCCTTTTCGCGATTTTTTGCTGCTTGTTTTATTCCTTTCGACCCTGGGAGTGTCAAGTGACGCCACCTCATAAAGGTCCGTCTAGCGCATAGAAAACGGAACAAAAACTGTTAGTTTTTGGGGAATTATCCTTCAATGATGACGGGTGTGATGTACATCACCATTGTCGCATTTTAGCGGAGCTCGATGCTAGAAAGGAGTACGAGCCATCACCCAACCCCGCTGTTCTTACCGGACTGGATGACATCGAGCAGCGTGGCACCCATGGCTGTCTTGCGGTTCTTGAGCTTGTCGAAGACCTCCTGGGTGAGATACTTCTTCAGCAGTGACTTGCAGTCTTTTGCCGCCTGCAGCTTCCTGAAGCCAGCTTCCAGTTTGGACAGGGTCTCCTTGTCCACACCTCCGTTCTTTTTCTTGCCGCCGGAAGACACCCTGGTGCGGGAATAGATGAAGTGGCAGTAAAGACGTCATAATTTGGTCGTTATTTGACGCAGAATACGTTTGACAGAGCTTTGTTGTAAAATGCGATTTTATAGTTCGCTTCATGAAAGAATTTCTTCGTGTGTACTTCACGTCATTTACTCCATAGATATTACCATCATCGGCATCGCCATCGTAGCGGAGAGACAGGAACAAGGGCCCTCTTTCTTTGAGAAGGATGGTACCTCAGTGCTGCCGACTGTATGCCTCAAAGGAGCGGTTCGTTGTGATGACTTTACTCTCCACCCAACAATGCTTTCTGAAAAGTTGCTAATCTTTTCTAAACTCGCCCATTTTCTTATTTCCTTGTAAAAAAATTCTTAAGCAATAATGTCCAAAGTGGAGACGCGCAAACGGACTCACCGTCCTGCAATCGTGTATGGCGAGCGACAAATAGGGACAGTGCTCCTTTAGCTCCTTTACAGGACGCCGCACCCATCGGGAACACACAGTACTATAACGTAATTTCCACAACCTTAATTGTAGGCCTTGTTTACAGGACTGCGATTGAAACGCGGGCGACGAACTAGCGCAGCGGTCGCTGCGACACGCTGCCGTTTACAAGGCCGCACACCCAAGCCGCTACAATAGCGGCGCCTCATGCTTTCCAGAAGTTGCTCTTCTGTCGCTGAGCAGAGGATGGGGGTGACCTAACAGCTACCCCGTGTTGCCTCCAGCTTCCTTCGTGTGCATTGTTCCATTCAAAGCGAAGCTTTTATTGTCTCTTCAGCCATGTTTGGAGGAGGCTGCTGTTTTTGCTGCTGCTTTATTGCATTTTGCGTGGCTGGGCTTTATCTTACCTACAAAGGCGCAAGCTTCCTCCGCGAGATAACGCTCGTTATCTCGGACGGCGCCCAAAGGATCAGCTGGCGCAGCGACTTGCGGGGGTGGGTGGGGTGCAACTGAGGAAACCCCAGTTCCTGCGTGTATCATGTTCTCTGCGCTTGGCGCTGGCGGCCTCATCACGAGGGAGATGGGAACGTCGAACGTTTCTCCTTACGTCTTGTACTTCTCTACGCACTCATCACAGCTGACTGTACTTAATAATAAGCAACTACGCCAAGCACAACAACGCCAAAAAAGAATGTCATACGCCAGTTCATTTCAACCCAAGTATGCCTCGATGGAAGCATCGTGTTACGTCAACCCGCCTCTGCTTGAGATCTGTCAATTTCTTCGTACCCCAGAATAACCCCGAGCGAGATAGAGAGGAACTTGTACGCCGGAATCTCCTGCTCCAATCCAATGCGACCAGCCTAAAGGCGCAGTGACATGTCGATATGTTCACAGTTGGTGCGGTGGCTTCGCAACGCCCTGCGAGTGCAACGTGCCGCTTCCATAACATCGACGGTGCTGGAAGTGAGTTCACTGCGTTTCTGTCGCAATAACCAAAACGCAGCTGGCCGTGCCAGGGCCGCGATGACAGCCCACTGGCAAGGCTTTCTAGAGCTTGTCAAGGCGACCAGGGCTGGAGGAGTGCAACGGGAGTCCCCCCTGCTTCTAATCATCACAACAACACGCAGCAGGCCTTCATTAATGTTTTGCGCGTGCCATGAGAAGAAAGCGCACCCGTCTGTGTGAAAATGTTGATGCGTCTTTCATAGGAATCGGTAAAACACGAAAGTGAAATCTGCCTTTCAGAAGAATTTATTGTGCATCCACATGAACTTGCCCATCGATATTTATATTACGTCTGTATGGCACCGTTAGACGCATTAACATTAGACACTGTATTGAACGCGCCGGAACATTACATAAATCCGACTGAAACCACAGCCCGTCGAAAACCGTGAGAAAGGAACGGAACCGAAACCGAAATCGAAAGCATTAGGTGGCGGATGGTGCCTCAATTCATCCGCGTCCCGCGCACATGAATGCTGCGTTCCAATTCGCAGACAGCTTGGTAGACAGTCCACGAAGCCGTCTAACTAGACGTCTAAAGGAATGAAATTGGAACGGCGCCGCGGTCGCAAACGCAACACCAGCGCAGACGACAGCGTCGTAGCAGACATGTTGAGTTGAGCAAGCCGCAAGTTTCGTAACTAATATTACCGTGGTTATTACAAACGTTAAGTATCACTAGTAAATTTTACTAAATATTTAACTAAAAGAACAAGTGCTTTTGGTTCAACATAAAAACGCAAAAAGGTGGCGCTGGCGTCGCTTTTCAGTTTAGACAGGAAGGTAGCCTGCATCGTTGCTGACTTCGATGCTGTCTCCTCGAAGCAGTCTTCGTTGACTGCTTCGTTCGGATTGGAACGGGGCTTAACATGGCGTACTGTCCATGAAGACGGCAACGAAGCTGTCTAAACGGTAAATTGGAACGCACCCGAAGACGCTTCACTTCTCCTAGATGGCAGCTTCTCCTAGACGGCATCTGAATTAAGAAAGTAGTGGGAAAGATATAATGCGCGTTCGTATACCTGCTTGCGCATGAATTCGTTGCGCAGTGGGCAGTGCGCTGAGTACCTCCGGTTGCGGCAAGGGAGGTCGAGGCTTGAATTCGGGTGCAGCCGCGTAAATGGAACTTTTTATAGCGACGTCATTTCCGTGACGGATATGACGGCGCTCAGACCTTAGTGTACCCGGGCATAAGATACTTTCGTACTAAAAAAATTCCGTAAATATTCAACTTAACAGGGTAAAAGATAGCGTAATATCAATAGTTTCTCCGGAAGACCTGAGAACATGAAAATTTAGATTTAAAAATGACGCCATGAAAACTATGAAGCCGGGTCGAGAGGTCGCTAAACTGAGCATCAAATACATAACTCCTAGGGGGAGAAAGTAAGTTTGACGCCACGCAAAAAAATAAAAAAAACGAAAGAAGTTCACCGAAACAATGTGATTAAATTAATGATATGTGTGAATGGAGTTCAGGTAACCATACTGAAGAGAATGTAAAGAAATCGCCGAATATTTACGCAGCTACGAATGAATATAATGTAAAGAAATACTTCTTCAAATGAAACAGCTATGCAGCTATTCAGCTATGAGCCTACAGAATGAATGGAGCCCAAAGTAACGTATGTTGCAAAAGAAAAAAAATTGACTACTGCTTAGCTCAGCTAACAGTGCATATGAAAAGCAAAAGCTTGGCTTAGTCTGGTGGAGTCTTGGTTTCGCGTGGTTAAACCTTTTATTTTGCTGTATTGCCGACCACGCCTGATAGCCGTTCGGTTCCGTGCAACGCTCACAGAAGGAGGCCGGGCGAACGCGGGGTTCATTAATGGCAAACGCAGCGTCATCTTCGCCGGGCGCTAGACGAGTTACGTTGCCCGAAACGATCCAGCACCGAACGCATGGGAGGCTGCGGGGGTGTTTGGCTGCCTCGGCCGCAACGGCGGTGGCGACGCCTGTCGGCGCCCGCAGGCGCCAACAGCGGACTCGGCGAACCATGTGATGCGCTTGGACGGGTGTGTCGCCGGAAAGGGGGGGAGGGGGGCTCCGTTGAAAAGGTCATTTGCGCATCCTCCACAAAATCGCTCGACGAAAGTAGTAAAGCTTGGCTTAAAAAAAAACGCAAGAAAAGTTGCTTGTTATTTACGGGCCACGGAAAACCCTACTATACGAAAAGCAAATATTGCGTCGAAACAAAAACGAAATGGAACATGGTTTCACTGCGCCAACCTTAGATTAGGGTGTGAAACACGTTCCATCTTATAAAAGCGTTGTCTAACACTCCACTCCCCGTATGTGCCACTCTCTGGGTATGGGACAGTTTGGCCCGTTTTAGAGTACGCACTCATGATTTAGAGTACGGGCATATATTTCCCGTTGTCCACCTTTCTAGTTTTTGAGCCGAGATGGATTGATTTCTTAGTGCATGTACCAACAGACGGCAATCAGATGTTGACGAATTTAGACTTGGAAGTTTGACGTTAGACATAATGCGGTATGGCTAGGCCTAATCCTGGTAACCCTAATCAACGCCATACTCACTGCTCATCGGCGCTAGACCTTGGAGCACGACGTCAGGCCTAACGTCGACCCGATGAGCACCCGCGTTGCCCACTCACCTCTGCTGGGCATAAATGTTTGCGCGGGCGTGTTATAAACTGGGAAATACGGCAGGCTTCACGAATGAAGCTTGAACCAGTTCAGGTAAACAGGGTCATGGTCGGGCATAGTGCCGTCGCACTAAATGCCAACGTATGTGCATGGATGTTGCATGGAGGAAGTATAGACATCACTTTCTGGGAGGGAAAAGAAACAACTGTCGTCAGATATTTCGAGCCAAGCAGTAGAACAACTGAAAAGGAAATGGTGTTCGAAACAAAGGTTCTATAGCCAGGCCCGTTCTATAGCCAGACTTCTGATGCCGCGAAAAATTGAACTAAAAGCAATCATTTGATGCCTGCAATTTTAACAAAGTAACCAAGCATGTATTATTGATGCCAGCACACAGCGTCCGAGAGTCCAACTTTAAAAGCAACAGGCTTTAATCACCTAAGCAGGAAGCGACACAAGTAGGTAAAAGGAGAAGCGTAGTATTGCATGGGGCGAAAAAAAAGGGCTTATAGCACTCCGCGGGACGCAATTTACAATCAGTGAATATAAAGAAATAATTTAAGGTAATAAATACGATGAAAAACCAGTTACTATGTGGCTTTATAGAAAACTCGTTTTCTCGTTTGTCGTTTCTCGGTCATTAACCGATGCTTATTATAATTTTATTGGTGGCCAAAAGTGCCCATCAGCATGTTGTCATCAAAACAAGGCTGCGGCCGCAAGCATTAAATACGAATAACACACTCATGACCGTCTTGCCAAGTCTACGCGTCTGTCGGCCCGCCAGTGTCGCCGGTTCTGATAAACGCGGTGCCGCAGACGCTCGTTTCGGGCAACAAAGTAGCGACGGAACGGTTCACCCCGACTCTTTCTATGTAGTGAAATGTGGGTTTGCGAGGAGCCAGGAATGACTAATGAAACGTAATTATCAGTGTTTCCACCAAACTAGGTGAGGTTCCCACGGTCGTCAATGAACTAAAAAATGCTTTCGCCACATGCGTGATCCCAATGTATTCACCAGCCTACCTTGAGGCATTCCCGAGGCTTTCCGATGTCAAAGGTTCTCGAAAGCAGTTCCCGCAGCAACTGGTGCAACCGGCGAACATTTGTCCAATCCGTTCCATAGTGGTGCAAGGGTACCCCAAAAATACTTTGCCCGCAGTGAGAGGCGCGTTTACAGCGCTTCAAATAATAAATTTTGGCGCCATGGGACAGGCGAGGCAGTAGCGGGGTGGCCGCCGTGCTGCATCGCTCATGGTCATCGTCTTCGTTTCGTTGAAATGACGACGATGATGATGATGATGATTCTTGAGCGCAGTCATAATTTTTTTTTATTTGGCGAGTGGAGGGACATTTTCTTCACTTCCTCCGGTATGCGGCTTCGGCGGTTGGCATGAGTAGGTTTTGATCAGCTGATTTCAGCAGCCGTGCTTCCTGTCCTAGGAGTCACTTGGAGGCAATTTATTACCCTCTTGCTACACTGGCTTTGTTCCGAATGCCGCGGGTGCGCTCAGTTATGTCCATGGCGCGACAGCGAGCAGCTTGTTCCACCGCCTTGTTTCCGCCGTGGCAGCGGCTAGGCAATAAACCCGCTTTGGCAATCAACGGCCTCGAGACTTCGCGTTTTTGCGAGCGCAGTATTTTTCTCGACGCGGAATGGGACAAGCTAAATCCCCGTCCCGAAACGTCCACCCTGTCTTCCAGGATGAAAGACGCCGCGCCGAACGCGAGCCTGCAGAAAAAAGATGACACTCGCCTCAGACCCATTGTAGACGCTGTGGTACTGGTCTCCGAACCTGCTATGATCGCTATAGCAGTGCCCTGTGATGGCAATCCGGCTACACTCGTGTTGTGTCGCGGCGGTGACCGACGACAAGGGCCCGGGGCTGGAGCGGGCGCGACGTACGCCGGCACACCAGACCACGACACGAGAAAGGAGTGCGACACCGACCCGCTTGAACCAAACAAAATTATAAAAAATGGGATGTGGGTGTAGCGGAGGGAGCAGAGGAAGCATTTCTGGGGTCTTCCTTCCCTCTCTTTGTATTTCCGGACCAAATGAAGTTGTTTATCATCATCATATCATCATCGTCGTCGTCGTCGTCGTCATCTTCATCATTGTCATCATCATCATCATGACCTATATATTACGAGAAGGCGTTGATATCGGCCCGTGCAGGATTTGCCAGCTAGCTACATTCTTGTCATGCGACGACAGGAGGCGAAGTTCACACTAAGGTTAGGGGATGACTTAAAGGGAGCGAAGCTGTACTCGACCTTCGCGACGATCACGAAGGCTTAAGTCCACGATTGCAGCCGATTTGCTCCTTCTTCGCTGCCGCAACGGCCTTTACTTTATCATTGTTGCTTTGAGTGGGAGCTTCCTTCATTTTTTTCATTGGACGTGACCTTGGAGGGTCTTTGTCGTTCCGAGAAAGTGTTGCCACGATTACGGCGAACGCTGGATTTGTTTTTTGGTCAATCATGGCCACTTTCTCTTAGTGCGTATGCTCGTTTTGGCCAATCTTGGGCAATATCCCTTAGCGGGTATGCCCGGAATTCTTGGCCAATACCTTGAAGTGGGTATGCTCGGCCTTTTCTTGGTATTTTAACTGCAGACACGAAAAATAACGATTTACAAAACAGCTTCGCTGTTAAAAAATCGCGCAGCTTCCAGTACTGGTGCAAGGTTGGAGAAACAGCATAGCTGGTGGCGCCTCTTGCTTCTTCGGAGACCCGGCTGTTGCACCTCACATGAATTTTCGAACTTGCCGCTTAAAATTCTCAATGGCTGGTAGGCCCGCATAGTTTTGTCCGCTGCATTTCACGCCCCTCCTAAAGTGGACGGCGCTAGAACGCTCGAGAACCCGAGGCAACCGGCTTCGCGAACTCGGCGTCTTTGCTCCCTCCTTCATGTGCGAATGCACGTGAACTGGCGAGGATAACATCATGTGGGAGATCACGCCATGAATGCTGGGCAAAGTGTTCTCGAAGGTCAAGGTTGCGGAAGCTATGCGGTCCTGCAAGGCGGCTGTATCGACAGACAGACAGACAGACAGACAGACAGACAGACAGACAGACAGACAGACAGACAGACATTTTCGCGTATGGGTTGCCCAAGAAAGGCTATCTGAACTAGTTACTGAGTCGCTTGCTTCGTGTTGGTTTCCATTTATCAACACATATTCCGGGATTAGGTACTTCGTACCTGTTTTATCGGTTTCTTCAGCAAGCTGAACCCTTTCGCACAAGAATTTGATCATTTTGCAGTGCATGAACCACCCATGGCTCATAGTTCAGTGCCCGACTCAAGGCACCGCGTTGACTGCGTGCAGGCCGCGTACGTTTCGTGTATATGACGATAATGCCCTGTTCGAGGAGATGCCAGGGCGGCGAGCTCCCACCGCCATTGAGTATCATCCGAGTGTGACGTCTCCGCAGTTTGATCGGTGGTTGGCGGGGTAAAGATACAACAGTCACTGAGGTCGCCCTGTATGCACGTACATGTTCTGCATATTTTCTACAACGAGCGCCCTCTAGGATAGAGCAGGGACACCCGACGGACTAGAAGGTTGAGCCTTACTTTGTTCAACTTTCCATGTGAACCGCCTCACACAATATCAAGCCTTCGGGCAAAGTATGATGGCCCTATTAATGCTACAGGACCTACGTGCATTCTCTCACTGACGAGTCACTTAATCGGCACAGTAAGTCGGAAAGTATTGATATTACTAAACTTGGCTTACCTTTGAATCATTGTAATGGAGCGGGTGCCGTGGCCGCTGTGATTTCAAGGAAGAAGATATATAAAAATTAGTTACTAGAAGGTTGAAAACATGCATGCAAAATGGCGCAAAAGGTACCTTACCTAGATTTGCCCAGTAAAGCATCATTGATCTAGAGCACGCGTGACGATAGTGCGGATCATTGCGGGCCGCTGGCCACCGCTTTTCTCTGACCACTTGCTTAAGTAAAGGTTCTCTCTGTCATAGTGGGTTCAAGGACACTCACGAGGGCGTCTTGTGCGGATCAATTAACGAATAACCATCTTGCGGTGAAGGGGCGCTAGATGTTGAATAACGTTTTAACCAAAAACCGCTGTTTTCGTATTACCTTCAGATTTTATTTGAGAAAAAATGGTGTGGTATTTGTTTAGAAGCCAATAATTAACACAAGGATTTTTTGTTGCCACTTTCTTCAGTTTATTTGCAGCATGCAGCAGTGCGTCAGAAATGGAGAGGACAAATCGCTTGCAGCAGACTGATCAGGCTGTGGGCTGCGGCTGCATTAAACATATTGTGAAGAGCAAAACTAGTCTCACCGGCTCTCTCTTTGCAATAAGAATACACTATCCTTGTGGTTTCTGCCTTACCCGTCCTTCCAAGTTTGTGGCGTAGTGTGCACAATGTTCCCACCAACCAAGATGGCAGCTGCACGCAGGTTCTCCACCGCCATGGAGGTATGGTGCTAATTCTAATGGTAGAAAGAAAACTCGGGAGAGGCGTCGGTGTCCCAAAACCCATTACTAAAAATGGAGTAACAGTGAAATTATTCTAAGGCGTTCCATAGCAGAGTTACTTAATATAGGAGTTGCGAAACTCCCCATAGGCCCCAGGCATCAAAAAGTGGCCCTACGATTGGTCCACTGCTTTGAACCTTGTTTTACAGTGGCGTCATCTGTTGGTGACAAAATAAACTATACAACTTGCTTCGCCGCTCCACGACCTGGGCGAGCAATGGTATTTGAGTGCCTACGTAAATTGGTTGGGCCAAAGAAGCCAAATGTGTTCAACTATGCAAGTGTTTTAATACATACGAAGCAAAAGTAGCAAAAAGAAATGCGAGCACGGGGTCAACCGTCGCTTGCGCACTGTCGTCTGCTGCGTGTCCTCTTCGGTCTTTTGCCAGCAAAAAAATAAATAAGTCGCTTCGACGGCTTTATGCAAGCTGAAACTGATTATTTAGAGCCGCTTGATCGGCTACTACATTAGTTTTGGCATACAATGAGCTGTAGGCCAAACGATAACCGCAACTTTAGTACTTCAGTTCGGACCTATGTTGGGCCGGAGTGCAGATGCGCGGACGCAGAAACAATCGCAACCTAAAAACCGGAGTTAAGTTAGCAATGAATAACTTATAAAAGATCAAAAATAAAGAATTATGCGCTTTGAAACAAAATTTAACGTTAAATTGTCGGTTTGAATAATTACTTTGTATTTTGGATAGTGCATGCGGCGACCGCAGTGGCGCCACGGTACGCTCGATCCAAAGTAGGGGGGGTCCAGGTGCGGGCCGTTTTTTCAGGCGGAGTTTCGCAACTGCCTACTTCGAAGAGCTCTGTTCCATTGACCACGTTGCTCTATTTTGTAGTGCTACGGCCCCTAAATCTGGCTAAATCCCACTGGCAATTTTACGGCACTCGGGCAAAGCGATAAATGTGAACTACAATGAATAAGAATGATCGTTCTATTTCGCTATAATGGGAACGAAACTAGCGGCGGACAAGGCGTGTACGGCTGATTTCCAACACGATTTTGTGGTCTCAGAAGGTTTCTTAGGCGTTCGTGCGACCCGGCGTGCCTTTTGAGCTGCTCTTTGTACAGAAGTAGCGGTGGAGAAGGCAAGGCGCAGCAAAAAAAACAAAAAAACCGGGGAAGGGTAGTGGCCTCGTGGATATCTTATCATGGCGGGAGCGGCTCCACAAAAATGGACGTGAGGGCTTCTCCTGGCTACTCGTTCCTCCATGCCAAGAAAAAGCACCTCTTTACTCCACGCCCCGCACCTCTTCCGTGGCTGAGATTTTGCCCTTGCAGAATCTAATCGCTCATTTTCTTCAAGGCATTTTCTTGTATGTTCAGAGCGATAATGCCCCGTGGATCTACGAAACACCGGATATTATGGACTGGCGTCAAGGACGCATAACGACACCGCCCAAAGTCGCAGTTTGGCTGGAGATAATGTAAAGGCGGCATCGGGGCCATATCGTATTTTGAATCATGAGCCCGAGGTTGGGGAAGAGACAGCGCATGCGCTACCCGACTGTTTGAGCAGCATAATCCCGCTTGTGCCGCACTCCCCAATTCCAAGGGCAGCCTTTTACCTCCAGGTGAAACCCAGGAAACGTCTCGTTCCTCCTAGCGTCAATCTGACCTTCAAGCTCAGCTAAGGTCAGGCCAGCGTCTCGTGCGCTTGCTTACTGAAGGTGTCTAATCGCTAGTTTGTTCCGAGGTGGGGAGAGGTTGACAGCGTGATAAGGGGAAAGAGTAAGGCTGCGCGCAGTCTCAAAATGCTACAAGAGGGCTCTCGCTGCATTTAAAATAGCTCAATTAGCTCAATAAATAATTTAGTGAATTAGCTACAGCTAGCTAAATGAGCTAAATAGCTAATAGCAGAGTTGCTAATAGCTAAATTGGGAACACTGCACACAGAGTTGATAATTTAGCTATTTTGTAGCGAGATCTGGCTAGGTTTTGCTTCAGCTAGCTGCCAAAAATTTAATTAAGCTCACAGTAACTGTTTTAGATCCTTCTTTTGAAGGATAGCTCCTAATTTAGCTATTGTAGCTTTGGTCGAGCCAAATTTCGGAATCAACCATCTGGTGTGAAAAAAATACTCGTTAAACGTATTCTACACACGATGAAACTGACGATAGGCATTTACTGCTGCCTATTGACTCTACAGGAAGATATAAATCAGACAAAGAGAGAAAGAAGGAAACCGTTGAACATAGCGAAGAGGCAATGCAAAGAAGTCTGCAAAATGGTCTGCCCGTTGCATCACTGGGATTAGAAAATAGCGCATAACAACGCTTGAGGACGTACAATAGTACATAACAATGCCTCAGAAACTACAATCAGAAAGCACGGCCGTGGGGCTGAAAATGAATATGAATAACTCTAAAGTAATGAGGAATACACATGCTAAAAATGGACGCCTCAGCTAAGAAAACCAAACGCTAGAAGTAGTTTGGTTTTCTAAGTTTGGTCATAGAAGTACCTTTTACATATTGTTAGCGCTGACCCCAACCACGAGAGAGAAATCCGGCGCAGAATAGGTATGGGTTGGGAAACGCGTGGCAAGTACTCCCAAATAATCAAAAGTAAGCTACCCCTGTCACTGAAAAGAAATATATACAGCCAGTGCATACTGCCGGTAGCGACACACGGAGAGGACCCTTGATAAGTTAATAAACAACTACTGTCGAATCTGGTTACTACGAACCCCACATTAACGAATTTCTCAAATCTACGGGCATTTAAAGAATCCCCGCCCGAAATTCTATATTTTCAATGTAAAAACATTTAAGAACTACGAGTTTCAATACAGCCTATATTTCAGAATAACGCTCGTAATTTATTTTCCCCGTTATGGTCGAGGGACATCAGTATAACGAATTCAGCTATAACCAACAGCGGCGCAACTCTCGCGTGAAACAGAAACCGCCGATTCTCTGGGTATTCCGCGAGTGATGTAGCAATCATCATCGCCATGTCAAGAGCCAACAGCTAATGCCACCACAAAGCTGTGGTTTAATGTGCAGTAGCTTAGCAGGCCTAGCCGCATTTGCCTTTTTCTCTCTCGTTGTGTTGGGTGTCGGTGACAGCTCGGTCGTTCATCACGCTTATCACGTGTGCGGGCGGGTATTTCTTTATTGTGGGTGCTTTTGCCGGCGAAGTTCGTGCGAGATCCAAAAAAGAGTGCAGCTAGCGACAAAGCAAAGAAGAAGCGAAAGCAGTCATCATCTTTAGTGATGATGGCGACGTGAAGGAAGACGACTGGCGTTCACCGAACACAGAAGACGGTGAGATAGTGTCGAACAAGTATGTTTTAGAGCACATGAACATAATCCGCACTTTCATTGCCCGGGGCAATGACGAACACGATGAGGTATTCTGCAGGGTGGATTATGTATAGTGCTGCGCGCGCCACAAGAAAATAACTGATTTCTTCAAATAAAGCAGCTTTGAAGTAAGCGCAAAATTTTTATCAGAGAGTTTGCCGGTCGGCACAGGAGTATACTGATAAAGTGCGTCATTTTCATTTATCACTGGTTTATAACCACCAGTTTTTCATTGCAACGATATTTCAGAATAATGAACGGTTTTCCGCGGTCCCGCGTAATTCGTTATATCGAGACTTGACTGTAGAAAGCAAACTTCGGTCGGCTCAACGCGCCGTGGAGCGAATAATGTTAGGAATAACACTCAGGGACAGGAAACGAGCTACCTGGATCAGAGAACAAATTAGAGTAGAATATATCATATTTCAAACAAAAAAATGGACTTGAGCTAGCCATGCAGTGCGGCCAAAGGACAACCGGTGGGCAATTAGGGTAATAGAATGGACACCAAGAGATGGGTATGCAAGAAGGGCGAGGCCAGTAGAACGATGGAAGGAAGAAATACGGAACTTTTAAAGTGAACTGTGCACTCCAGAAGCGCAGGAAAGGAGCGGTCAGAAATATAGCGAGAGAGAGAGAGAGAGAGGAGGTAAGGAGGGAGGGAGGGAACGTATGGAGGTCAGTTGGAGAGGCCTTCGTCCTGCAGTGGACCTGCGTAGGCTGATGATGATGGTGACGGTGATGCTGTCCTACCTTAGTTAATAAAAACGCCTGAACAAGCTCCACCAATCCCGTTTCACCGTCCAGCATTTCAGTTGCCCTAAATCATAGTTTAGAAAAAATAATAACGGGGGAGGGAACTCTTAGAATTTTGTTTCCTTATTAAAAAAACACTTGAAATTCCACTAGTGGATACACTTGTACTCTCAGAAATGTGATGTGGACACGCCTGTTTTCATAGTGTCCCTTTAAACAGCTCGTCTCGTACGGCTGTAGCACATTGAAGACAGAGGAGACAACAAAGCCTTTATAGAGCATTGCCATACGAGGGGTGGCATCTTCCAGAAGTTTTACACTTTGTCTTCTCACGTCCTCCCGTCTCCGTCAGCATTACCTGGTGTGCGAAATGTGCTCTCGCATCGCCTTCTGTATTTTTTCAATGCCAAACACATCGCCCGCTTTTCAATGGTAGTGAGTGCGACGCCTGTGAGTGGGACCATCTCAAACAAGCAGCGCGAAAGAGACGGGGCATAAGAAGGATGCACGATGATTTCAGCGCTGTGTCGTCGTGCATCCTCATGTCCCGTCTGTTTCGATATGGTCACAATGAACCAGCTATACCAACTTGCCATCCTTCTGTGAGTGGGACGCCTGTTTTCACCACGTGCCGTAAGGTGAAGCCCCAGGCTTAACCGGGATCACCCGTACATAACTGAATTCGAGGGCGGCTTGTGTCTGGTTGACAAGGCAGCAGATGTTCGAAATTGTCGAAGTAGCGGTCCTCTGGCCAGCGATAGAAAACTGCGCGGCGTCGGAGCACGCTTTGCCAATGTTGCCGCTTTCCACCACGCGTCGCCCCGATATTAACCGGACATGTGACTAAAGCCTTCGCAAGGCTAGCAATTGGGGGAGAGTGGCAAAAGTAAAAGTAAAGGGCTTGGTTGGCCTTTCGGGAGTGATGCCTTTAGCGTAGAAAAAATACAGGAGGAGGTGACCCTGGACAGCTCAGTTTCCCACTGCTTAAGGTTAGGGTTAGGGAAAGGGGTGGCAAGTCCCGGTGTTAAGTACACTGCCAGACTACGTGGTACAGGGAGCATGATTTGCACCTAACTTTCATTGAGGTGGATGCTGATCGAGGTGCTGTCTACGGAGTTGCACCGGGTGAGGGAACGTGTTTGTTCGAACTAAGCGACGTGTTGAGCCTTGTTTTCACACTGAATAGCCGCTGTGGTTGGGATAGTCTCTACGTTCTAGATATTCTAGATTCTAGATGTTGCAGCCGTGGCTGTAGCGGAGAGGGAGCTTCGCGTATCTGGGCTGCCGCAACATCCGCTGACTGTGCCACTCGCTTGGAAGGTTATTTGCGCTTCGAAACTTTGCTGTTTAGAAAGCGACACAGAAGAACAAAGGAAAGCAGCAAACTTTGCTTTTTCGAAAGCGACACAGAAGAACAAACTAATGGAAGCTGCGGAACCTTATTGTTTGTATAGCGACACAGAAGAACAAATGAAAGCTGCGAAACTTTACTGTTTCTAAAGCGACACAGAAGAACAAAGGAAAGTTCTCCATAACGACGAGGCGGAGGCTAGGTTGGGCACAGCGTTCACTCGCGTCGTGTTGATGGAAATTCTAAGGTGGGGAAGTGAGTGTATCGGACAGCAGCATCGCGTTCTTCATAACCTCTTAGCTTTTTGCCAAATACTATTTTGGCGGTGGCGCAGTGGCTAACTTGGTGGCTGCTGAACCCGAGGACGTGTGTTCGATCGCGGTCGTGAAGGTGGCTGCTTTTCAGGAGGTGAAAAGCGAAAATGCCCCCGTTTATCGAGATTTTTGCGCGTGTTAAGATCCCCAGGTGGTCGAACTTTTTCCGGAGCCCTCCACTATGGCGGGCTTCATGGCCGGGTGACGCTACGGCCGCGCCGAATTGTAACACGAGTAACCGGGATTACGTTTGCTCTGTTTTAGTACCTGCGCTGTTGCGACTGGATTAAACAGGCGGCGGTTTCTGCTCATCGTGAATGTGCACTCTTTTCGCTATATTGTCTTTTTCTCCTGATATCTTTTTATTTAATTCTCTCTCTGTTTACACCCCTCCCCTGCCCGAAATTTATCCTAAATTGTATGGGGGGTTGCAAAAAAGGCGAAGATGGTGGCAGACGAGACAGGGCCCGTCTCGTCTGCCACCGCCTTTGCTTTTTAGTGCTACCCCCCCCCCCTCCATTCAGTATGGGCCAACTAGCCCAACAGCACGTTTTATTGAATTATCCTAACGTCTCCACTCTATCTCCCTTCAGAGCATGGGCCGACAAGTACAGGAGTTATGGGCTCCTGAACGCCGTGATTTAATTACCCAATCTGAGAAGTACACTAAGTCGTCAACTCGCAACGAGATGACATCTACTTGCATCATTCGTGGATGAAGGAGATCGGTCCTCACCTGCTGCCGTAGTAGGGGCCGGGCCTTCCGTACTTGGGCGGCATGGGCGGCATTGGGGGTGGCGGTGGCCCGAAGCCCATCTGAGGCATCGGAGCGAAGGCCATGGGTGGCGGCTGCTGGACGAACTGCTGCGGCACAAACTGCTGCGGTGGGAACGGCTGGGGAGGTCCTAGCATACCCGACATGCTCGGCTGTGCCATGATCTGCTGCGGTGGTAACTGCTGGAGTGGCTGTAGCATGCCCGTCGTACTCCCGCTGCAATGCGAATGAACCCCCGGTGATGTAGCGCTGAGAGAGTGCATGGCCGTGGACTGTGAGTTCGCATTCGGACGTGCTATATCTGCCAACATACGACATATGTGGCCCCGGTCAGCATAGCGACAATCTTTGAGCAAGGAAGCTAACAGCCAGCCCCTTTCCGTGCAGTTTTCCGGCACTTTGGCCCGCACAACCGAGCGAACGAAGAGGACACCGAAGACAGACGAGACAGAGCGAGCGGGAAAGCGGAGGATGAATGTACGATGAAAGTGTTAGCGGTAACTTTAACTACCCCAGCAATAAAAGCAAATCGTCGCTTGAAAGGCAATTTGACCAGTGCATACTACAGTCCTACCTGTCTTCGTCGTGGATATGCTTCGTACCATTTCAGCATGTATTTGACTAGAACTAGTAAGCATGAGGGTAATGATAAATACATAAAGTTATAAAGTCGCTTGTATACAGGTTGCATGCAAATGTTTTGAAGACGCCAACGAAAAAGCGGCGGTTTGTTGCGTTTTTCAGGTGCTGGTTGTTTTTTCCTTAAAAGGCTCTGTACACTCGCCGGGTCACTCTCCCGGTTTCTTGAAGCGTCGCAACCCTCCTCACACATATGGCATGGCGACAAGCTCATGAATAATCCCATGGAGCCGTCCGCTAGATCGGAGCTATACAGTTTGCCTTAAGCTATAGCAGTCGCAGCTGTTTCAGACAAGACACGGCCCTGCCACGTCGGAGCAGCTGCGCTTTACTCCATTTACGCAACTGCCCGGATCATCTGCGGCTTACGAAGCAACTGCATACTCGGGTACAACTTAACAAGGGCAACGGAAGTTGTCGCTGTGCCTCATCACCGCAGCCGGATATTACTCGGCGCGGCGCAAGTATTGCATGACTGGGATTATTTTGAACATTGCACGAGCCGGTTCCGTGACTTTTTGAACTTAATGTGCTTATAAACTGCTGCAGCGATGATAAACTAACTACGTTAGAAAAGGTAGACGTTATCACGCATTCATAGCCATCTGCTTTCAAAACGCGCATGCCCGTTGATATGCAGGTCCATCGCCTAGGCCGAATGATACCGTACATGAGCTACTGCCGTTCTTAACTTGTTCCCGAATATAGCTCTCCTGATCAGGGTGGCTGATTGGGGGACTTGGCTGTCTTGCTCTGTGGGGAAGAGCGCGCCATCATTTCTTTACTGAAAACACACTACCCCAAACACACACATATTCTGGTCACCGCGTGTTGAAACTAGCCACGCTACGACGGTCGAACCACAGAATCAAATTAACAGCGCACCGCTGTCTCCACCCGGCACGGGCCGTAACTTAACACTAAAAAAGTTCTTTTTTTTGTTAGCACGAGGTCGCGGGTTCGATTCCCGACAGCGGCGGCCGTTTTTCTGATGGAGGCGAAAAGCAAAAATGCCCGTTTGTTCGAGTTTTAGGCGCACGTTAAAGATCTCCAGGTGGTCAAAATTAATCTGGAGCCCTCCACTACGGCGTGCCTCATCGCGTGCGTTGCGTCGGTGCGTTAAAACCTACAATCAATCAATCAATCAATCAATCAATCAATCAATCAATCAATCAATCAATCAATCAATCAATCAATCAATCAATCAATCAATCAATCAATCAATCAATCAATCAATTCTTCGTTTTGTTGTGATAAAATGCGGTGCTTGGGGTGTGGTCTAGAGTTCTGCTTGGACTTTTGGCTCCAGGTGGATACCGTCCTGATTCCCGATTCTGTGCCACTTGTTAGGGCGTATGACTGCCACACAGCTTCAGGTGGTCGCTTGATACGTTTATGTGGCACTAAATTGCGCACAATAGGATTCAGGCACAATATCTGTGCGGTGCGAGACCTGTAGCACCTATAATATATAGATTAAGGGGTGGGGGGGGAGGGGGTGGGGGGGCGGTCTGACAATGGGAAAACCAAGCTCGCAATAAACAATGTTGTTACTATGCATACTTCAGTACTAGTTTCCAAGTATTTTAAAAGAAAAAGTGAATGCGGGTGTCATTTCACAAGTTTCGTTCAATCTCACGAGCAAAAGGAACGAAATAAGCAGACATTTACGCTGAATACCAGAGAGTTCTGCTTAGTGAACCGGATCCCAATGTTGACGGCACGAACCAGTATGTTGTATAGAAACACGGCCATCATCGAAATTTCCAGGCGAAATCAAATTATCTTCACTGGATGCGTCTCGACGTCATGTTGCAACAAAAGGTTATGGAGAGTTTAACAGATCGCCTTCAGCCTTGGGGGCCTAATAAGAACCTATAGAGGCATGTTGAAGGGTTTATTGTGAAAGAATATTGTACTACGTACCTCCTACTCTTGGATACATTCACCCGCGTCTGGGAGGTGATGTCCACGTGGATTCTGCATGCGGGTGAACAAAAAAAAAAGGACTGTCAGCACATTGTGATTTTGACAGAGGTAGAAGCACGGAACTAACAAGTAATTATTTAAACGACGTTTAGCACCATAGGGTAAACCGCCATATCTCGTTCAATATTTTTCGAGTTGCTACATCGTGGGAAAGCAAGGTAACAGTGGAAAATGGTGGTTTCAACGGCGTAGTCACTGTCGATGAGAGAGCAAAAAGCAAATATATCATGAAAGTTTTGTGTGAATAGGGAGTATAGTCAAAAGGTCGTTTGTACACTAACGATGGCTAAAAGCAAGCCAAGCCTTGAAGTCTTCTACGCATGCAGGGAGTCCGAAAATGTAGAAATACAGGCTTTATATTTCAGCGGATCGAAAGCACAATGGTAGTAGATTGTAGTCCGATAGACAATTCACACCTTGCTTCGTTAGTAAATGCCGGGGCTTAAATCAGATGCGACACAAACCCGACTGAAGAAATGAGACATGTAAGTAATAGAGGGAAACTGCGGCGCCATGTTGCGTTAGGTCAAAAATACGCGTTCCCATTGCTGGACGTGTTATCTATTAAAACGCTTCTAAAGAGCAGGGTGGCTATAGGACTCTACGACGAGCACTTTCCATCGTCTCCCCCCCCCCCAGGGATAGTATTCACTGAAAAATTTCTTCGCTTGACAACACTGGAAACGGCCACACACATGGCCAAAGTACTAAGCACTACAGCCAAAGCGCCACGGACATGCTGCTCTTGTGCGACTTCGCCCGCACGCCGCAGAACAAGAAAGCACCGGCGCTCGTCGTCGGCTCCACTTCAACAAGATTCTCCACGGTGGTGTCAACAGAGATGTTATTAATCGCACTCACATTGCAGTCGAGGCATTACTTTGCGTTCGGTGGGTTAAAGTTTGTAACGACCAACACACATCGCGTGCTTAGCACGGACAAGTACCGCCAGCCCGCGGAGCCCGACGTAACCAGTGACGACGCGCTCACATGGTTGCCAGCATGCGTTCATCGCCAGTAACTACCTCACCGACGTCCTATCACGCTACCGTCCTACCCGCGAAACGTACACCCCCCGCCCCACCCAACCCTCCATGTACAAAAATTAACAATTTGGCTCCGACTAAAAGCCAGCCCATTATATAACGCCCCTATCCTCTACCACATCTGCTTCTCACGCCTTGCTTAAAACTGCCCAGAATTTCAAACCCCTGCCACCACTGCCTACACTGTCTTCCTGTGCCCTCCACCACCCGTTCCTATTGGTTGTCTTCACTGGCGTGGAACGCATGTCAACCACCATGTGTGTCGCTTAGCAACGGGAACGCGCGGGCTCGATCGTGGCGGCGCATGCATGAGGACGTCCCAGTGAGCTCAAAAGCATTACCTCGACGTTAACTACTGTTTCGCGCAGTATCCTACAGCCTACCTGTCGCAAGACACGACAGAAGCCGTCGTCACAGACTAGCTAATTGCTAGCTGCCGTATTTCGGTATCGGCGACTGATTTCTCACCTGTCGGCGAGCGCTTTCACTTTCGGCTGATTGTCGAAAGATGTCGCTAGTCTCCCGGCTAATAATGCGCGCACCAACGCTAGCGCGCACTCCTACGCTGCCGTCGTATCTCAACCGGCGTGCGCGTGAGCATTCACAAATTTGTAGCGTGAGTATAGACACTATAGCGTGAACTACACTGGCAGAGGTTGAGCAGTTTCGCGTGGCTCCTGGAGAGCCGTGCTGCGCATGCGCGAGGAGCAGTGACGTCACACGGCGCACAGAAGGTTTCTTGCGGCCCGGCATCTCTCACATACCACCCGCGCCTATCCTCTTCGCCGACCTCCTTCACCGACGTGGCGGCCCGGTCCACTTGATGATCATGCGAGGGGTGACCGGGTGTGGAACCGGTGGCTCGTGCGTCGCAGCGACCACGTGCCTGCTCTGTTAGCTTTGATTTTTGCATGTACTTTTTCCGGCTCAAAGAGCTCATTCGTTCTATCCCAAACTCTACTTTCAACTTTCAACCAATTCTGTTTTCTCTCTTTCTGAGTACAAATCGCTAGGTTCATAATTTTACGGTGTTTTAAGCGGGCGCATTACCCTTCCTCAGGCCCGATTCCTGGCCAATCCCCCACGCGGGTATGTGCGAAGTCACCAGGAACAACGACAACAACAGCAACAGCGGCGTACGCCTGTGGCACCGGCAAGATGCCCTTCGTTCATGCTCCGACTGTATCAACGTCTCTCACTTATGGAAGCCTAAATTCTGCGAATCTCGTAAATGTGAGGTCGCAATCACAAAATTTCGTTGCAGAATCCCCAATTTAAATTTTTATCTACACAAAGCTGATCAGGCGTTATCTCCTCAATGCCCTTTCTGCAAGGCCCCTGAAACAATAGAACACTTTCTTTTAAATTGCCGCAGCTTTTCCTCGATGCGACGCACGCACCTTGAATACACGTTTAATAGGCTTAATCTGCCTTTATCTTTAACCGTTATTCTTTCCCTGGGTGCTTCCGTCATAGGATATTGCCACAGAGATGTTGGGATCGCCTTTCATTCCTTTGTCGCGGCGACAAGCCGGATGCCCTGCTAGATAGCTATGCCTTCATTCGCAAGTTTTTTTCCTGACAATCCTGTTCTATCCAAAGATTTCTTTTTCTACTCTGAATGTTTTTTTCTCTCTAAATTAAACCGGGTCACAGCATAATTATTACAGGCAGCTTCTTGGCCAATCCTCCGCGTGGGTACGCGCCATGAAATAAGGAACCAACCAACCAACCAACCAGCTTAGCTCTAGCTGGGGCGATTGGGGATGCTGCACCGGAGACGCTTGATAAATATACATGTGTAACATAATGCGTATACAGTGTGTGTGCTATTGAAGCGGCACTAAGCATGATAACCAAACTAATCCTAGACAACCAGGAAAGCTAAGAATAACCAGCTGAACCTTTGCTCACGCTACGTATATTCTGGCATAACCGAGCTAAGCAACTGCTAACTTTACTCCGGAAGCATTGTTTGGCTTTTGTACTGCCTTCGGCTATGTGCGGGCGCACATTAGTTGATCTCCGGGTTCGCACAGAACTGCGCCACAGCGTAGGCATTTCAGGCGACGTGCTGCATCCTTTCGCCACCACGGATCCGTTTTCCAGTGGCGATGCAGAGTTCTCTAGGACAAGTAGAGCATCACCGCACACTGTCACTGCAATTATTTCATATCTCTTAACCTTGACGCCACGGACGAGAATCCGGGGTTAACGGCGCACACAGCGGACGCCGGGGACGTTTTTTTTTTCGCGAGATGCGGGCGCATGCGCAGACACAGTGAGCACTGTTATGACCGTTTACAGTGCTGCCAAGGGAACAAATCGGCCGCTTACTTTGATGTGAATGCCATCTATTCCTTCATGTCTGCGTCACTCGCACCACAGCTTAAATGCATTAGCGTTCCTTATTAGCTCGGTATTTAGTTAATACCTCTTTATATATTTAGTTATCTATTTATTGCTCCGACGGGTTAATTAACCCGCCGAGTTAATAGACATCACCGAGGGGAGTGGCTAGGAAGAAGAGTAAAAAAGACAACAAAAACCCAACAAAAAAAGAATACAAAACTACCATAATGCTTGTACAGCCAGGGCGCTTCTGGCCATAGAACTTTAGCTATTGCATTCCAGGAAAGGTTAAGGTTTTGAACGGTGTAGTAACTTTCCTCCTAGCTCCCACAAATAATTGATCACAATAAACGACTGCTTTGCCTAAGGTAGCTAAAAAAACACAAATGTGCGTTCATCTCGCAGGCCGGGTTCCCTTGGCGTAAGAAGTTCTTCAGGCTTTACGATTAAAGATTCAGTACATTTAAGTTGCTTATTAACTGACTAACTTCGGTAACTGTTCCTGCTATGATTAAGCCCTACTTCTTTGGACAAGCGTGCCGGTCGTACACGCATATGCACCTTAAAGCTCCAATGAAGCGAAGTCAACTAGGCGTCGTAAGCCACAATAAAGATCGCATGTGCACTAGCTTGAGGCTATCTTGACTTCATGGACCTCACTGATTAGCTACAGAAGGCCACATGGTTACCGGATTGATTTTTCTGCTAAGAAATGCGAGTAAACATATCCAGAGTTGGTGAAAAGAAGGCCTGGGGGCTTTAACTTCACACTGCAAAAGAGATAACGCAAGGTTCGCAGATCTCTGGAGTTTCCCGTTGAGCGCCCACGTTTATTAATCACAGACCTAAGTTTCAAGCTTTTAACAGCCAGTTTTGAATGAATGGTAACAGGTGACGGGCTGCGTCTGATCTCACGGCCGTCGTGGGTATTATCTCCGGGAAATTCTCAGGGCAGTTTGCATAAAAGCTGGCTGGCCAAAAATTCCCTGAATAGTATTACCTCCCAACGTAACCTAGCATGTAACCTCACGGAAGCTAACCACCCATAACCTAACCAATTAAGCCCAAACTACTATACCCTACCGAACGTATCAGAACCTACAGACGAAACGTTTTTGCACCCTTTCTGTCCAAAATGGGTGTAGTATAGGTGGGAAAAGGGTGTTGGGAGGGCATTAAACCCCTTCTCTTGAATCTCAACACCCTTACTTGTAGCTCTGCACCAATTTTGTGTGGAAAAAAGGGTGTTGACCAACCCCCTTGGTTTTTGGTAGGGTGTTGAAAGGGTGTAGAAAAGGTGCTCAGCTGTTGATTGATTAAGGCCATGCATGCGTGTATAATTGCACTAAGTACAAGACATCCACTCATACCTCCCTCCTCACCTCATAAGAAATGTTCAAAACCAAAAACAGTTCTTCGTCTGCAATGCTCGCAAGTTTACATATACGGTGCGCCTTATGGCCCAAGTTTAGCTTTGGCACGTAAACGCCAATTTGAACTTTTAAAATTAAAATACTATATATGCACACTAAACTATTTAACACTTATTGCCTAAAAAGGTGTTGCATTACTGGACTAACGGTCTTGGAAAGTCATTACGTCCT